>NW_002990113.1:0-1960 GCF_000003125.1 Talaromyces stipitatus ATCC 10500 | reverse complement strand
TGGCAACCCTCCGAAGCTCTCCGAGGCTGAAGTTCATCATATTATCGAATGGATTACTTCTTCGAAGCGTACGCGACGTATGCCTTTATTATAAGGTTATACAAGAGCTTAACCTATCTATTGGAAAGCACGCCCTGGCTCGAGCTCTTAAAAAACGAGGTTATACACGATGAAAGGCTCTTAATAAACCTCCTCTATCAGATAAACATGAACAAGTACGTCTTGCCTGGGCCCTAGAGCATTTGAATTGGACGACTGAACAATGGAATCGTATCCTTTGGTCTGATGAAACATGGGTTACTTCAGGATTTCATACGAGAATCTGGGTAACTAGAAAGGCTGGTGAAGAGTTAGAAGAGACTTGCATACGATCCTCTCCTGCACGGAAACGTGGATGGATGTTCTGGGCTACTTTTCATGGGAATAACAAGGGTCCGTGTTTATTCTGGGAGAAAGAATGGGGAATTATTAACTCGGAGAGATATTGTCAACGGGTTATACCAATTATTGATGGCTATATTCGCTTATTACGAGACGATATCTGGCTTCAATTTATGCAGGATGGGGCACCTGGCCATGCGAGTAAGGAGACTCTCGAAGAGCTTCATTCTCGTGGGATATATCCAATTTATTGGCCAGCATTCTCACCTGATCTCAATCCAATTGAAGCAGTATGGAATTGGATGAAGGATTGGATTCAAGAACAATATCCAGATGATGAGCAACTTTCTTATGATCGACTCCGTGAGGTTGTACGAGCTGCTTGGGATGCACTGCCTGAGCAGTTTTTGAAGGAGCTCATTGACTCTATGCACGCTAGATGCCAAGCTGTAATAGATGCTCGAGGTGGTCATACAAAATATTAGATTAGTAATCAGATATGACTGGCAGAATTCGTTGGATTTCAACCCCTGTAAAAAAATCGTGCTAACAAAATTACCGGCCCCAGCCATAGTAGTGCTCGGTACGTAGTAGATTGTTTATAAACCTAAAGTAACCCTACATGCTTAAGCAAAACTGGTGTCGGGATCTTACTCTCTTCGATTATTCCTCAGTCCCTGCGCCAAGCGGGGCTAAACTTACATTGAGAGAAATGCCAAGACGGCTACAATGCATTATTATGTATGGCACGGTATCCATCTATCCTCAAGAAAAAAATTGAACAGAGTTGTGTCAGATAATCCGGATTTCCAACAAGGTGTAGAATCCAAAGGCCATCCTTGTAAACAATTTTTCAGGATTGGACTGGAGTTAACCCACCAATCCGATAAGTTGAACAGAGTTGGACAATAAAAGGGTTAGGGTTGAACCCTAACCCTAATCATCCTACCTTTCGCTCGGGCCCAACGCATCCAGACCAATTACCAGATAATCTGGGGCGATGGTGACTATGATATTTATGTTGAAACGGACGATTGGATAACGTACTGCGCAATCGTCAACAAGGACTATGGAACCTCATTTGAGGCGCCCTTGACTGGAATATGTCGTTCGGAAGACCATGCATGGAGAGTTTTGGATAGAATGCTGGACGCCTGGGCTACACAAAAGCAGAGTGGACGCCCGACGACAGATGATCAAACGCTGGAGATATTTGGTGGACCCAACGGTCCCTATCCGGAGTCGCATAGCTGGAACCACTTCCCCGCTTCCGAATAACCTCACGTCGAACCGTCACATTCAGTAGCTAAACTGCCAACTGTACCACAGCCCCTGACCAAGTTTGTAAAGGCCTCACTTGTATTGAAAAACACATGGAAGCATAGCTACTCTTGGAATGATGTATTCTCTAGTTTACAAAATGTAAATAGTCAATCTTTAAGTTCAATAAGTAAACACGTTTTTCAAAATGCTGGTAAGATTTCAACAATATTCCACGGAGCACTTTAAACAAATCCACAGTTGAACGGGCCCACACTTGAACAGGTCCAGCGTCATTGTTAGTGGTGCTCCACCCAGT
>NW_002990120.1:1962084-2060751 GCF_000003125.1 Talaromyces stipitatus ATCC 10500 | reverse complement strand
AATTTGCTCTGTGGGTTTTTTTGAAGCCTTTGGAGTTGATATAACATCATTTTGAAGCTGTAAATCAGCTAGCTTAGCCAATTCTTGCTCGTCCTTAAGCCGTTGCTTTTCCGCAGCCTCTTGCTCACGCTGCTCACGTTTTTCTTGTCGGATTTGAGCTCTTTTAACCTTTTCGGCCTCTTTAGCTTGCTTTTTAAGCTGTTGTTGAAGCTTTTTATCATCTTTATGAGCCTGCTTCTGCGCGGCTTCGTCATTTTTTTGAGAAATAATATCACGAGCTTGCTGAACCTTAGTAGGGCTCATAAAAAGCGCTCCACCATCTTGTTCTGATGGTAAACCTAGTAATAAAGGCTGTTTCTTGTTTTTAGGCTTCTTTGCATTTATGAGAGCTCTTTTCAGGCCTTGATTCTCATTTTGAAGCAAGATAAGCTGAGTAGAAAGATGTGACACCGTTTCTCGAAGCTGTACAGCCTTTTCATCATAAATATTGTTAACAACAGTTTTAACAAGCTTCTCAAGCCGTCTCCAATCTTCTGGAGGAATAATTGAAGCTCCGGATTCGCTTGAGGATGGCCGGCTGGTGATTTTCTTGTTGAATTTGTTGATAACAATCTCCGGATCAAAGGGATATAGACCAGTCGTTCTGAATGCTGAATTGATATTCTTGCTTATAAAAACCTCATTCCAGCTAGCCCAAAAAAGGCGAAAGAAGTCACGTTTAGTGAGCCGGGTGAAGCCTTGGCTATCCCTTATAAAATCATCCAATTGCTTCGTATAAGCGTTAGAAAGAGGCGAGAAAAGAGCGACATCAAGAGGCTGTAAAGTATGTGTTGCATGAGCCGGAAAGATTGCTAATAGAATTCGATTCGAGTCGCAGTATTCAATAAACTTCATTGTAACGTGGGATCCATGCCCATCGAGGATAAGAAGGCGCCATCCCCGGCTTGCTTGAGATTTTGTCTCTTTATCAAAAACATCCACCAACCAGCGATATCCGATATCATTATTAGTCCACCCTGACTCTGAGGCTGCAAAGAAGCATCTCTGTGTTTGGGGATCGTAATCTTGAAGCCAAGAATCCTGTATAAAGCCCGATTTTGCCATATAAATAAGACTAGGCGCTAAAGCAGTTCCATTGGCACAAATACAACCAATTGTTGTAATCCATTCTCGATTTCCATCCTGAAGATGCTGTTTATAGCCCCCTTGCTCATATTTGCGCCGAGTAAAGATTCTTTTCCGTTTTGTGCTTACTCCAAGCATGAAGCCCTTCTCATCCATATTATAGATTTGCTCTGGGCCGAGGTTATATTCCCGTATTTTCCGTCCAATAAGCTCAAAATATAAAGCATATTTATATGCCGAATCTGCCTTTTTTCTATCCGAATCAAGGCCCGTTGAATAGCGAGAAATCACCTTATCCGAATGAGCCTTGAGCCAGCGTGAAGCCCAGTTTTTCCCAGGCTCTTTACCAGATATTTCTCTTGCAAAGTTCGCTAACATTGAATTTGTAGGGGGCAGGCCTCGCTCGGTGAGTTGATTTATCCATTTTATAAGCGCTCTTGATTGCGTGGTGGTGAGTATTCGTTGCTTGTCGTATTGCTCTTCTTTTGAGCCTGTAACACCGTGAAAACGTTTATAAAGGCCCGATTGGCTAACGCCGTATGTTCTTGCAACCAAACTAATATTAGGCTTTTCTCCAGGATCCGCTGAATGTAATGCTGCAAGTGCGAGCTCCATTGAAGCCATATTGGTTGATATATCGCGGTGTGAAATATTCGCGATTTTTCGCGTTTTGGGGTAAATTTATTCCTCAGGTGGGTTTATTCCTCAGGCGGTGAGGGACGGTATTCCTCAGGCGGTGAAGGACGGTAAGGATTAGTGTGCAAAATCACGTGTCAGTTGCTGTTGACGACACGCTGGAAAGACGAGTTGCGGCGGAGCTCAGCTGTAGCCGCTGAGACATTTTGCTGACAGCCCATTCTTGTCTTTATTCATTTCACGGCCGTCGTGTTTTCTTTTTTACGAATGCGAAATCCGATGTATCTTTTAATCAATTACCGTCTCGAATGAAATCTTTTGTCCCTTTGTGCTGACATCTGCAAGGTTCTTGGCTAGCTCGGTAAGTTCGTTGAATCGATCACTTTTATGGACACGTCAAAACGAGCGAGCTTGAATTTGGCAACCTAAGATTCTTGGCCTTTATTTGACTAATGTAAATCTTTAGTAACCATATAACAAGATGCCGTCGTCAGGACGGGCATTGTTGCTGTCCTCGTTGCTTCTATTGTCATCCAGTACATCGGCATTCTACCTTCCCGGTGTCGCGCCGACTTCATACGATGAAGGCCAGTCGGTACCGCTATATGTGAATCATCTCACACCTGGAATCGCCAGACAAGATGATCAATTGCACGCTGTTCTGTCGTACGATTACTACAACCCTATATTCCATTTTTGCCAGCCCAAGGATGGACCGGCCGATGTGAGGGAATCATTAGGCAGCATCATATTTGGAGATCGCATTCGCACATCGCCATTTGAGTTGCACATGGCTAAGAATGAGACCTGTAAGGCTGTTTGTGGTGAAGTGGAATTTGGACCGCGGGATGCGCGGTTCACGAATAACCGCATTGCTCAGGGGTACAACATCAACTGGCTGGTAGACGGGTTACCTGCTGCTATGTTAAATCTCGATCCCATCACTGAAGCGGAGTTCTACAACCCGGGCTTTCTCATGGGCTATGTTGACGAAAATGGCCAATCTTACCTCAACAACCATTTCGATATTATCATCGATTATCACGAGGTTGGCCTCGCCACGCAAGACAAGTACAGGGTAGTAGGTGTGCTAGTTCAACCGGACTCTCGTGGCGAATCTTCTATCGATGCCGATAATCAAGTCGACTGCGGTGAAGAGGGCGGCCCGATGATGCTGAGCGAGGAGAACCCGACAAAGGTCGTTTGGACCTACAGTGTCTATTGGAGGGAATCGGACACTGCATGGGCAACACGATGGGATAAATATCTCCATGTTTTCGATCCTAAGATCCACTGGTTTTCCCTCATCAACTCTACTGTTTTCGTGGTCTTCCTAGTCGGCATGGTCAGCATGATTCTCATCCGTGCGCTAAGGAAGGATATTGCTCGATACAACCGGCTTGACCAAATTAACCTTGATGATCTTAACGGCACCTCTGTCGTCGAAGATGGTATCCAGGAAGACTCGGGCTGGAAACTTGTACACGGAGACGTCTTTCGCTGTCCGAAGAGTCCACTGCTTCTTAGTGTTTTGCTTGGAAACGGAGCTCAATTGTTTGTCATGACCGGTGTCACTGTTGCCTTTGCACTATTTGGCCTGCTTTCTCCCGCTAACCGAGGATTCTTGGGAACCACGGTTGTCATCCTATACACATTGCTCGGTTTTATCGGAGGCTATGTTTCCTCTCGCGCCTATAAATCGTTTGGCGGCGAAGCATGGAAACGCAATATTGTCATGACGCCTCTTTTGATCCCCGGTCTTGTCTTTTCCTGGTTCTTCCTATTAAATTTGTTCGTCTGGGCCAAAGGATCGAGCGGCGCGGTGCCATTTACTACCATGCTTGCGGTGATCGCTATCTGGTTTGTGATTAGTCTTCCGCTTAGTTTTGCGGGTAGTTGGATCGGATTCAAGTCCCCAGTAAGTGCTTGTTTTATGAGAAGCCCGATATATATACCCAGTACTAACAAGATTGAACAGGCTTTTGAAGCTCCTACCAAGACGAACCAGATTCCCCGGCAAATCCCACCTGCAGTTGGAACGCTTCGTCCGATTCCATCGCTCCTACTCACTGGTATTCTACCATTCGGAGCCATCTTTGTAGAACTTTACTTCATCATGAACTCTCTATGGACCAGCAAGATCTACTATATGTTTGGATTCTTGTTTCTCTGCTACGGCTTGATGGTGATTACGACCGCCGCCACCACTATTTTGCTCGTTTACTTTATGCTTTGCGCTGAAGATTATCGCTGGTCATGGCGTGCCTTTGGCGGCGCTGGTATGACCGGATTTTATGTGTTTGTGAATGCCCTCATTTTCTGGGCCACCCGAGTCAGCTTTGGAGGATTGACTGGAGCTGTGCTGTATGTTGGATATTCGGCCTTGATTGGCTTTTTGGTCTTCATCTTGACTGGTAAGTGCATCCATTCAATTCTTATGAAAAGAGGGTTTCACTAACTATTAGACAAGGTACAATCGGCTTCTTCGCAAGTTGGATGTTTGTCCGCAAGATATACAGCTCCATCAAGGTGGATTAAACTTCTGCAAGATGTACAGGAAATAAGTACAAAGCTCAAGCAGAACCATCACATACTCATCTCCTTGCGTATGACCATTTAAGTAGACACTCGCCTTAGCGGCATACCCTGATTCGAAGGATGTCTACCTCTTCAGCCCCAGAAACAGGACGCTAGCTTTGTATTATTCTTTTCTTTCCCACTGTGTGATTCTAGCCTTCGTGTGATGTCCGCTGGGTTTTATCCTCGATTTATATACTATTCGTCCACGTCTTATTTTTGTCTTGGTCTGTTGACTTTTTGTGCCGTTTTCATGGAACAGGCGTGTATATAGTTTATAGATGGCGCATAAAATGGATGATTAATGCAAGGCTGATGTCGAAAGGCTTCGTTTGAAAACTATTGTGTTGATAAATCGGTAACCCCAACCCTAACCCGCCAAGCGTGGCGCAGCAGTCGGTCCCCCGCGGTTATTGACGAGAACGTCATGGATCATTCCACTCTCTCCTACAAGTCAATTAATCATTCATTATTCCACTGAGATACTCAGTGAGATCTGATTCTATTTGTGCCCTCTGACACTAGCCCTATTCTGCGACAACTCCTTACATACTACGTACTGCTTCAGTCTAGCCTCCTGCTACATACCCCACGCCACCTCCGACAACAGCCCGCGCTTACGGAATTGCAACTCCAGAGGACTATCGCTGCTCTCGACTTTATAGAGTAACTATTGACAGTCTGTTCTTGGTTTTATAATCTTGTTATTTGGCATTTGCAAGTCAGCAGCATGGGTCAAAAGTAAGTTGTTCTCTTAGGAAGGAGTCAGCATGTGACTGGCCGCTGGGGACGCCGACTCGCAATTAATCAGTTGTCTATCTCTTGGCTATCATGCTTATTCACATCATGATGCTGTTCCTCTTAGAATTAAATGCGCTGAGAAATCCGATTAACTGATACTGTGCAGGCAGTCAAAGCTTTCCCCACAGCAGCTGGATGAGCTGGTCAAGGCCACCCATTTCGATAAGAAGGAATTGCAACAATGGTATAAAGGTATACTATCTCTGTAAGGGGAATCGCAAGCTTGATTCCATACTAATGTCTTCGATGATAGGCTTCCTGAAAGATTGCCCCTCCGGCCACCTCAATAAAGAGGAATTCCAAAAAATCTACCGTCAATTCTTCCCTTTCGGCGACCCCTCCCCCTTCGCCAACTATGTCTTTCGCGTCTTTGATTCCGATAATAGCGGCACTATCGATTTTAAAGAGTTTATATGCGCACTATCCGTGACTTCGCGAGGCAAGATGGAGGATAAACTAGACTGGGCGTTTCAGTTGTACGATATTGACGGCGATGGGAAGATAAGTTATGATGAGATGTTGGCTATTGTGGAAGCTATATATAAGATGGTACCATTCCTCTTCTTCCCTTTTCCCTTGAATTGTTAGCATATATGCTAACTTGTTGGACAGGTCGGCTCAATGGTCAAACTCCCCGAAGACGAAGACACGCCCGAAAAACGAGTCAAGAAAATCTTCGGCATGATGGACAAGGACGAAAACGGTAGTCTGGATATGGAGGAGTTCAAAGAAGGAAGTAAACGTGATGAGACCATTGTCAGTGCTCTGTCGTTGTATGATGGATTGGTATAGTCTTTTTCGTCTGTTTATTTTGTTTGCATTACATTCAAACGTATGTTTTTATGATTCGATTCTGACCTTATGAATTTCTGATGGCTTGTCGATATACTCGACCTGCACTGGCATACCATTGCTTCTTTTTTCTTCTTTCGGTGTTGTTCTGGCGGTTAATTGCATGCATTCTCCTGTCTTCAAGGTGACTGACCTGCTATGTATTTATTCTCTGATACTCACAAAGTAAATTGTGCAACGGCTCCATACACCTCTCCTTCGACCGGTTGGAGATGTATATATAGATACAATCATGATCATCCTGGATATCTTCTATTGAGCTCAGTAGGTAATAGCGTTGAGGTCAATGCACACAGTCATAGCATTCTGGGCCCGCCAAGGTGGATCTTTTCTTAAATATGAATCATCCTCCGGTGTTGAAACTTAAACAACCGCCTAGAGTCATCGACAGCAGATACTTAGAACCATACAATCCCAATATCAACTGAATGTCGTCTACGATTGATACGGAGACAAGTCTCCGCCCTAGACGACAGCCCAGGAGCTTCATCCGGATTATCTGATGTAATGGAGATGGTTCATGCGCCGTCAAGAATCATTTCTGCGAATGCGACAACCACAGAAGAACGAGAAAACGAGAATGAAAAGCTCAGACAACTCAAGACTCGTGGTCGCAAACCACGCGCCAAAAATCCAAAGAGATATACCGAAGATGTAGACACTATCGCGATTGTGCGCCGACACGGCGCAAATAATAATTATCTGGCCATGGACGAATATCTCAACCCTTCTCTCGCGGCTCAAACAACTTCCACACAGCATATTCAGGTCTTTGTTGACTATATCATGGTCGCATGGCCGTGTCTCTTCAAATGCACTGAGCGATCTGTGCCCATCAGTTGGGTGACATACGCCGCTTCTCGGGGCTCCGGCACAGACACCAATTCCTTCGACCTAGGACTTCGATCACTGACATGCTCGTTCATGGGCGCATCGTCGCACGACCAAAGACTGATCAATGCCGGGCGACAGCTGTACGGTAAATCCTTGCGCTGTCTAGCTAGTAAATTATCGAACCTCCAGTATACTTCTTTTAAAGAAGGTGGCATCCTGGATGAAGACATCCTCGCCGCAGCAGTCGTACTAAGCGTCTACGAAATGTACAACGGCTCTACGGCCTCGGCATGGTTATACCACCACTCCGGAATCGTGGAAATGATGCGTCTCCGCGGCGCAGAAGCGCACACCACTGGATTCGGGAGAGCAATCTACATCGCCTACCGCGGCTTCATCATCACTGCCTCGCTCCTGAAAGGGGAAGCATGTTTCTTAGAACAAAAGGAATGGCAATCCATGAGTGAACGGCTCGCGACGGAAAACGCGAAGCAGCCCGATTCGTCAGTATTTAATGAAATCGCGGAACGCGCGTTCCGTGAGATGGTTAAGTTGCCGGGTATGCTCAAACGAGTTCGAGATTTGTGGGAAACGCCGCCTGTGAATCAGTTCCTTGTTCGGCCGCAGTTGAAGCAGGAATTGGCTGCGTTGAGGGCAGCTTTGAGAGGATTACATACCGAGTTGGGTATCACGGTATCCACGCACGGCGGACCTGATAATCCTTCTGCTTTGGTTGCGAATGTCGATAGAAAGAAGAAAGATATCTTCGTTGGCCCCGTGTCGTGTATGTTCTTTGACGGATTCTCTGCTTTGACGATCCGCGGTATAAGATCTGGAATCGTCCTCGTGGATCAGCTTTTGTTCTTACTTACGCCTGAAACAAAAGTGAGGCAGATGCTTGATGAAGAAATTAATACCTTGTCGCGAGAGGACGATCTGACTCAAAACTTTGTGGACAACGTCCGGAAAGATCCGTCGCCCTCGCCGTTTTTCATGATAGATACATCTACGCGGCCATTTCCCATCAGAATTGAGAGTTTGATGGATCCACGCCTTCGTCAGGGTCCGAATACGTCTTGGACAGATCGGATTGCGACTAGTTATGGGATGTTAGGCGTGAGGATACATGTTGATTATGAGTAACACTCTTCAAACTGTATATATGTATAGTATTTCACATCGCCCATGAATATAAGGTACAACTTACTCCCATCTCAACCAATGGAAGTCTTATATTCCAATTCCAATACCTCTGCTTGAGAGGAAGAACTGATTAATCAGATGAGATAGTTGTAATTCCATTCAAGACTACGAAAACGACTGATATAGAAAGAAACATGGAATATTCAGCTATGCTGCTTACATCAAGAAACAGGGATATCATCAAGATACATACAACACAAAGATACAAATGGTATAATCAACTCAAGAATGAGGATGCTGAAAGTGTTGAAACAAAATCATCGATTCGAAGCCTCCGCGCGGGCAAGCGCCTCTGCCTCAACGGTTTTTGCTTCTTGTTCCTGCTTTGCATCACGCACTTTTGCAAGTACAATCTCTCTGAAAATGTCACCTCGCGCAACTCGACTCAGACTTCGTTTCTTCGTGGTGACTCCACCTTCTTGTGGTTGTTGTGATGAACTCGTCTCTGTTGTATCTCCGGACGGGTTCGTGACAGCCAACGACGGGAATGCAGATACAATATCCGATGCATCACGGTTTTCGACTGCCTGTCTCGCGGCTTCGCCCACGTTACTGGGGACACCAGCACCGTTCAGGTCCTCTTCATCATCTTCCTGCATCTTCAACGCTTCAATACGATTGGCCAATTTGATAATCTCGATACCGCGACGAAGCTTTGCGCGAGCCATGTAGGCCTTGATTTCAGGCAACAAGTTGTGGTCCGAGGCAGTATCGCCCTTGAGCCAGCGATGGGTCAGGGCTTGCTCTGCTGTGGCACGTTTGTTTTGGTCGGCTGTCAGGAGTGTATTGATAAAGTCCTTGGCGTCGGCAGAGACATCGCGCCAGTACCGTTCGTGGAATTGGACTTGGCCTCGACGGCATTCTTCGATTAGATCGGACATGTTTTCGGACCGGAAGGGCGAGTAGCCGCATAGCAGTGTGTATGTGATTACGCCTAGAGACCACATGTCGGCGGGTTTGCCGTGGCCTTCTTTCAGCATGACCTCAGGTGCGGCGTAACCGAATGATCCAGCCATGGATGTGAGGACATCAGAAGGGCTTTCCAACATTTTGGCAATACCAAAATCGGCCAGGACGAGGGGTGATTCGACCGCAGTGGTAGCATAGAGTAGATTTTCAGGTTTGAGGTCTAACTCGTTAGTCTGCGAATACAGCCCCAGGAATCAGGGTTGAATACCTCGATGCACAATATTCCGCTCGTGCAAATACCTCACCGCATCCAAAACCTGTTTAATAGTCTGCGAAGCATCCTTTTCCGTAAACTTGCCATACTCGCAAATCCGATCAAACAATTCACCACCAGTCGCGAGTTCAGTCACAATGTAATACTTATCCTAATCTCATCATCAGCTCACCTCATGCCACCAACTTATACTTTGTATAGACATACCCTCGACTCAAACCAATCGCGAAAGTGCACGATATGAGGATGATTTAACTTCTGCAAAGATCCAATTCGTCATAGACCATCTGCTCATTGCCGCGGACACTTTTCTTGAGGATGATTTTGACGGCGACTTTTCCGTTGGGGGAGTCTGCTTCGCGGACGATGCCGTATGTGCCTGCGCCGAGGGTTCGACCGAATCGATATAGAGATCTGTTCATTTACCATCGTCAGTACTCCATTAGTCTCTTCGTGTGCACAGTATGAACTCACTTCTTCTCATAACTCTCCGGCTGACCCTGCAGCTTATTGAGCATACCCGAGACTATAAATCGGAAAATCGTATTAGCCTTCTGTTCTTGGATGTTGACTCAGTATCTCCCATCCGTCTCTCACGATAAGTTCACGCTGTATGTATTCCAGACCATGCTTCCACGTCTCCCACAAACTGACGCACACAACAAACGCGACGACGACGCAGTCGAATATAGACAGACTATAAAAACGAGATTTGACACGGGGCGGAATGTTGATTGACATTGAACGTAGGGTAGAGTAGAAGTCCATTGCCGAGGGTAAATCATGAATTGACATTGAACATCAAAAACGTCTCATATATCATAAAAGGAGAGCAATTCAACCATAATAACAACCGAAAAGAAACAAGACTTACAACTCATTGCGACTTCCGATGCAGATAATCCAGCTGCAGATAGGGAGAAATGTTGTGTTGTTAATTTGTCCCGCGGGGTAAAAAGACGTATGTAGTAACGCACGCGACAGTGGTGCAAAAACAAACCACAAAGAAGAATTGAATTCGTGTACAAAGCTCAATTCCTCTCGCGATATTTATAAAGACTTGAGAAAAAGAAATATCCAAATATTTCAGCCTGACAGACGAGCTAGTCAAGCTAGCTTCGAGGCTGAGATGGGAATTGGACTCTGGATCTGTGGCTGAGCACGGCGGGGCAGCTGGACTGTGCGGTTTCATTGGAGAGACCAAGTACTCCGTAGAGGACGTAGAGCAGTATCTCGACCGGGGTTTCATCTATCCGTGAGACTTTTGTGTTTCACCGTGCTACCGCGTATGACGATTATTGCGGCTGATTAGGCGTTACTGAGGAAGCTAGGAGATCAATTCTTTGCCATGATTATAGATTACTACAGTTAAATAGCAGCAGTCTGCTGTATCGAGTCCTTCACCCCAAAGGTCCCTCCATCAATTGCGGCATCCATCATTCTATCCCCGGTCAGGATGCTAGTAGTACAAATAACCAACTTCCTGGTTGCCGCTTCCTGCGCTGCGATATATCTCAATGCTGCAATTTCGGTGAACGTGATACCACCGAGGAACATGATATAGACCATCCTCTGGTGGCCGAAGTTGCCGCCGGAGGATGTCAATGACTGTCTCGCACGCACCGCCTTCTCATCTCCCTTTTGCACAATGCTGAATGTCGATCCGCGGGCCGATTTTGCAATATCTTCAAACCCAATCCATCCTGGGGAAGACGTATTCGATGTATTGATTTGTGCAGTTGGACCGGCGGATAGTGCAGAGGGACCCCCTTTGATAAGCGCCATCATGTGCGACTTTTGCAAAATACACTGTACAAGTCGGACTGACAACGGCGCAAACCCGCTGTAGACATAGGATATGTCATTAGGATCCTTTTCGCTGACTTCTTCAACGACGAGTCGGAGGTTCTTGCGAAGGTAGTTGTAGTTTGTTTTCGTGCCGGCAACTGCACCGCCAACCGCTCCCGGCAGGAGCATTGCTGTCGCCGATCCTCGTGGTTGGAGAAGCTCCATTTTTTCAAGGGCACGGAATGTAAGAAGATGTTGATAGCCATATGCTTGTAGAATTTCTCGTTTGAAAAAATCCAAATCCTTAGCACGTAGGCCCCCGGACATGCACGACTCAAGGCACAGCAGACGGAGGATCGTTTTTAATGGCACGTCGCGAGCAATCAAGTCGTTAATGTTGCTGTGTTGATAGCTTGGGTCCGCTCCGGAGGCATGGCTCTGTTGAACTTCAAGAACCTTGCGAAAGATGTCCGACCGAGTTTGGCGCATAATATCTTCTGCCAAGTTCGTATGTATCTTCAAGCTTTGATGCTCTTGCTGATAGGCTGGCAGACGGTTAACAAATTCGCGTAGTTCCGCTGTTGTTTGCGCGGAGTGTCGAGTTTCATAATCAGATTCGAGTCTTCGTGCGACTTTGTTCAAGATGTCGCCGACTATGGCAAAGTTGGTATCCCTCAATTGACTAAACAATTGATCGGAAGAGTCCAATTGAATCTTCCGTTTCAACCCAGGTTTTGTAGCAGGCGCAGTAGATGATCGCTGTGCGGGAGGTTGAGTGGCAGGACCGATAATACTGGTGTCAACGTCCGCTTGATTATTTTGTATACCGACAAACTCGTCAATCAAGCCTTCGTAAGTGAGCTGTGTCAGAAGTGGCGTACCAAAATCGACCTCCCGGTCAATAATGATAAGCTGCTCAATTGATGAGCTAGGAAGTTTATTGCCATAATTAGGGCCTGTACTTGACGGCTGCTCTGCTTCGACCTCTTTCCTCATTCGAATAAGGAGGTCAGCTAATTTTCGAGCGTTATCTCCCTTGCCGGTGATACGAGGGAAATATCCATGACGTCGCTGGATGTTCATCAAGCCTTTGGCCGACAGAAATATACTACCTGGGTTTTTGTGCTAACACAGTCAGGTTTGATGCAACATCCCAATATAAAGAGAAGGCTTACCAGATACAAATCGCCAAAAGAAGTGTCAAGCTCAAGAGACAAAACATCCTGCTCTAAGGGAAGAAAGTAGATAGGGAGATCGGCAATATTTACATCTCCGGTAATGCCTGCCTCTTCTAGAATCGTATTGCTCACCAAAGTCCGTCGAGGGACCCAGAATATGGAAATGTCATGCTCAACATTACTGCTTTGACGCAGTTTCTTGATTTGTTCTGCGAATAATGTCAGCACATACTGATGGCATTCCAACACGGTACACAAAGCAAGAAAGCCAATAGGCTGCGCTCAAATTGAATAATAAAAAGAAATAATTTTAATCTAGGGAACAAGACTGATAACGAGGAGTTGGTGAAAGTCCACGAAATCTACTGAAGTCCCATATGGATGTGATAGCTGAATGGTTATGAACTCACCAGCAACCGAAGCAACCTGGTTTACCTTCTCGGCATGGACCAAAAACACAACATTCCGTTGCGAACTGTCGAGATTGCCGTTCTCCAGTAGAAATACGCGATCAACTCCATAGTCTTGGAGGACGGAGAACTTGACAAACAGTCCGACTGGGCCAGCCAGGTCTTTGCTGATGACCAAGTTCTTTTTTCCGCGAACCTATCTTGACAGTCAACGGTCGTCCCGGAAAGAACAAACAGACAAACGTACGCTTTCGAGAAGATTCAACAAGTCTCTGCGCGCTTTTTCTCGTAGATGATCAGCTTCATTCCCCGGAAGGGGAGCCATGACTTCTATGGAGGGATGTATTGCTTGCACATGGCTTCTCCTCCTGGCGAATGCAGGGATTGAAGTAAGAGAGCTTCAAGACCACGAACGTGGGAAATAGCAGCACGCTAGGCCTGATGAAGTTTAGCTCATATATCAACCCGCACCCGCCACTTTGTAACTTTCGTGTATCTCAAATACCGTAAATTACCTAGCAAATTCGTTCTTCCGCGGATAGTTTTAAAGCTCCCGTAATTGTTTTACACCCCTAAGTATCAGCTCAGGCATCGACACAGCCACCAGTGTCTCATCAGTGACAGTCACCCCCTCTTCCTTCAACTCTCCTTTACTCACTTCTAAAGATACCCCCTTCTTTATTTCTCAGTCTGTTCTACAATCACGTTGCTCCAGCTCTCATATAATCTTTTTTTTTTTTTTTTTGTTTTTTTAATTTTCACTTCCTGCGTGAACTCAGCATGAAAAAGTTCGGTTTCAAAAAGTCCAAGGACGACGGCGACGACGACTCCAACCGCCGAGCCCTCTTCGGATCTCGTTCGCGCGACAAAAGCCCCAATCCACAAGCGCAAGGAAGCAATCCCTACGCACAAAATATTCCTATCGATCCATATACACGAGCCAAGATCAACGCGGGCGTTGCTCCTGCTCCTGGTGGTACCGGTCCTGCAGGTCAAGGCTACAGTGATGTGAAGCACCCCGACGGCCCTGTCGGAAATCAGCAAGGCGGATATGCACCGAACAGATACGGAAACCAAGGTGGTTACGGCGCTGATCGATACGGAGGTGGTGCAGACAATAGCAGTAGACCTGGTGGCGGACCGCGCCCTGGTGGCTATGGTGGTTTGGGTAGCACAGATCCTAACGAGGCTGACAGAGATGCACTCTTTGGAGGTGCTCGTGACCGGGTACAACAAAATGGGCCTGGTGGACCTCCGCCACCATATAGTACAGGCGGGCCTGGAGCTGGTGGTTACGGTGGTTACGGGGAGGAGAATGGCGGTTCATCGGCAGTTTATCAAGAGCGTCAGCTAACTGCTGAAGAAGAAGAAGAGGAAGAAGTTAATGCGGTTAAACAAGAAATCCGATTTATCAAACAGGGTGATGTTTCATCTACGCGAAATGCTCTTCGCGCCGCGGCTCAGGCTGAAGAAACCGGTCGCAACACCCTTGCTCGACTTGGAGCCCAGAGTGAGCGTATTCTAGACACTGAGAAATCCCTCGATGTCGCCGCCAGTCAGGGTCGTCTAGCCGAAGAAAAGGCCAGAGAACTTAAAACACTCAACAAGAGTATGTTCGCGATGCATGTTTCGAACCCATTTACCAGCAACGCTCGTCGCCGAGAGCGCGATGAGAAATTACTCGAAACCCATCGCGCAGAGCGTAACACTCGCGAAGGAACACGTCAGGAAGCTTTCCAATCCAACCAGCGTATGGAACGCACATTCAGAGAAATCGAACGTGAAGCCAACAAGAACTATCCTGCACAAAAGAAAGATCTCGCTGAACGCGCAAAATATCAGTTTGAAGCTGACAGTGAAGATGAGGCCATGGAAGATGAGATCGATAACAACTTGAACTTGTTATCTGGAGCAGCTGCGCGATTGAATGGATTGGCGAAAGCAACGGGTAAGGAGTTGGAGGAGCAGAATCGTCATTTGGACAGAATCATGGGAAAAGTATGTTCAACCCTGCAATCCTTGATTTTGCGGCAACTAATATCGGATATAGAGCGACTATGTGGATGATCAGATTGCTATGAACAGGGCGAGACTAGATCGCATTCGTTAACCTTCAAAATGTGGACATTTCAGGCCATGTGGCTTCATTCGAGTTGTATAGACATTGCATTACTTTGATCAGTTATCATATCCTACGAGGATAGGCGTTTGGTGCATGAATAAATTCTATGTTTCAGCAATCAATTTTTTTCAATATGCAATGTTAGGTGAGATCTCTAGTGGTTATAATCCAAGCATTCATAGCTCTCGTTTCTTCTGATATCCTAGGCCACCGAATCAGCTATCATGAAATCAGAGCATCATAAATCCTTCTTATCTCTCTTCAACCTTTCCACAAACTCCTCCACCAACCCTCTATAATCCTCCACTCCATATGCTTCCAGCCACTCCTTGAGTCTGCTCTCTTTTCTGTTTTGCCTCAACCCCAACTCTTTAAGAAGCATGTCAACATACGGCATAACATCAAACACAAAATCGGGTCGCCGATTACCATGTCCGCCCACACCATAGCGCCATATACAGTACTGTGTATGAAGGGCAGTGGACCATTGGATCTCAGTGCGGTCTGGAGCAGGGAGATGCAATGAGTCGGGGTGGTAGAAGTAGGCTGCTATCCAGAGGGCTTGGACTTGAGTGATTAGCATTGTAGAGGCCGTCGTTGCCATGCCTAGAAACGCTATGGAGCGTGAGGAAGCGAGCTGAGGTGTGCAGGGGATTAGGAAGTGGTAGAGTCGTAGGGGGTGAGATGGAGCTGCTGAAAGGGTTTGGGATGGGGTTTCTTGTATCAGTGGCTGATATTCGGTGTTGAAGACTGGTTGGTCCTTGAGGCGAGGTAATTGTTGCAAGATATGTGCGTCCGCTTTCTGTATCATATCTACTGGTATTGGGTCCTCTGCTGTTGGAAAACCGAGCTCTTTTTGCGTCTCAGGGGGAAAGTTTATGGTTGGCGTTGTTCGCCATCCGGTACAGCACACGATGCCATCAGAAGACAAGAACTCGCCTGTTGACAAATGAACAGCCCCCGTTGATAACCGTTCAACATTTGCAATATGAATGCGAACTTTACCCTCGCGAACCAAATCGAAGAAATCCCTGTCGTAATTGAGTATACTCAACCCCGAAGCAACCCACAACGGCTCAATCCACGGCTTCAGCTTGGCTGTTTCCAGATGCGAGTCATATTTGTTCAGAGTTTTGACATCATTCCCAATCACAGACCAGAATATATCGACGATTTTCCTCCCCAACCAAGTTGAATGTAGGAAAGAGCGCACACCGGAATATCCGTCCGCATCTCCCCATATACACGGACTGAACCAGGTGAGTAGCCGGACAGTCATTAGCTTTTCGAGATATTTCTTGAGTGGTGTCACGAGGGCCGGGCACATCCAGATTGGTCCGTGTCCGGAAGCACGAATGATCATGTCGACGGGTGTATTGTATGTTTCTGCAATGGTGTATACGGCATCAAAAGCTGATTTTGCACTGCCGAATACTGTGACCCTTTTCTTCTCCTTTCCATCTGCATTGTTGAACAGTTCGGATTCGTATTTGTGTAAATCCACGCAATGGAATATGGGACGCTCGAATTCGTCTTGACTCTTGAATAGTCGTTCTGGGAAATAGGGCTGCGACGTTTGACCCGTTGCAACAATCAATTTTTTTGCATGAATTGTAGATATTGTACCGGCTGAAAGATCTTCAATTTCAAGCTCCCAAGTAGATGTCTGATCATCGTCGCCGGTCTTGTGTTCTACGACATTCTGCACCCTTTGCCCTAATCTGATATACCCCCTCAACAAGAACTCATCCACATATGTCTCCAGATAATCGTGCACTGTATTTCCGGGTATATGGTGTCCTGGTTTCAGATCAGAATGTACCTTCGGCCGCATAGGGAAGTCGCTGAATTCATAGCTTCCGAGGACATGGTTCGTTTTCAGGTCTGTATATAGTCGTTCCTGGGCCCATACGCCGCCGATGGAAGATTGGTTTTCGAGAAGGGCGATTTTTAGAGGGCCTTTTTCGAGGCTCACGATTGTTCTCAATGCGCAAAGGCCGGATATTCCTGGACAGTCTATCATGAGTGACAAGCTGAAATTGAAGGGGTGACGCGTTTCTTACCACCACCAACAATAACTAGGTCCAGTTCTTCCGTCTCTTCAGCGTGGGAGGCCATTGCATCCAGAACTCAGAGAAATTGTGATACTCCAATTTCGAGTCCGGTGGAGAAGTAGTAACTTATCGTCTAGCACCGACACTAAAACGAGCACTCGAAAACCTCCTTGTGCAACGTGTTCGACCTTTAACGTCCCGCGCTCAAGCCTTGTTGCTTGGACACGCTCAACAAATTCTCGGAAATGAATACGAGGTTTTGTGCGTCTATATCCACATTTGAGGAAAACATTTAGTGTGTGAAGATCTCAGGTGGAGTCGGGTTGTACTTTGAAGGCTGTGCCTATATATGAAACATTTTATACCTTGCAGGGAACAGATTCTGTGGGGTTATACTCCGTATTTTCTCACGGATGGGTTTGTTATTGACACTATTGACTAAAGTTTTGTTTCGGAAGTTTTGTCTATAATAAGAGAATCATTCTCGAGGTCTCTCTTCTAGTACCCAAGTAGACTACCTAGGTATAAAAGATAACTACACACTAGCATCTACCTGTCATAAACCAACACCGAAACCCACCCAGCTACTTCCTCTAAGCCGCCTTACTTTCCTCTACATGAATCACAGCGTTCTTCCCACCATGCTCAAACTCCTCATTCGTGACTGCCGCAACATCATCACCATCGAAATACTTTACAATCTCTTCCAGGGGTACGTAGCGAGTTTCGACGTAGAAGAAGTAGACAATGACTAATTCGAAGCCTAGAAAGCAGCAATAGAAGATGTAGTACTTCCAGTGGATGTTGTTGAGTGCCTATGTTTGCTGTTAGTTAGTATTTTTTTGTTGGCTTTTGTCGTATTGAAGGAATTACCGTAGCGTTAACGAATTGATTGAAGAAAAGTGCTCCATAAAGAGCATATTCCCTATTCATGAAATAGTCAGCTTCCATTCTTGGACACCTGAGTGAAAGTATGAACTTACATCACAGTATACCCCTTTGCACGCATATGATATGGCAAAATCTCCGTAGTATAACTGGCAATGAGACCGGACCTGAAAAAGTCAATTCAAAATCCCGTTCAATAACTAGACGACGCCCGGGAGGCTTACTTCAGATTATACCAAAGATTATAGAAGAAAATCATAAAGACAATCGACTTCCCATACGCTGGGTTAGCATTATCCTGCTTCGCATCGATAGCAGAAAGTATCGTCCAAATGACAAAGGTGAGCAACATGCCGATTGTGCTAATCAAATTGATCGGGCGACGACCCCATTTATCCACAAAGAAGCTGAAGATAATGTTCAATATGAGGCTGAAAGTAGTCAATCCTCCATTGATACCCAATTGCGTCTGAGGACTCTTGATGCCGATATTGTTCATGATTGTGGTTAGATAATAGGAGACTAGACCGTTTCCAGACCATTGTGAGAATAGACCAATTGAGAGAATCATGATCAACCGTTTTCGATTTCCGGGGGTTCGTAGGAAGTCAAGGAATGAGAAAGATTTCTGGGCGTTCTTTTCCATGGCGAGGGCTGTGGTGATTTCGGTAAATTCGAGCTGTACGACCTCTTCTTGCTCATCACCGTTGGCGTGGTATTGCGCTAGGATTTTTAGGGCCTTCTCCGGTTGATCTTTGGCAATGTAGAAGCGTGGACTTTCTGGGATCCAGGGCACAACGGCGATCATAAGTATGGTGAAGATTCCTTGAATGAGACTGGGAGCTCTCCATGCCCAATCGCTCTGTGGTTTGTAACATCAATGTTAGAAACATAACCCAAAAGGACTACGGGGATAACTCGCCTGAATCTGGAGTGTACCGTAAGTAGTCCACGCTGCAATGAACGCGCCAGACTGATAATTCGCACCAGCAATCGTCACGAGAATCGCTCGATCTTGAACTGGAGCAATTTCTGCAATTAGCAACGGCGCCGTACAAATCACCAAAATATCGCCAAATCCCAGGATCCATCTCGCGGCAATAAACATGGCGAAGTTGATTGCACTCGCCTGCAGCGCGATTCCCAATATCATAAAGAAAGCTCCTATTATCAGACACGGTTTCCGGCCAAGGCGATCCATAATGAAGGGCATGGGGACCAAGCCACTCAGCGCTCCGGCGCTCATTACACAGTTGAATAGACCTAGAGTTGGACCGGAGGGGTGATTGAAGTAATCTTGCCAGTATGAGATTGCCTGGAGGCCATTCCTAAACCTGAGGTTAGTATTGTTCAATATCTATTGTACGAGCAAAGGATTCGACTCACATCATGGAGTTATCGAACCCATTTGCAGTGTTTGTGAAGATCAACACGGCAATGAAGAAATACAATGTCCGCATATTCTTGTCTCTCCACCACTTTTTCCGTGGGAATAATCTTCCAGCTAGGTAGAAATGGCCTGGAGGAGGCTTCATTTGGGCTGGGCCTTGGGAAGGCATGATTATGTAGTCTTTACAAGATGAGAAACGATTTACTGGGTCGCTCGACGATCCAAGATCCAACTACCAGTGAAGAATGGTACCTTGCTGGTTTTATAAAATTCTTTCTGATCCCCATGGGGTATTTATCGGTCCATCTCTGGCATGCTCGTGGATAAATGCATGCTGTCTCCAAGAGTCTCCACAACCCTGCTTGAGCCACGTTGCGGTGAGCCTTTGAACTCTGGTCTACATTCTTTACCACTTGTGCTAAAACGCGGGGTGACTTGAGGCTATAATGCTGGTTGCAGGGATAGCTTCAACAAAATAGCCTGAATGCGAAATCCCACTAGTACTACAACAACTATATCCATGTCCCTATCGGCAAGCTACCGGTACAAGTGTCCACAACTCCACAAAATCCTCCACAAAATACCACCTATACCCCACGATTCTGAGAGGCTAGGCCTAAAAGTAGGGAATCACAAGACATCACACATTCAAAGGGTTATACCAGCTTAGTTGCCAATTCTTGGGAAACAAAGAGCTTCATTAGCTTGAGAATCCCCTCATCTCCTTCGCATTTCCAATTTTACTGTATATAACATATAACACACATATCTATAACGCTAGTGGTTCTTTCTCCTAACTTAATTAATTTGGAAACTTAAAACGCAAGATAAGACTGAGCAAAATAGCCAGCCAGGCTATCACACGATATGAGGCTTTGCCTTGAATAGGCTGAATTTGGCAGCAGGGTCTCCCAACACATTAATATAGAGTTGATAGGTCTGTTACACCTGACCACTGCGGAGAAGGAGTATTCCTAGATACTGGGTTTGAAAGCTTGTAGTGGTTAGGTAGCTTATGCCTGTCGTTACAGGTGTATAATGTGGGTGGCACTTCACTTCGTATTGTAGGTAGATTGTTTTTATCCGGATTCAAAGCGCAGTCCGTAGGAAAGCTTTGGGTAACGGCTAGTATTGGTCAGATTCAATGATCATGACTAGCTATGCGAATTGGCATCTCGTATATTCGGCATTTATACTTCGTTTCTTATGCCGCGTTATATGTACTAGCGTGGAAGAATACCTAGGTACTCTCTTTGTTGTGGGTAGTACATGTCTAGCTACTTGTGCGGTTTCGACTACAGCAAGTCCGAAACTCAGATTTCTCAATGTTAGGCAACTTAGGCTCACATTTAACCTTGTGAGAGCAATTGGGAACTGAGCTCGACTGCGTACTTATATATGCATTGTCAAAGAGACGGGAGAAGATCAAGCAAGACGAAAGAATGACTGGAGTCCTGCTAATACCGCTCACTCAACTTCGAATCCTCTAAAAATGACATCTATTTCCCTATCCACTTCCTTGGTGAAGGCAAATACTCCCACAATAGGCCCCACAAAATCATGTCCGGTCATTTCAAGCGTATCAAAGTCCGCAAACTCAGTCCACTGAAAATTATGCTCAAGTCGATAGGAGCATTTATAAGTTGTCTCTGAGTACTCCAGTCTCAGCCATGTCAGCGCGGCGTCGTTGCCTCCGAGATCGATGGTTATCCTCTTGGTCCTGTGAATAAACTTAGCTTCGTTAACCAATTCGAACACGATGACAGCCGGAGAGTCGAATTCACGAAATATGCGCGCAAATCGATGTTCATCTTTGTAAATACATAACCCGGCATCGAGCAATGTCCCCGTCGTAACGTGCTGAACTGCAACTTGAGAGTGGCCATGCAGCCGACGTTGTCGCTTGCCTATGAACGTGACCTGATCGCTAGTATCGGCCTGGCACAAATCACTTTCGCTCGCAGTGAGTGTGATCTCCTTGCCATTCTCCTCGATCTTGTGCGAAGTCAAATCTGCGTCTCGAATGTAACACCAGTCCATGCCAGGATCTGCACTAAGGGTCGCTACGGCGTTATCAGGTATGATGCTCCTTCCAGGCTCCAACGGAAAGCTGGACTTTACCCGGCTCACTGCTGGCCAACTTCCCTGCGTCCAGTGCACAGGGGTAAGAAAAGTCTCTCTCCCCAAGACGTAGCGTTTTGATTTGTCTTTACGCACGGCAAGGCAAACCGCCCACCAATGGCCTTGCGCATTCTGAAAGAGATCGCTGTGACCGGTGTGTTGAATGTATTCATCTGTCCCACGAGCTGTGAGAATTGGATTATCAGGATTCGCTTCGTAGGGTCCCCAGATAGACTTTGACCGCGCGACAGTAACCATATGATTTTCAAAGGTCCCTCCTTCAGAAATAAACAAGTAATACCATCCATCATGATTATGGTATATATGAGGACCTTCAGGCCATATCCCACCAGTGCCATCCCATATCATCTTCTCATCCGAAAGCTTCTGACCCGTCTTGATATCAATTTCAAATAACTTAATAGTGGTCATTGGTCCCGGCGCCGCGGATCCATGCATATATGCCCGACCATCACTATCCCAGAAAAGGCTGGTGTCAATTCCATCGAACTCGAAGAACACAGGATCACTCCACTGATTGCTCCATATATCGGTCGCCGAAACAATAAAGTTTTGGTGTTGGTCCGATGTGCTGCCATCTTGCGCGCCATGAATCACGTTCGTGCAGACAATGTAGAAAATGCCGTCGTAATACCGGATTGTGGGAGCATAGAGGCCGCCAGTTGCACACATCATGTCGCCTGCTTCGTCGTCTTCAGGGTTCAGCTTTGTGCGGCTAGCAGCGAGACTGAGTTGGGTTTGCCGGTTGATGGCATTTCCTGACGTCGGAATAAGTACATAGAGCACGTACACACACGCCGTATAGTACTTACCAATGTGTCTCCATGATACAAGATCTTTGCTAGCATATATAGGGAGGCCAGGGAAGATATGAAAACTGGAATTGACTAGAAAATAGGTATCACCAACCTGGATGGCAGAAGGGTCAGGAGCGAAACCTGGGATTATGGGGTTTATTCCTCCAGCCGGCATTTTTGCTAACTCCCAATAATCGTGCTTGAGGATTTCGGTGCTCGCAGCATTTTGTGAAAAGAAAAGATTCCGACTCCATCTGGAGATAAACGACAAAGAAGCACATATGCATATAGCCTAAATGCATTTCAATAATTTGCCGCCTAGTAGAAGTATGGACGGTACAACTGCTAGGGACTAGAAAATGTGAGGGTACTAACAAGCATCACTTGATCCTAATTCCATAATGAGTGATTCATCCTAGCTCGTAGCGCCAGGTATCATCCTTCATTTGAATAGTCTCATTTCTAAGTAGGTAAACAGTCCCAGAAAACAGACCTTCCAAGTCTTGGAATACGGCAGCTTTTTCTCGAGAAACGTAATTGAAAAACTTCATCGATCATGGACATCTTAGAGTCAATTGAGGGTTTGTTCTCTTAGAATGAGCATCGTCTTGTCCATTGGAGAACTCAACAAAATCTTCTCAGGAACAAGAGCTGGTACCTTCTTCTGTCACTTTAGCCGAGGTACGGAACACAGCAGTACCATTAAGCGCAAAAGTGGCGGTGCACAACCACCTCTTACATCATCAACACACATTTTAGCGAGACCCCAAATTAATCTGGAGATGACATTAAAGAATTGAAGTTAATTCCAAGCCTGGGCATCCCAAACAGGAAATTCGAGGTTGCAAAAGTTGTGAAAATTGAGTGAAAAAAACGTCAGAGAGTCATATGGGAGGTACTCGTGACATCATGGGTGGGGTAACTAAGCCACACTTGCTGCTTGAAGACCCATAAAATGATTGCTTTGACTACAGTTCTGGCAAATCAGGATTGTCCGATCTTTGTAGATCCAATAAATCTGGTGGACCCTAACTCTATTAGCCACTCAGAAGGCGCGACCAGACAATGATGTTCTGTGGATGATGTGAGGTACGACGATCTCTGGTGGCTTGTATAAATATTGGTCTTATTGTGTTGCCTGAATAAATATTTTCATCTCAACCTCACTTATACCACTCCTTCGGTCTCGGACAGTCTATCATCTCAAGACACCTCATCTTTTCTTTTCTATACGGTCCTAGTCTACCTTTTTCTTTTTCCATTGGACACCGTCATCAACACCATGGGCCTAGGGAGTGTCGTCCTCCGCATCCTTGCCAATGGCATCCGCGTCCTGCAATTCCTCGCCGGCGCCGTCATTTTAGGCATCTTCTCCTACTATCTCGCCGTGCTCAGCAACCATCACCTCCCCATCGCACAATGGATTCGAGCCGTAGAAGGTCTCTCTGGTGCAGCCACGCTCTACGCACTCCTGGGCTCAATCTTCACCATCTGTCTTGGCGGCATTATGTTCTTTGGGTTGGTGGGCATGATTCTTGATGCCTGCTTCGTCGGTGCCATGGTTGCTATTGCCGTTATGACTCGCGACGGAACTCAGTCTTGTCATGGAAATGTGCATACTCCCTTGGGCAGTGGTCCTTCCGACTCGAATGCTTCCGGTTATGGACGGGACGGATTCGGATTTGGAGATGGTCAGACTGTGACTTATCTGCCCAACCTGGGTTTGGCTTGTCGTCTCGAAAAGACTGCTTTCGCTGTCTCGATCATTTCCATGTAAGTTACATGTACTCCCTCATACGAGAGTTTTAGATGACTAACAATGGCAGCTTCCTCTTCATCGTCTCCTTCTTTCTTGCCATCCCCATGGTTCGCAGCCACCGCCGTGAGAAACGCTTTGGTCCTTCTCCCGTCAATGGATACACCTCTGGAACTACTCGTCGTCGCGGTTTCTGGCGTCGGAACAAGGCTACTAATCCTGATGTCCCTGCTGACAACACTCTCCCTGGCCACCCTACCCCAGCTGAGGTTGAGAATGGCTATAAGCCAGAGACGAGCGGCTACAACGCCGCTCGTTTCTAAGTGATCTCAATTTTGATCGATCTTAGATACCGACGTATATGCGATGTACGCTATGGAAGGGTTTGAATTGTTGTGGCTGAATGAATGAATAAATTGATCTGATAATGCTAATATTTCCCAAATCCAATTTGAGATGAGTATGATGTTTGTTCTATTTGTTGGTATAAAGTTAGACTATACTTATTAATCTTAATATTTACACAATATTCGATGAAATCAATTCGTTTGCAGTTGACCTGAAAGGCCAATAGTCATTCCCAGTTCTTGAAGCGATCTACCTTAGCTGAATTTTCCAACCTCCTATCTGCCAGGGTAATCATCTTCTTTCTCACATCTTCAAGCCCATGAAAGGGAATCTAGTCAGATTCACAGCGTTACTAGATACATAGATATCTCTAAAAGATCTGTTCACATAGGCTTTGAGAGAGACCATGGTTGGACATAGCCCATATTAGAAGGAATCCGTCACTAAAGCTCCTTATAGCTACACAGCCATGTTCGATAGTTAAACATTATGGATAATGCCAATCACGCATCTCCCCCTTATGTAGCTATCTATATTATAGGGAGTGAACCATCTGCTGGTTTTTTTTATGTAGTAGTAACTCAAATTCTTATCAAAGTTGCCAAATAATACAATAGCTGCCTCAGGCCAGTATCTATAGAAATGTGAACAGTACCAACGACTTTCTTCAGGGAGATGTAAACAATCCAGGATTTCCCAGGATTTTCTCACTGTGTTAACTCTTCAAACGACCATTGTGCTTTTCATAAGCAGAAATCCTACATATTATCTCCATGAAATGAGAGTGACCAGTCCTTCAGGGTGTTTATCTACCTACCTGGATGGTCCCAAGCCCTACCAATCTGGACACAAATACAGGCTGTTTTCCCTGTTGGAGACCTGTTTGCATTCTTCCTATTTAAGAAAAAAAGTCTCAGTTGACTCTGTTCAGAAGACACCCCAACAAAATCAAAACTGATCCAACCAAACAAATCGATCTCAAATACCAATACATCAAATCACAATGCAACAATCTTCTATTGACGAACGCTCTCAAGACAGAGATCCTAGCAAATCTAGAGATATTAGATCCGCCTCTCTGTCGCCCGAAAATTTCAGGAGCCGGACCCTTACGCCTGCTAAAAATCTCCCATCCCCAATACGACCGAATAATGATTCAGCGCCCCTAGCTACCATACCTGCTTATATCGTCGATTCAGACGAACCAGCAACCACTGATCGTGACAATGGCGATAGTGGCGACGAGCTCTCAGACTCAGGTTCCTCGACCCCCAAAGCCTCTCAACACCCCCAGAGTCTGACGAGTATATACCGTCCATTTGACCGTCCCAAGCCCCCTCCAGGACGACATCGACGTGGAAACCAATCCGTCTCATCATCAAGCACACCAAAACCGGAGGTACACCAAGAACAAAAAGTCATCGATGACATGAGCAACATACTACAACTTGGAAATGCCCGAAATCAAGAAGATCTAGGTTTCGGAGGAGACATTATCAGTGAACGAAGCCGGCAACTTACACCAGCACGGAGTTTGCGTCGTGAGGGACGGAAGGCGTGTGATTATTACGATGATGATGATTATGATGAGGATAGTCATGAGGTGGGATAGTTGGAAGGGGAGGGTCATAATACAAAAGACAAGATAGGAGGTGGTAAAGCTGAGAAAGGAAGGGGAAGATGATGCTATCGGTAGGGACTTGGGCTCAGGATTGGGATTTAGGAAGCTGCTTGAGCGATTTTGATGCATAGCGAATGATTTTCGTTCTCTCTTTTCAAGATAGCATTCTTAAGAATCAGTTTACTTTTGGAGTATCAAGATTGATATCTTTTTTGTTTATTAGCCTTGAAATAAGCTGTTCATGGATGACACAATATGAAGCGTCCTGTTAGGGTAACCGTGAGCATGTGACGAGCAGCCATTCTAGATTTTGTCACTTAGCCGAAGCTGTCAGATGAACAATTAATCATATTCGTCTAAAGACTTCTAAATCAGTACAATCAAGATTATGGGGATAGTATTCTGACTCATCTTTGTACAAATTCACTGATTGAGTACATAAACCATTCCCAAAAGACTCATCAAGCAAAATGACAATCACCAACGTGAGTCAATCGTGACTATGTATCGATTCCAGAGCAAATATAAAATACCCCCGAAAGTACTATCATGATTCCCAAATTTTATTTCCTTCATACGTTCGGAATTACACTGATACCCGAAACATCATACCCAACCAGCTACTGCATACACTTGAAAACCAACCAACTCTTTTCTTCCTTCGAATACCATTCACGACCTACACAGGAGATTCGTATCATGTCAAGTCAAGGACGATTTACCCCTCTCTCTCCCAAAAAGTTCAGGGGAGACAACCTGACAGCCGCAAAAACTTCTCTTCCAGACCCGTCATCTTAGAGCCTCCGCCCGAAGATTTCAGAGAGAGAACCTGACAGCCGCTAAAAGCCTTCCTGCACCATCATCCCCAGAGCCTCCGACTACCAGAGGTGCTAAGATCGTCGATCTGAAGAAGGAAGGGAATTTGGAGCACAAATTACCGCATAAGTAAAGAAAAATGGAGTTGGTATAGTTGAGCACAGGAGAAAAACGGAGGGTGTTGTGGACGCGACGATAAGGCACTACAAGGAATGGAGTCTGATCGACGAGATACACCCAGGGGGCTGATGGGAAGGATAGAGCATGAGGTGACTGGAGGAGAAAGCCAAAAGAACCCATGGATTCCTAGGTAGATACTCAAGCGATGGGCGTGATCAGTCACTCGTATGTCTCCTTTCGAGACGAATCGGAAAAGCTGATCGATTTCCCATTGCTTGTCTTCGATAGATCTATCAATCTATGAACATATATAAATCCTTTATACGAACATATAGTCCCTAGGTGTGTATCTATTAAGCGTGGGGTTGTAGATATGAAAGAGATAACACGAAGTAAATGTCTGAAATCAGAATGATATCAAGTACAAAACGCAAAGATTCTTATATACAAATCTATAAAAACAAACCCAGAGCGTAATACATACAAGAGGTGGTTATTCACAGTCCTTGTTACGTCATTTCCCTCTTATTATCATCCTTCTCTTTTTCCTTCTTCATAGCGTTCTCTACAAGCCAAACCGTGACATCCTGGACATCACATCCAACCCTCCAACTACCCAGTACAACACCCTGATCAGATAGAATCTGTTGTGCGCGTTCCCAGCGACGTCTCCATAGTTCCTCACGCTTGTTTAAGATTGGCGCTGCTGGTTCCGGGTATTCATAATATGCGGATGAATTCATGGCGTTGGTTGCGGCGGTTTGTCTCGTTGTAGAGACTGCTGAAGTCGGGAATGTGCTTTGGCGAGATATATTTCGAGTTGGTGGAGGTGGAGGAGGGGTGTTGGTTATGGATTTCCGTTCTGCGGAGGTTGATGTGACTGCTGTACCTCGACGTGCTGGAGGAACAGGGGGTGGGGTACCACGTTTTGAAGTAGATTCCATCGTTTCTGATTGAGAGGGGTCGTGCTTGAGAGATAAATGACTCAAAGAATCGAGTGTGTCCTTGGTAGAGGGTAAATTATTATATACATCCATCGCTATATTTTTCACCGCCTCAGTATATGATCCATTTGTTGGCCTGCGTTGAGGGAGTGGAGGTGGCTTCTTCTCTGCTTCGGTTGAAGTGGATAGACTTGACGGTTTGCTGGGAAGAGGTGGAGCAGGTTTTCGTCGTATAGCATCTGCAGGCTTTTCCATTTTCTGTACAGGCGTTGTGACTACTGTTCGTAGCCCTGCCGGTTTCGAAGGCTTGATGGGAGACTCCTTTGCAGCAGGTTTATCTGTTACATCTGCCGCATCATCACCGGAAGAGTCATCCTCGAAATTCATCAGATCACCGTTGTCAATGGTTTGTGGAGATGATGGTTTCCTAGGCGGCAATGGCGGCCTATTTTCAACGAGATCGGACGAATCTCGAATAGAAAATGAAGAGGCTGGAGTCGAATAACCAGATCGTCGCTGGGAAGCGAACGAATGGTCGAAGAATTCTTTCTTCTCTGTGGTCGTAACGTCACGAATGAAGACCCCGAGAACCCTTCCTGGATTTTGTTGAACCAATTCCGTATATACCTCAAGATCTGCCTCGCCACTATCACCAACAAGAATGAACTTGCGTTCTGGGAAGTCTCCCACGATTTTCTCTAGAGACATTCTCTTGCGTTCTGCCGTCGGTTCAAATATTCCTTGTAGCATGCCGCTGTACTGTTTCAGGTGGAAAGAGCCATTCGGTAAACCAGCCATCTCAAAGAATAGTTTCAACTGTGGATAAAGTTGCCACGGAGAATTGGACACATAATGAATCGACACACCCATATCGTGCAGTTTACCATACCATTCCCTGACCCCTTCAATTGTGAGATCGTTGAAATCTCGCACAAAAGTATTCCAAAACACCTCCTTCGCCCCACTCGCAATCGCGGAATGTTTAATTGTGTCGTCGATATCGCTGATTAAGCTGACACCAGTCGGCTTGATCATCTTCACTTTTTCTGTGACAGAGAGATGATCAGAAGCTAGTACTCGAACATGTGTAGGAATAAAATCTAGAGCAGCTCTGACATTAAAATGCCCCGATTCATTGGTCAGTGTAGTCCTCGATTGGCTTTGCTGATCGTTGTAAAAGAACAGCGTTACGGGAGTATCGACAGATGGGTTGTGCATGAATGGCTTCAGCCTGTTCATAAGATTTGTGTTCAAAACAGTGACATCGTTCTTATCAGGTGATAATGTAGTGGTCGACGAACGGGTGACACGTTTAGGTAAATCAGGGTCCCTCTCTGCATGGTTGCTTCTCCATACCACGTCCGCATCTTGTTCACCTTTGTCTATAAGGTACTGCGCCTCTCGGTTGGCATCTTCTTCTTCTCTCTTTGCAGCATGTCGCTGGACAGGATGATTAATGGGCAGCGCTGGAGTTGGAATGTCACTCAATTTCCTAGCAAGCGCAACCATAAGCCGTTGCTTACGGTTCATAGGACCATTTTGAGGGGTATATAGCCATCCTCGCACATCAACATCCACAATCGCATTATTGTCTTCGTATTTTTCCCACTCTTCCCTCCAAAAGTCCTCATCACCAGTATCGCTCGATTGCTCAATCCGCTCATTAGTACCAGGCAATAATCGAGACTGTGCATTACTTCCATTCGTGTTGTTCCGTTTCACGTGTCTTCTGGCATAACTGGGAAAAAGCAGCATCTCTTCCTTTCCAGAAGATGTAATATCATAATCCGGGAACGCGCCTGGAGCATCCACCCCTCTATCATTATAGGCTTCCTGCCATTTCTGGGATAATTGACTCTGATATGTTTGACGAATCTCATTAGCAGCTTTCAAATAACCCATCACTTTTTGTCTCCGAGACCCAGTCTCACGACCAGAGTCATCGCTACCCCAACCCTCCGATCCATAACCGCCAAATCGTGACATTATTTTCCACGAACTGGTCTTTTCCACATGCTTGAGCGTCCGGCTCACAGTACGCGACGTCAAGCCGCGCCCTGGCGGAGGAAGAAGACCTGCTCTTCTTTTCCAATTCAGTGCCGGCAAAAGCACCCAGATATTTCTACCACCAACGCCACGACCACTGGGTCCTCTACTACCCCTCTGCCGCAATCTCTCCTGTCTCTTGACAATAGCCCGGTAGAGACGTGCTTGAGCTCGATGACGAAAATGCGCAAGTGTTTCGTGTCGAAATGTCCAGAGATTAGCCCGGATTCGATGACGGGTGCGAGGAAAGAATAAGGCCCGAAGTAAGCGTGATATGGAGTTGCTGTTTCCTCTATAACTGCGCCAGGAACGAGGGTGACTGGTCGAGAATGGAGAGAGGGCTGACCGTGGGGTTATCAAGCTTTGTGGGAAGATCGAGGCAATTCTTCGCCAACGGCCGAGGAATGGGGTTTTGTACGCCAGGATTCTTGATTCGCAGATAGCAGTCGCTAGTTTTCGATATATACCACCGTATCGCGGTGCTATATTGTACAACAATCAAATGTCTGATAGAAGTTGTCGGTTTAATGTCGAGTGTTGACGGTGTGACGTCTGGCGCTAACTATCGGTGGGTCCGGAAACTGATGCCTAAGGCATAAAATAAATCGTAGCCCTAAAAGCGTGTCCCTGCCCAAAAAGGAAAATTCGTTACAGCGCAATTATTTGCATATGTATCTAGTTCTTTACGATCTATTAAAAGAAACTCAAATGATAGTCAGACATTTTGAATACATGAAGAGATTTCTACTATCCTATCCGTAAGTATCATCCACTTGTTCGCTCTGGGAAAACAGAGGAGTCCTAATCTAGCACATTGGATGGCGTCGATACTTCTCTACCAACAGCTGAGGGAACACGCCTATAGTTGCATTGGAACCACTAAAGTAGCACCGACAACCCTATACGGCGTATTATAAGGGGGCGATTTGGCGTACGTCATGATCAAACCAACTCAGTGATATGTGTGCGCTGTGCCTTCGACCTGACTTGAATGCGACATTAAGGACTTTTACTTATTTATATTGGTCTATAACAATCAGGTGTAGTCTAAATATTTGGATACCTGCGCACAATCCCATTTCGAGTCGCAGTTGTCACCCCCGAGGAAATACAATAATCGGAGGCATTTTGTATTTGTTCTTCTGCAGGGTTATCTACTGCTGCCCGAATGGCATCGTTAACCGCTGTCAAACGTCATGCCCAACAAAGAATGTGGAAAGAATTGCTTAAAGAAGCAAACATGCTCATGACCACATCGAGAGACCCGTGTGCACATAGCGATGAGTACCGTAAGGCTTACGGTAAGCGCTTCGGTTGGTTCGGCTGACCTTTCGGCCGCCTAGTCGTATCTTCTACATTTACTAGTTCCATAAAAAGAGACAGAATAAATGGCGACCGTGATCAACTTTATGTAAAGATTATGCCTATACCTCTCAGTTGCACATCCGAGAAGCAGATCCTATTATAAGTTCTAAGTACGACGCAATCATTGTTGGAGGCGGAACCGCTGGCTTGGTCGCTGGCGCTCGATTAAGCGAAGACGGAACGAAGAAAGATTCTTGTAATTGAAGCTGGTTAAGACTGCCGCGGGGATCCATTAGTCGATACACCGGGACTCTTGATTGCAAAACGGGGTAATCCCGTCTATGACCGGGACTTCTGGACCACCCCACAGGACTCCTTAGTTAGTTGTCACCTACCACAGCCCAGAGGATGTCTCCTAGGCGGTCCTTCTGCTACCAATGCTACGGCAATGCTGTAACCCTGTCCGCGCGATCTGAATAACTGGAGCAAGCTAAAAATTTGTGGTTGGACAGCTCGGGGCCTTGCCCCTTACTGCGGCAAGTCGGCGAAGTTCTTTCCGCCTTCTAAAGAGACCATTGAATTGTTGGGTTTGAACACTTACTAACTATCAGTCCGAACTGTACGGAACTGTACGGAACTGACGGCCCCCATTTCTCAAAGCATTACGGATAGTTTCGGTCAGTTCGACACCGCTTTTCATTGCCGCCTTAGATAGCACTGGACTCAGCAAGAAGGGTGCCCAATGATGGAAACGCAACATGGCCTGCGCTGCTTCTAGAGACCAAAAGGTTGAGCCTTGAACTTCCAGTTCGGCCTGCTCCAAATGGTGGCGTGCCGCCATGTTGAATTGCTTTTTACGGTGTGAATCTCCGTCGAGATGGGCACCTGCCATGCAGATTGCGTATTTCAACGCTTGTGCCTGACTCGAATTCGAAAGCACTGTATACTGCATAAGCTTATTTCGATTGACCAATGGTAAATGTTTCTGAGTAACGCAGAAGTACTTCTTTAAACTTTCGGCAGAGAAGAAAAAGCGCCTCGTCAGCAGCAGAAACAGGCAGGGAATCCCGATAGAAACTCACAGATCGTCGCTATGATAGTCTCCATGCAATTTGGGTTCCGTGTGCAAGCCGAACCCGAGGAATGATTAGTTAAGTCGATAGTTGGCCCCAGCTGTGATCCCAGGATACTTGGAGTTGATCAGCCGCGGTCAGCTCCTATTTGGGGGGAGTCCGTTGTTGTTCACTTCAGGCATTTGTATACCATCTTCCAAGTGATGTAAAACTGCGTCAAAGTCGCATGCGGCCATTTTCTCCCTGGAAGTATGGATGTATATCTTCGAGTCAAATTAGACATGCTTGCCTCATCACTACCACGAGTAAATCAGGCCTTCCTAGTTGACTTCCGAGAACTCGATGCTATCTGGTAGGGAGGCTATGAATTCTGTGCTTGTTTTGTGGTACCTGAGCTTGAGGAGAATCACGCCGAGGGTTGTTTCTTGCTGACTTCTGGAGCATTGTCTCCGCTTGTGCTGTTTGGTTATCAGAATTTGTCTGTGGGGTGAAGAATTGGCAAGCGCTAACTGACTCAGATGATCATTGAGTTCTTGTAATGCCATGGTGAATTTGGTAGCGTTGCTGCTTTCAGAGAGATAAGTGCACTTGTAACCAGATCTTCTACATAGTACATCTTAAACATCCGGATTGTTTCTGTCGCAACGGACTTTTCTTTTTACATAAATCATGGGATTAAGTAACGTCATCCACAAGCGAGTTGGCCACACAAGCGAGTTGGCCATTTTTCCCGAAAACGCGCTCTATATTGATTTCAAATCTCAATTTCTAACCACATACAAATTATATACAAAAGAATTAACTCCTAGTACGATTAGGACATCCGGTTATTTTATGTCCTTCAATACCGCAACCACTGCAGCGAAATTGACGTCGTACAGGTGGATGAGAGACTGGGAGCTCAGGCTCGGCCGGAGCAGTAGTGACAGCTTGAGAGGCCTCAATCTGACCTTGTACAAGTGCCTGAGCTTCCTCTCTAATAATTCCTTGCTCTAGAGATATTTGCTTTTTAGATTTTTGACGTTTTTGCTTCTCCTTCTCATGTGCAGCCCGTAGATCATGGAGTTCCTTCTGTGCAATTGTAAGCTTATTAATACTCATCTCATAAGCCTTTGACGCCCGTGTAAACACTTCATCAATAGCCTCAGATGAACTTCTCGTATGCCGGCTTATTCGCTTCTTAATTGTAGTCATTTGGCGCTTGAATTGACGTGGATTTTGAGGGGTTTGTAAGCAGGATGATTGTGTATCACTTGATCGACTTGGAGGGGGGTGTTGGAGTCTTCAATCGAACAGTAAGCTGTTGATAGACTCGATCTGGATTGAAAGGTACTAATCCAGTTGCTGCAAAGCTATTCCGAACAGTTTGAGCTTTATATGCCATCGTACGAGCTGCTGGAAATGCAGTGAGAAAGTCGATTTTTTTCAATGTGATTGAATCCAAGCCTCATTCGCTGCTCAACAAGCTGTCCATAATGTCGCTTTAAAACAGCAAAACAACCAACATCAAGAGGCTGTAAAAGATGTGAGGAATGAGGAGGCATACACACTGGAATAATATTATTCTCAGTGCATGTACGGTCAAATTCGGCAGTTAAATGGCTTCCATGACCATCAAGAATCAACATCCGATATTTTCCCAATGTACGGTCATTGGTAAGAGGAATAAAATGGAGTTTAAGCCATTCTAACCCAATCTTATCTGTTATCCATCCATTGTCACTGATATTGATTATCCAGTTAGCTGGAAGATCCTCAAACCAGCCTAATCGCATATATTTCTTTGCCTTAAAGATAATATATGAAGGTAAAGCCCATCCTGTTGAGTTAACTGCCTCAATTGCAGTTACCCATTCTCGATCACCAGGCTGTAATAGCTTTGGCCGAGCATATCGATCACTTCCAGTAATAACCTTGGCAGTTGCACAAAGTCCCATAGCAAAGCCAGTCTCATCAAAATTATAGATATCCCTGGCAGGATTCCATATTCCAATATAACCTCTCGTATGCGAACAAAATATTCTTGGATTATCTTCGGATCTTCGCATTTAGCACGTTCATAGTTGTATTTCCGTGAGAATTTTGATTCAATCTCTGGACGACGTTTGACAAGATTATAAACCCATTTTTCTCCAACCTGTTGATTTCCGTGTTGCGAGAGAAGATAATTAGCCATCTCTCGTACAAGAGAGCGCCGAGGGGGTAATCCACGTTTATCTAGATCGAGTATCCATTTGACAAGTGATCCCTCCTCAAATTGTGCCAATTTATGATTGTTGCGCGTATTTGAGATCTTTGTTGAGTACCGTTTAATCTCTTTTGTAGAGTGGTCCGGGGTATCTTATAAATCCTTGCAGCTTGAGCCACGCGCAAGATTCGGTCATTTTGTAAATCGGAAATAGCTAATAGGATTCGGCCCTCTTGCTCAGCTAAGTCTTTTTTGTTTTTATTGCGAATTGATGGCATATTGACGCGTTAAATAATATAGAATCAAGATTGTGTATGCGTTCGGGAAAAAAATGCCCCTTCACTTACCGATTACGTTAGTTAACTAAGGAAATCCTGCTTTTTGTAAGAACTTCTGAATAAGAACTCGTAGGCCGCAACTGCCACGTGCTTGATCTAGGTGTAAGCAGAATGAGAAAAGGATAAGAGGATAGATTGTTGGATGCGAGGGTGAAGCCTAGATCCGGATAGTGTTGGATATTTGATACGCTAATCCCAATCCGGATGTACTTACTAATCTTTGAATCCTCGGAAAAGCAACATATCCGCGAGAACAAGAGCGCCAAAAAGCAGACTACATTTTGGAGTCAGGATTGTTATTTATTCCGTAAATCCGTGATATTTCGCCACTACGTTTTGTATATAAAGAGGATCAGGATGTGTATCTAGAGGGGATTTTAGAGTGTGTGCAAATCAGAGTCAATTATTCCTCACCCAAATTGTACGCTCCTATCAGAGCCTAACCCCGTTCGGACTAGTACCAAAAGATTCCAATAGATAGCTGATATCACGTGATGAAGGCTACACAAGGAATCCTTACCGCGTCGATGTCAGATATCTTGAGAACAGAGACAAATTAGACTACTCAATTGAACCCATATTCCGTGTTAGGAAACTTATCGTACTAGTACTAGTGCAAATGCACCCACATAGATAAACATTTGTTTATTTTCATACGGTATCAAGTCCATCGAAGAGAAGGTTAGAAAGAAGAACAGTAAGAAAACCTGGTACCTGGTTTGTTTAGAAACACGAATGATGAAAATGATAGATGATAATAAATATACAATAAAAGTCAGCTAGAAAATAAAATGTGGTGTCTTAGGTAAGGAAGAAAAAAAAAGAAGGTAAGAAAAAGAAGGGAGCGACCGGGATCGAACCGGTGACTGTAAGATATTTCTCAAGACGAATCTCTACTGCAATCTCACACTCTACCACTGAGTTACACCCCCGAGTTGGATGCTGATATTTGAGCAGGAACTATGAAGGCTTATTAAGACTCCAATCAAGGAAAAAAATACCTGCTGCGTACAAGCCCTGCTGTCATGTGACTGATTTCGCAGTGATTAGTAGGGGGCCTCTGGCCTCCGGCGCTCTGGTTGGCGTTTAATAGACCTTCTCACGGGACCACCGCCATACAGGTAGACGTCGGTACCGCATTGGGCCTAGCGTGATCGTAGCAAGGACATAACCTCGCACGCCACGGATCTCAGATAGTTAGTTAGACTTCTCAATATCACTCTCTCTAGCCCATCATCAATACTTATAGCACAATGAATTAGCATACACAGCCTTGCAATTCGCAACAGTCCGCTTAAGCCCACGACACAAGTTCGGGAGTTCAAAGATCTAACTCTGAAAGACATATATATATATATAACGAGACTCTGTTTTTAGAATGCATGGTGCCTACTGGAATAAGGTATCCAGTTAATGAAATACGATGTGAGATCTTGCTAAGGATCAGCAAGGAGCTGTCAGGGATAAAATGATATCAAGAGATTAGAGAGAGAGGAATGTGGTTTGTATCTTCCTATTACAGACTTGTCATTTATACTTAATTTAATTGCAATCACAAACTTGAAGCTTTACAGCAATATAATATCTCATGCTTGTAGACAAAAACTGACTCTTGATTATATATATGCTTGCAACATCACGTGCCGCATTAGCTAGAAGCTAGACGTGTTGGTTTCATCTCAGATTACTGGGTTGGAACTTTCTTATTCTTCCCTAACCCCACCACCATTCAATTTGAGAAGGGCACGAGACAATAGCTTACGAGCGAAAGAATAAATGAGCACTAAATTACGCGCGGCATGCGATAACTGCCACCGGGCCAAAGTGCGGTGTTCAGGGCAGCTCCCTTGTCAAGGATGTCTGAATTCCGGCACGCTGTGTTTCTTCAGTTTGTCGGATCGGCTGGGACGGCCAAAAGGGACCAAGAATCGGAGTCCACAAGGATGCCGAGAGCAATCGAGAGCCCGGAAAGCTGCTGTTCCTACTAGAAAAGCGAACAGCCGACATAATAAGGGACCCCTATCCAACGGAAATGAGTCACCCATGGCCGGTGATCCAGCTACTACGGTCACTACCACCACCACTTTTAACCCTGATATCAATGATCATGACTTGAGTGGATCGGGTTCAGGAGAATGTTTCAAACACGGATTTGAATTTCTACCCTCACGCATCGATCAACCACCGTTTGATAACCAATTACACACCACTCCTCACGACTCTGACTTCTCTGCATTACTATGGACCGACACGGAAACAGACTTTTTGAGAGAACCCGCTCCCTCCAATCATGACCTGGACAATATGATGCTAGACTCGACAGTCTCAGTTACGCTAGCGGCGCCACCAATGGAGAACATACTGGGAAATGAGTCTACCAGTCCAAGCTCATGCGCCTGTATGCAACAACAAATCGACCTACTTATAAAGTCAAAAACATTAAACAATGCACAACCAAATGACCGCGACTACAACCAGAAGTCCGTCATATCCTTCGACGTTGCTCTAGCGCTTGTAGAGGTAGGCATGAAAACATGGCAGGGTCCGATAATGTGCAGTTCGTGCCGATGTAACGATGACCAAGAAGTAATTCTTCTTGCATTTATGAGCATACAAGCTATTACTCGGTACTTTCAACGTCTCTTGACAGAATACCAAACTCGGCACAGCAAGAATGCTGTCGGACAACCACATTACGATGGAGTTAGCGACTGTCCGATTAAAAGTCAGCATTTGACGATTGGCGCGTTTCAGATTCAAGGTGAAGATCGACTGCTGTTGCTCAAAGCGATTCTCTTGAGCACAGTGCGGAAGCTCACCTGGATTCTGACTTCTTTGCAGAAGATTCTTGAGGAAAAGATAGATCGCTTTCCCTCGCCACAGGAGGCGGATGATGGTTCAAATCGTTCTCAGTTGCATGGTAGTGGCTCTTATATACAGCAGATGTTCCATGGACTGGCTGGATCTTTGCAGTCGATACAGGACTTCCTCAATAACGCTTAATTAATAGATATCCAAAGCTACTAGGTCTATATTAATAATACAAGGAAACGAGGCCCCCTTTATCGCTTAATGCACCTTATAACTACATCCTCTTAACACGGAAATGAACGGAAATCGAGCTAAATCGGTCGACAGATCCATAATATCCAGATAAGCTACTGCTCAAAGAGAGTTGGCAGACCTTTTTCCCCATGCACGTAATCTCTTGCCGAACGTATAAAACCTGTTTTCATTCAGTTAGTCGTACTGCTCCAGACACTCAAAAAAGGGGGACAGCTAACAAGAACGGAATCGGTATCATGGCTACCGCAATGAACCCTAACACACTACAGGCCCAATCAATGCCAAGATTGGTGAACACTTGTGATCCGTCAGCAAAATGTTCATTTCGAAAGATACATAAGGAAACTTACTTGCATGAGCAAACAATGGAAAAGCTCCAGCAAGGACGCTTCGCATCAGCATGTTTGCAGCAAGAGCACTAGCAGCCAGCATGAAGTACGTGTCAACCAGATAACTGATTGCACTTTGAAAAATGGTGAAATAAGCAAGGCCAATACATACACCGCCGATGCAAAACCTATTCTCTACCATCAGTACATGTATACGCCTGAGCAATCATCAATAGAAAAAGAATAAGAAAAGAGGGGTTACGCTATCCAATGAATCGACCGGTCAGATGTCCAGCCTATAATAAACAAACCCCCAGCAAAAAAGAATGATCCAATCATCATAGGAAGCAGGCGAGCTTCAGGAACTGGTTTGTTGTTATTTGCAGCCATGCGCTCGACGTAGAAGCCCTGACTCCACATCAAGACGAGTCCGCCGAAGAACGCTCCTATCAATACGCCCAGGAAGGGGAGGGATCCAATGACGGCGTTCCAGCCTCGGACTCCTTGGAATTCGATTGGGAAGACGGGAACCGTTCTATAGTATTTGTCAGCCTGTCATCTATGTCTAGTGAAAGGATAGCGTACAGGTAGATAATAGCATAGACGAATGATGCATAAAGGTTGATCAAGAAGCATATCGGATCAACAAGCATTTCCAAAGGAACAAGCAAGTATGTTCGTGTCCAATATTTGAAGCTCAGGTCGCTCTCTTGGTGTTTTGAATGCAGAGCCCAGTTCCCAGTCAGCTTTCGCAGTTTGCTGGCTTTTCGACTGAGTAAAACCGGAGGGAAACTTTCCTCTATGAAGAAGGTATCGGCCGCGAGGATGACGAGTAAGAGAATACCAGTAATCTGCATTGTTCACAAACAAATCAGCAAAATTCCAGTTCTCGAAGAGGACAAGATTCATACATATTCACCCCACCGCCACCCATCATGCTCCATATTAACCACCAGAGCCCCTCCAACAATAGGCGCCACCAAGGGTCCCGAAATGACTGCAATACCGTACGTTAAAAGCGCCGCACCGCGTTGCTGTGGCGGCCAGATGTCTGCTAACACGCCTCCGACATTGCTCAGAGGAGCAGACGCGAAGATACCAGCAAAGAAGCGTGTAATAAGGACAGTTTGGGTATCTTTTGCGACTGCGGTACCGAACGAGAATATGGCGCACATGAAGTACGGTATCAAGACGGAGATTTTCCGACCGTAGGCTTCAGAAAGTGGTGCAAAGCACAGAGGGCCGAGGGCATTTCTAGGGCAATTCGACTTAGTTAGATATATTCTTTTGTTGTTGAAGAGAATGAATAGACTGATGTACCCAAACAAGTAAAACGTCATACCCAACAGTGCAACCTCACTACTTATACCAAATCTCTCTTGTATCTCCGAAATACCCGAGTTGTATCTAATGAAGAAGTGGTATCAGCTATTGCTTTGGATCGTGGGGAAGTGTGTACTACATCGTGCTTGCCCATGTAGCGCCCATAGTTGTGAAGCTGTAGAGAATGGTTGTGACAAGTTTCTTCCGCATGGGCCAGTTGAGAGGTCGATAGGGGTCATCTGGACCGTCGAAATCGACGATATTGGCGTCATTGTCGCTGCTAGCTAATGGAGCAGCAGAAGGGGCTGATTCAGGGTCGATTGGCGATATTGAGTAAGTCTTCTCGCCGTTTAAGGCCTTGATATTCGAAACTTCGGAAATAGATGAACCTTCATGATCTGAAGTGTTTCCGTGGGCTTGGGAGTCGGCAGTGGTTGGACTCATTTTTATCGTTTTGAGAATTCTATTCTTCAGAGGAGATTTTCGTATTGTATATAAGGGCCAATAACCAGAGAGACATAGTACTCTTTATAGATCTAAAGGATAGAAACCAGAGTATATTTCAAAAGGAGGGAAGGAAACAAGAAACTGCTGCATGATAAATAGATTCGGTCCTCGGCGAGATTCCCTGATACTGTCTGAGTATAACATCATTATTAATCAGAGACGAATTAATAATATGCTAGTTAGACATAACTATCCCAATGCACAGACATGCATCGCACTAGATCCTGCCCAAGGACATGCTTATTCCCTTTTTTTGCCTTGGTTGTCATCGATTTTACGAAAAACGTGATTTCGAAAACCCTAACTCAATCTACCACTTCCGCTCTTCGGACTACGTATCATCCATCACCATACTCGAATGCCTACAAATTTCTCTACCGATCTAGATAGAATAATTGTCTGTTTTCAAGTAAATGGAAAAAGATATTCTTTTGTCCCATTGAAAAAAGTTGAGTTTTACAAAAATAATATGTTTAGAAGTAATCGCCGGAGCTAGACAAGGGTCAAGCTCTAGCGTCATCGGCACTTTATTTCAACCTCCATTTCATTTCCCTTTTCTTCAGCTGCAAGTCTTCGTCAATGTCCGGAGCATTTTGTTGTGAGTCATTCGAATTAATTCTGTTGTAGTCTATGAGGAGATGGCTTTGTTGGTTATCTAGCGTCTGCTCCAACTAATTAAGCAAGACTGGGCGGGTCTCATTATGAACGAGATTACATAGTTCTGCCTCCCCGAACCCTGGCAATACCAGTCCTCTTCGAGACAGATCTCCTACCCCCTTAATCTCTTAGGAGACTGTGACACCCTCTGAATCAGCTTCAAATATATCAATCCAAATCCCTGATACCATGAAAAAGATATGGGAGAGAAAACTTCGGACTGCTGCCCGACAGAGATGGAGGGAGCCCCTGCTGTGATCACTTTGAGAATATCGATTTAGACGAGATTTATTATAAGAAGATGATAAAGCGCAGAAAATCGCATATCAAGATGTTCGTCGAGTTTGTAATCACTGTCAGGAGGAAAGAAAAGAGACTATGTCGATTGATGGCTCCCAAAACGGCTCAAATTCAAAGCTCTGGACACATCTTAAAACCTGCCATAAAATCTATCCTGATGGTAGGGCTCCTACACTGAATACCTCTCAAACGATACTTGATTCTCATGGCATCGTTTACTCAAGTGGCGCTGATCCTACCCTAAGCTTAACCCTCGACGAAGCTATTATTGAATGGATTATCGACACTCAACAAAACAGTTCGATACAGTTTATAACGAAAAGTGGAAAAGGATGTGGAAAATTGCTCTTAATGCACCTTGTTCAATCAACCCCCATCAACTCTCCGCCGTCGAATTGAGCAAGAGTTCTCAAAGCGTCAGTTCCGCATGTACGAGGAATTAACAACTAGAGCTGAGACTGTTTCATTATCTCTTGATGTCTGGAATGTATCTGATAAGAAACACATTCCCGCCGTTATTTGCCATTGGGCTACAGAAGACTTCGAATATCGCTATTTCGTTATCCATTTTGGCCATCTCAAGGTTTCCCGCGGGTACCGGCGAGAATATGGCAAAAGAGATCCAAGAAGTGCTCCAAAACTTTGACCTTGAGCAGAAGCTTGTGGCTACAGCGCCTTGTATGTGCGGCTTTACATGGCTTACAATTCTTTGCCTCTTTCTCAGCGCCACTCCCATTATGCGACGTAAAAGTACCAATAATTTGGTAAGCTTGGCATGGTTTTGTACATACGGAAATGTAGTTACTAATTTTCACATGCTAGGTGTAACCAAAGAAGCTATTGTTTGTGATTAGAAATATGCAATATCTGAAAAAGCCAATCTTACTGAATGGACTGATTTAAGTAGCGTCGACTGGAGATTTTATCAGTGCATGCTTCAATCTTGCGCTTAGATGTTTACATACTTTGCATTCCCTTTCTAAGCTAGAATACAATAATATGCAAATACTATCTATACGTGTGCTGAAAGTTGAACACTAAACTACCCCTACAACTTAACTCGCCTTTTGTCTAGCTGAATGGTGCAAGAATGTGGCGTTGTCAAATTATTCCACATCTTGTAAGTCTTGGTCTTCGGGCGCGGGCGAGGGTGTTCTGGCAGCGATGATGAGAGGATGGTTTCTAAGGAATAATTTAGCAGCTGATCGTCTTTGGGATAAGGAAGATTGATGTTCTCTTCACGAGCAGACTGGACGGTTACCACAGCTGCCGGAGGTCTTGTTAAAATTTCCCACGGAGCTTGCGGACATTCTTTCCTGGTGAGCATCGTCTGGTTTGATAACGCATTATACTTATCCATCCAGTCACTGAGAGCACGAGAGGATAACCTGGAATACGGGCGACTAAGCCCTAATACTTTGCTGTGCAGGTAAGAGGATTTTTCCATTAAACTCAAGGCATCCTGTAGCTTCCCCTGAAATTTCCAAGTAAAGGCAAGGTTCGCCATGCTAGTCACAGTGTTGGGATGCTCAGCTCCCAGCACTGTGGACGATATTGGGAAAGTACAGAAGTAATAATGTAGTGAGAGAATTGCTGAATTGACCTGACCGACAGTGGACACAAAGACTAGAGAGCAAAATGTATGATGGCTGGACCAAGGCCACAGGGTAGTCAACCCCTGTTTCATGGAAAAGAGTTTAAAACCTGCGTGGTTGAGCAGGTTGAGCAGACACAATGAAGGAAAAGAATATGTTCTGAGTCTCTGAGCCTGGGGAATTGTTGTAGCTTATATAGCCGTGGATTGCAATCTATAGATTATCTCTCCGGCATAGATCATTGTCAGCTCGTTCGAGTCCATGGGCTTGCTGCGCGATATTAGCAAACCGTCCCATCTGACCTTCAGAAGCTTGGAATGTGCAGCTCTGACCGAACATTATTAGTTATACAATACCCCATTTCATCTGATGTCAATTGCATTGGTTGATGTATAATGGTTATAATGGTTAAGATAGCGTCTCAAACCCTACTTGCCCGTGATGCGTATTGCCTCTTATTTCCGATGCATCAAATAATCCGGTTGCATCAGGCTCATGCAAGGGCAGTTGAGATAAGCCAACCATCATCCATTTACGAAAATATCATGACGATCAATTACTACGCAGAGGTATCTTAATCTAGCATAGGTGCCTGGCTTAGGCAATGAACATGTCACAACTCACTGTCATTTAAAGACCTATATAGGTATGAGCCGCAAAGGAACGCCCAGTTCATATACGATTCAAGTGAGGTCAGTCAACCACAAGTTTGGTCAAGAACTCCTCTTCTCCCATACTTTGTATTCTTTGTTTTGAACGACCATGTTCTCTTCAGTAACTTCTAGCAACGTTCCAACCGCTGATGACTGGGTGCGAATGAACCAGAAATCACGGAGATCTGGCTACATCAGGCACGCGATAAGAGCAACCTCGTGTCTATACTTCATTCCAAGTACAGATATAAATCTATGTAAGTGCTTCGCTTTCTCTTTTAGGGATACTTGTGAAGCTGAGGCGTGAACTGTTCTTCAGGGAAAAGACCTCCACCACTCGACTCCAGAAATGGGGATTGTCCACTTACAAAACCTCTGCAAGACAAGACAGTCAGGAAGAGGAGCCATCCAGAAAGGCGAGAGCTCGTACTCTCCAGCGCAGAAACGAGCACCCTAAACCTACCTTTCGAACGTCTCAAGCGATCGCTCCAAGCTCCAGGGCTACTAGCCTGATTCAACCCAATGCTTATCGGCCTCACGAGGCCGTACTATCCTCAGCCGACCACCTAATCTACTCCAAGCTCATATTTACCCTAACGAGCTCATTTATCCAACGATTAAAGGGAGCAACGGCTACAGAATGCTGTGATGAGAAATTGCGGATTTGTATCACACAGCCAGGGTCTATATTGGCGACATAAAGCTCACGGAAAAATTCCAGAAGTACACTCTGGGCTATGTGACATGATCCATGAACTCGTTACATGTTCGCAAGATGTCCCCCTGGAACTTAATGCGAGCGCGCTACCAGGTCATGATCTCGATATTCTGAGGAATCTGTCATAAACTGATGCGGAAATATATGCTCAAGAGTCAGTGCTCAAGAGTCAGTATGGTTACCTACTTGTCTTTGACTTTCTTTTTCTTTTCGCAGATTTTGTTTATGAAGGGTACGGCAAGGAGCATCCTCAGATTGCTCGATGCACTTGTGCAAATACCATGAGCTGACATTGGAGTGGTTCTGAGACTACGGGCCACTCAAACTATCGAGAGAATGACACCAGGGCTCGATGTAAAGAGGAGGCTGGTTCTTCAATGTAGACAGACTTCGTGTATCTCATATAGATCAAAATCGATTCTAGTGTGATTTGAGTGCATTGAGCTCGTGCAATCTTAGCAGATACATATACGGCACATGTATTTTATTGATCAATGCACAAACTAGTCTATACTTGCTTTCTGAACTACATAGTAGAATAAGATACCCTCCTTAAAACAATGTTGTAACCCGCAGCTTGCGGTCTCTATATTTGACCAAAGCCAGATACGAAAATATACACGCCTAACAGCCCACCAAACCCCTTTTATACATATAATCTTCTATGAAATCTCGGACACCATACCCAGCCCGATCGTCATGTCATATACAAATACATAGTCAAGAGCCTCCAAACTAACACAATAAGAAAATGAAAATGCCGGGTCTAGGCGGAATCATCTTCCGCGTAGCTGATCTTCTTCGCACGACTGCTACGACGTGTCGGTGTAGATGTTATAGTTGTAGATGAGGGTAAAGGATCAGACGAAGGATCCTTCTCAGAGCTTGACGTAGAACCAATACTCGCTTCGGATATTCTTCTCTTTCTAGTTTTGGATGTTGCTTTCTTGGTCACTTTCGTCTTCGGTTTTGGCGACTCTTTAGTCTTGGATACTTTGGATTTCGCCCTGCTAGACGACTTCTTCGCAGGACTATTCGTCTCATTCGGTTCGACAGCTTCAACACCCTCAACAGCAGCATTCTTCCGCACAATAACCCTCTTCTTCGGCCTCAGCCACTCCTCACACCCCGACGGCCAATACACTCTCCCCTCCGGACCACCCATACTAACTTCTTCCAACGGAATACTCAACGGCGGCGGCGTCAACTGCGCCAAATCAATAAAATCGTTTGCCTTCTTCGTCTTTTTGGGCGGTTTCCATGGCTTATTCTCATCTTCACGAACATGCGGGACAATTTCACCTATACGTTCGTGGCCTGGTAATTTGAATTTTCGCATTAATTCAAATACGGCTTGTTCTTTGTCTTTCGCTTCAATCATGAGATCCATTGTGGGATCACAGGGGGGTAGAGTGTATACTCGTGGGTTGTGTTTGCGTCGTTGTCGGGGTGTGATTGCTGTTGGTTCGGGTTCGGAGTAGTGCATTTTCTGTGTTATCCCCTTTCGAGTCCAGGTTGCTCGTATCCGATCGTAGAGTTGCATTATATCTAGGGTTCCCTCGCGGAGTTTATCCGAGTCGAAAATGATACTGTGATGATGATAGTCGAGAACAAGCGGAATATTGAGTTCTTCGCATATAGGTAGTAAATCGTGAACAGACCAGCTGACGTCGTCGTTTTCGAGGACGAGACGGTTTTTGATATCTGCAGACAAACCCTTGTAGTTCTCACGGAATCTGTCTAGTGTGGCTTCTTTGTCGCCAAAGACGCCGCCCATGTGTAGAATCATGACGGCGTCGCGGTTCTGTTGTGGAGGGAGTTTAAGGAGCTGGAGTAACTCCGAATGAAACTCGAGGTCTCGAATAGAGCTTTCGATGACTTCTTTTCGGGGTGATCCCAATTGAGTAAACTAGAATCACATCAGCACATTATCCAAGAACAGAAGAGAGGGCGTGATCATACCTGCCCTGGATGCATAGTCAAACGATGACCCAGCTCAGCAGCCACTCTTCCAGCATCGGCCAATACCTCCGAAGCAAACGGCGCCAATTTATATCCATAGATCTCATGACTTGCGAACGGGAACATCTCGCTGCTCAGTCGCAAGAACTTAATTCCATATCGCTCATTCCATCGTAACATCTTTACTATATCCCGCGCATTCGCTAACCCCAGCGCCTCCACGTACGCTTGTCCTCGCGCATGATCAGCAGGCTGTTCTCGATCGGGCCGGTTCTTGGTCGCATGAAACGGCTGCGATGGGTCTTGTAAGGGATGTCGATTCTCGAGTATCGACGCTATCCGACATGTTCGGGAACTGAAGACCGGCGGGTTCGCGTATCGTAGGTACGTGTTAAGACAGGCATAGCCTAGCCTGCCCTTCCAGGGTAACGGGAGATAGTCACTATTGACCGGAGGCGGCCGCGACAACGCTTCCTTGACTTCTTCAACGTCGGCGGGCACGTCCTCGTCCGATTCGGGATCCAACGAAGCTGCCTTTTTCTTTCCGGGACTCGGCACGGATTCTAGAACATTGTTGATAGCGGATAAAGACGCGGTATTAGAAGCACCGACTGCGGCGGGTGAGGTATGAAGGGAGCGAGTCGCTCTTACAGCAGCCACTCGCGTGGTTGACCGTGCCATGATCATACCAACCACTCGGTTAGTTGCTTGCGAAACGGGAGGCGTTGTTGCGACAGACTTGGCTGATAATGAGCGGCCATGTGCAGAATTTGAGGTTGAAGCCAGGGCAACGAGACTCAGTCGTTGCGTGGGGCTGGAAGGGAAGAATTTCTTGGTAGAAAGAATAAGTCTTGATTTCGCCACTGCGGTCATTGCGATTGACTTGCCTCTCTGCGATTGAGAGAGCTGGTGCGGTCGAAATGCCTGGCGATCACGGCACGCGCATTTCTCGACTTGGTACAAATAATGCAAGACATGATGACGATCAAAAGCTCTAGCAGGACGGCAGCAAGGGAGCGGGAGAAACTTCATTCATGAGATGAGCTTTGTTGATTTCATTGAGTACGTAGTAGCCAAAAATTATTCTGGACGACGCCTGCGTCACATCTCTGGTCTTTGATCGCGTCGCGGTTGGAAGCATCAAAGAGCCATTCGCGGGTTATCCGCGTGTTAGCGTGAAGCCTAAGGCACTCGAGATGAGATCGAGACTAGTCACTATGTTACCATAGTATGTTACTTAATTCATCAAGAATATTTTTCTGACAACATATCGATTCGTTTATTCTCTGCTGGAAATCTCTAAAGTGAGATACGCATAATGTACAGAATGCGGCGATTATCCCAGCGTGGTAGACTCATCTCAGATTCAGACAGATGCCTGGGATAGGGACATCAGACAGCGATTCTCACTGACAAGAAAACGTTGCATCCGTTTCACATGCTAATTATATCTTATATATCATCTTGTTAAGATCTGTCGTCTCAGGGTTCAGGGACGCAGATGAATCGTCCGGCAAGCATCGCGAAACGTGTTTCACCCACCGAATCGCGTTTCCTTCCCTCCGGGCATCCATACAGAATGCCACCTCAATGGACGATGGATGGTGTTTCGATTAGGTACAAGTAGTCCCTAGATGAAGCACTGCAAAATCCTCTTCTGACCTGTCGTTTCGTCGAGATAGGCGCAAGGCGAGAAAGCAGCCAGCCAATCCACGGCGACGACAGCCTCTTGGCCGGAGGGATGCTCGGCGCTCCACGTTTCAGACTCTCTGTTGTCAGTCAATCATCGCTTGTATATCTGTTCCTGCATTTATCGTATATGTAACCTCATGGATCATCGGCTCCGTTTATCCTCCCACTGAAACGCGTGTCGATGTCAGAACAGTGGCGTGCACACGAAAAAGGAAATATTGAAGGAGTCGGGTGGAATTTTCCATCCTTGCTGTGGCGGACGATCTTTTTCGCATGAAAAACGCTTCATCAAATCTCCCATTGGTCGCAGAATGATGTTTCTGCGGTTTTGGAATGCAGTCGTCAAACAAGCTTCTGGGCGAGGTTGGCGGGGAGGTTCCATGTAGGATGTACATCCATTCCAGTGAGTGGACGGTATCTTCAGGAGTAGAAACATTCAGCACAATGGGCGAGTGTGTCGAGAAGATAAAGTGGCTCGATGTCCCGGAGGAAGAAGAAGAGATCAAAAGTTGTTAAGTTGTTGTCTCTCGACTGCCCGCATTTTCAGGCACCACTCCTTCCTGTTTGGTAAGCTTTGTTTACTTTTCTTTCTTTACTTCTTCCAACAATAGCATTATATTCACTCCTCCAGACAATCATCCTCTTTATTCCCTCGTCTGAGATTTCAGATAGCCATTCTTTTCTTCGCTATATCTATTGAAACAGCTCCACTTGACTGACCATATCATCCAGACCAACTCGACCTTCCTTCATTTCAACAAAGCACTGAATAGCCCTGGTTGGCATTCAGTATTTACTCTTATCAGAGCTTATATCTTTCTTTCATTATCAGAGTCAACATGAAGACCACATTCGCTATCTGCGCCTTTCTGGCCGCTACAGTCTCTGCGCACATGCAGATGAGCAATCCCTACCCCATTCGAAGCCCTCTCAACCCCAACGGAGACGAAGCCAAAAAAGATTATTCCTACACCAGTCCCTTGGACGCGTCAGGATCAAACTTTCCTTGCAAAGGTTATCAAAACGATGCGTTCAAGTCTGTCGCTACCTACACTGCTGGGGGAAAGTATGATATGTCGGTTACTGGCAGCGCTACTCACGGTGGTGGTTCTTGCCAACTGTCTCTGTCCTATGATACTGGGAAGACCTTTACCGTCATTCAGTCTATGGAAGGTGGATGTCCATTGACATCCAACTATTCGTTTACCATCCCATCTGACGCGCCTTCTGGGCAGGCGTTGTTCGCCTGGTCGTGGTTCAATAAGATTGGCAATCGCGAGATGTACATGAACTGTGCGCAAGTGACTATCGAGGGAGGCTCAGGCAAACGTTCTCATCCTCGTGATATGATGGTGTCTCGTGCGGACACTGCTTTCAGCTCTCGTCCGCCAATGTTTATCGCCAATGTCAACGGTCCTGGTGGATGTACTACCATTGAGAGCCAGGAGGTCAACTTTCCTGAAGCGGGACCCGATGTTGTCGGCGGTGTCGAGGGAAAAGGATACACTTGCACCGGTTCAGCCAATTTCTTGGGTGATGGCTCCGGGTCTTCTGGATCATCCGGGTCAGCAACAACTGTCCCAGCTGCCCAGTCATCAGCCGTCAGCACAACTGCTCCAGCCGCTCCCACCACTGCACCATCATCGGCCCCAGCCCCAGCTACCCCTACAACCAGCAGCGCACCCATCCAACCCTCCAACACAGCCCTACCTGCCGCTAGCAGCACAGCGCCCAAAGTCGTCGGTTCCGGCACCGCCACAGGCGGCCAAGCCTGCTCCAGCAATGGAGGTATTGTCTGCAGTGCCGACGGCAAATCATGGTCCATGTGCAACCAAGGAGCTTTGACTTTTATGGGCGCCGTTGCTGCTGGAACCACATGCTCGAATGGTTCTATTGTTAAGAAATAAGCATCTCGACTATTCACTCATCTCCAGAATTATTCTGCACCCGCAAGACTTTGTTTCGTTTCTTTCGCCTCGCTTGTTGGAGTCATTTGGTATTCATGTTTGAATGCAATGGTCTTACTCAAGATCGACGAGTGGCTGGTCCCCTCGTCCAAAACAACGATGGCTTTTTGGTTTGCAATTTTGGTTTATGATTCACGGATTGCATGGTCTGGTTGGCAGTTGTGTTGCATTTTTTGGGAGATGTTTGGTTTACTAGTCATAGCTATGCAGAAAAATGAAATGAAACAATGAACAAAATGCTGGGACTAATAAGACGTAGTAGAGAATCGTCGACTAATCCTGGTCAATTAATATCATAATAAAACGTCTATTAATAATACACGTATAACCCCATAAGGAAACAAAACACCAGGTATCCATCTCAGCTCAGCAGTCGACCTGGACAAATAAGACTATTGCTTCCCCTCATCGTCGCTCCAATCCAACAACTCCATCAACTTCTCCTCATCCATCTGTTTCTGCTGCTGCTCCGCTTCCAGCACAGCTGGTTGCTGTCGCTGCTTCCTCTTGCGCGCATCACGACCCCATTCCAGTACACCACTCGCCCTAATTTTTTCCGCAAAATCTTCCTGGTCGCTATTTTCGTAATCTTCATCTTTGGTTTTATTATCCTTGTCTCTCTCGTTACCGGCCGCGAGAGTGACAGCTTTCCTCCCAGTCTTGGTACTATCCCCCTTTTCACTCTTCACCCCTTTCTCCTCCTTTTCCTTATTGTTATCATCAACCTTCATCGTACCGATTCTCAAACTATTCCCATCCTTCTTCGGCCTCTTAAGTCCCTCCGACACCAACTGCGCATCCTCCTCCTCCCTCTTCTTCTTCTGCGCTTCTTCCTCCTTAACGGCCTGTCGCTCAAACATTTTCTTGAAGAATAGTTCGATGGCTGGTCGCACCATGATGTACCCGAATACGATGACGATTATGCGTAGCCAGTGGCGCACTTTGGGGCGGCCGACGTAGTCTTGGAAGTCGTGCAGGGAGTCGAGGGCATAGTCGTTGAGGGATTGGAGGAGATCGTAGAGGAAGGCTGTGGGGTCGGTGGTGGTCATTTTGTCTTTTCTATTGATTGGATTGTTTTTCTGATCTGTTGGAATATTGTATTTTGTGGTAGCATAGAGGAGAGGCGTGTGTTGTAAGTTATAGAAGAAGTGATGAATTGTATTGAGGTAAGATCCCGCCGACTCAAATTATTTTTTAGTCTTGTCCGAGCTTCCCGCCGGCTTGCCGAGTGCCGTTTTCTCTGTCTCTTTACAGCCTTAGATTATTTCTCTCTTTTCTTCTTCAAGGAATTCTTTCTTATGTGCACCGGAGAGAAAGGTTCATGTCTGCTGTGACATGAGCATGTTATTAACTTGGCGCACGTGATGTGCGAACCTCCTACCAAGAGACTGACTGGCCTACACCATGAAGACACGGAAAGAGCATTGAGATGAACTCGAGATATAAGAATTCATCTGAATATCAACACCTATTCTGCAAAATGTAGTCGTGATATATGACAGGCAGCCGATCTGCTTCTCTGACATCATTGCCACTGTTTGCCGCGTAATACAGTTTCAGGCTTCTACCTACGTTCTCTACAACACCTAACTCAACAGCAACAAAGCAACAATACGATCAAAATGGGTATCGGTCAAAAAATCCTCAGACGCCTCGGCGTGTCTTCGGATTCAACACCTCCACCAGTCCCTCCCCATCCAAACCCTCCCGTGTGGAATACTCAATCACAGGCAAGCCTCATAATCAACCCCGACGAACGCGACATCTCAACCGACAGGTTCAACGGCACCTACATCCGTCTTGCGCGTTTAGCCAACGGCACGATCCTCGCGGGCTTCACATGGCGCGAAGGCGGACGCATGGATGCCCTACGCATCTTGAAGATCTCGCGCAGTCTAGACGGAGGACAATCCTTCCACGATTTCAGCGAAGTATATCGGGGACACGGCGAGATTGATAATCTACACATTTGCGAGATCTCACCGGACGGACATATCCTCGCAGCTTTCCGAAACCATGATTTCGGCCACAACCGTGCCGGCGATTTGGCGGGTATTACACATTTTCGAATCACAGTCTTTGAATCCAAAGACGCTGGCGCTACATGGCATTATCTGTCCGAAGCAGCAGAAAAATCAGATCCTCCACTAGGAATCTGGGAACCATTCATACGAATGGGTGTCCAAGGCGAAGTCCAACTCATATACTCCCACGAATCGCACCGACGATCAGCGAACTATGCAAGTCACATCCTACAACAGGGCAAACCTGGTCCCAACCACGCTGCATCGAGGGATCCCTCGACAGATCCGCGACGGCATGACTGGAATCACACAAACCATCGACGCAGCCACGGGCCAAATCGCGCTTGTAATGGTCTTTGAGACTACGCGGTACGCGCCCCATTTCAATGTTGAGGCTGTCGTTTCCTACGATGATGGGTATACATGGCATCATCGTCATCAGGTATACACCCCTCGTCGAAGGGGTCATAATGCCGGTGCGCCGCAGATTACTTCCTTTGGGGATGGGTCGTTGGCGGCTGTGTTTATGACTGACGATGATTCGGCGGAGGTGAAGTGGATTCATAATGCTGCTATTAAGATTTGCTTTGCGGGGCCGCCGTGTAACGGGAGGATTGTGTGGAGTGAGCCAGTCGAAGTGTCGCCAGCGTCGAGTTTTTGGCCGGGGATTATGGCTTTGGATCAGAGGACGGCGTTGGTTACGTATGAGCATGAGGGCCCGAGGGGGAGGACTGTTGTGCGGCCGTAGTCTAATTTGCCGAAGGCTTTTGCTTTAAAGTGTAGAATTGAGAAATATCGTAGCTATCAATGTCATTCCTTCCATCAAATTTCTGAATAGGTACTATGCTAATGCAACAGATTCCTGACACATACTAACGTCTTCAATCTATTTCTTCGTTACGGAATAACCCAAACAATTCACTCTACGTGACTTGGAAAAAAAAATAATCAAGGATTCTTCTGCCCATCATCAAGCGTCAACTTCTTCTCCAACTGCGTCGCAGTCGCAGTCGCAGCATCACCCTCAGCCTTTTTGGCGGCAGCAGCAGCCTCCTTCTTCAGCCTCTTCTTCTCCTTCTCCTTCTCCTTCGCCAATTTCTTCGCAGCCGCCTTCTCAGCTTCCAAGGCCTTTTGTCTCCTCACTTCCTCACCACCAAACGCCTCCCTCCACTCCTCAATCTTGGTCGGCGGAATCATAGAAAACAATAGCTGAGATTCGCCGAGTTTGTGGCCCGGTTTCAGGGCATCTGTTACCCATTTCTCAGGGATACGTGCCTCGGGCACAGCTCCCAGTTGCTCAAAGATTGATTTGGAAGTTTGCGGCATAAATGGTGACAAAATGCTGGCCAGGAGGTGGATGTGATTGAGGGCGATGTTGATGACCGCGGCGCAGCGGTCGGGTTCTTCGGTGAAGAGGCGGTTGTCGAGTTTATTGTCTTGAAGGAGTTTGTTGCCTAGGGAGGAGATGTGCATGATATCGTTGAGGGCGGGGCGCATTTTAGTGGCGTCCATATAGGTGTTATAGGATTTTAGGTGGGTATTGACTTGATTCTCGTGTTCGGTGAGGACTGCTTTACCAGCTTCGGCGGAATATTCAGGGACAACGCCATTCATCTTGGCGATACAGAATTTTGTGACGCGCGCGACTAGGTTTCCGAGATTCTTGAGGAGTTCGTTGTTGTTGGTGCTGACGAATTCGTCCCATTTGAATTCCGTGTCGCTGCTCTCGGGCCGTCGAGATAACAAGTAGAATCGCCAAATATCGGGACCAACACCAGTATCTTTTGCGCTTGTGCCAAATACTCCCACACCTTTGGACTTGCTGAATTTGCCACCTTCGTAGTTGAGGTATTCTGTGGCAGAGATCTTGTGTACTTGAGTCCACGTCATACCAGACCCGAGTTGCGAACCGGGGAAGATGATGCTGTGGAATGGTACGTTATCCTTGCCCATGAATTGGTACAAGGACACAAGCTCGGGGTGTTTCCACCACTGCTCCCATTTCTTGCCCTCGAGATTATCCCCATCGGTATAATTGGCGGTGATAGAGACGTAACCAATACAGGCGTCGAACCACACATAGAAAACCTTGTTCTTATACGCCTCTTCATCCAAACCCTTGATACCCTTCGGAATCGGTACACCCCACTTGATATCACGAGTAATAGCACGAGGCTTCAACCCACGATCAATCCACGATTGCACAATCGAAGTAGTATTGATACTCCAATCATTCTCCTTGCTCACTTTCTCAAACCAAGGCACAATCTTATCCTTGAGAGCATCCAGACGCAAATACAAATGTTTCGTCTTGCGTTTCTCCGGTGTGGCACCATCGAGCTTACAGCGAGGGTTGATCAGCCATCCTGTCGCTCTTGCTTCGACATCTTGTTCCTCTCCATCACCACTTTCCTTTGCATCCGGCTCCAACGGATCCAGCAAATTACCACATTTGTCGCATTGATCTCCACGAGCACCAGGATCACCGCAAATACTGCATTCACCTTCAACGAATCGGTCCGCCAAAAAACTTGCGTGTCCCTCTACGGGACAATATGGTTGGGTAGTCTCTCGCTCTTCAATATATCCATTCTCCCACAGACCGCGGAACACGTCCTGCACAATCTTGGTTTGATGCGCGGTAGGCGTACGGCCAAAGATATCAAACTCGATATTGAACCAGTCGTAGATACCCTTGTGAATAGCATGGTATTTTGCGCAGAGTTCTTCCGGAGTTACGCCTTCTTCAAGGGCTTTGGTTTCGGTGGCAGTTCCGTATTCATCCTACCGACACCCGTCAGCCTTAGCTAACCATGATACCAATAACCTTCTCAGGGTGATACTAACAGAACCGCAGATATACAACGTCGGAAACCCCCTCGCCCGATTGTAGCGAGCAAACACATCTGCGGGGAGCACACTACCGATTATATTTCCAAGGTGGGGAACATTATTCACGTAGGGCAAAGCGCTAGTGATGAGGATATTTCGTTCGCCGGGTATTGGCAATGTAGGCTCATTGGTGGCCATGATTGAGTCGATTCTCTGCCAGAGTTTTTTCGAGAGGGGAGTTTTTCGAAACGGGTGATATCTTCTTTTGAGGCAGAGAAAAACGGTCACCGATAAACGCCCTCCGAATGGCTCAAAGATTCCAAGGAGAGCGAAATGCGGGGCAGAAAAATGACTACGATAAGCAATCAGCCATACCGCCTTCTGTTTTGGGCTATAGAGGAGGGGTAAGCCCTAACCCCTAACCCCTAACCCTAGTTATTAACGTTCGTCATCAGTTTGAGAAGAGAGAATGCTGGGTTCTTTTGAATGTTGCAGACCCTTCCAATAGTCATTCCGATAATCCCTTGTTAGGGCTAACCAGGAGCCATTCGGTTTCTGACTTTAGGTACGTACTTGGATAGGCAACTTATTGTTGGGGAGAAATATACACTCATTTCATTCACAGGATGATGCGACATTTTAATTCCGGATTATATGCCATTTATATATATTTGATCTGGACTCGGAAATTCTATAACTTCCACGGAAGCCCTACACCTCCCAACTGAACTATATGAAAGATGCGTCTAAGAGTCGTGAAGATAAGCAGCAATATTCCCCCCCCAACCACCTTGGTTATCGCCTTGCTTGGCAATAGGGCTTCCGCTCTCCAAGAACATGTTGGTCACAGATTTAACTCCCTGGCCGTAGATGTAAAGTGGCGACGACTTGAGGATATTGATTGCGTTCGATTGGCAATCACCACTGCAACCACCGTTGTTGTTAAAAAATACCCAGACCATGCCGTTATACAAGAATAAGTCAGATGAACCAGAGATGCGCTCGAAGAAGGCCATGCCGCATTTGGCGTCGCCGGAAGCACAGCTGCTGAAACCGGGATCAGAGGCGATCAGATTACTGCTCCAGGGTATAGGAGCGATATCATTGCCAGGTCCTTGCCAATAGGGGGTTTCACTATTTAATACGAGTTAGCAGCTGTTCAAAGCATTGGAGTGTGAGCAAACATACCTCTGCTGGAAGGTGGAGACAACGTTCTTCGCATTGTTATAGTTGTATTGGTACAAGGTGTGGTGCTCCATGGCCGTTCCCACAAGCCATGTTCCCTTGGTAGCTTCAATAAGCATACCACGACCAGTGGAGATGGTCTGACCATTGTTTCCATCCAAGTCATGGTCAGCAGTCCAACCCCACATATTCTCAATGTAGGCAGAGGATGAGCTCGTCAGGTGGATAAGACCCCAAGCTGCTTTGCACTGATCGGGGCTACCGCCACAGTTTGTCTCGACCTTGCTACCAGCAGCACCACCGATACGGAAGTGGGAGTTCCAGAGACCAACATCGCCAGGGTTGGAACCAGCAATATTCACTTCGACCTGAACAGAATCAGTGGAAGCCCTAAATGAAGGCTTAAAATGGGGAACTTACCAGTTTGCAACCCTGAAGAACATCGGCAACCGTAAAGATTATATCAACAATCTGCGCAACACCGACATCACCAGCATTTCCGATCTTCACCATGGTGCCTGGTGAATTAGGGTTGTAATAGTTGGAACCAATAGCCGAAATAGCAGTTCCGTAGCCCTCACCATAGATACGAGAACCAGCCGGAATAGTGATGGTATTAGTCACAATGTAAGTTCCAGCAGGGAAGTAGATGACTTTGCATCCAGCATATTGCGCAAGGATGGTGTTGATATTTGCCGTGTCATCAGTAGAGCCGTCACCGTACACCGGCAGGCCAGCAACCGACTTGATGTTCAGAACCTGGTCCGCGGAGTATTCCTGGAAAGTAGGAGGCTTCTGCGTGATGAAGTAGTTGCCGTTAGACAAAAGAGATGAAGAGCGAGGGGTTGTCACTGTGGTTCCACGAGCAAGACCGCGGCTAGAGCTGCCGCTGGAATACTATTTAGTATTAGCACAGATATTACTCCCAGTATTCTAAATAAATATCATACCAGATCACCATAGACCCAAGTATCAGTGACGCTACCAGTCAGAACTGTGCTCCCGCTCAATTGAACAGTGGTTCCGGAGTATGAAACGTTCTCAAGAACCACAGAGTTGCCAGCGCCACCACTGTTCGTTCCCTGAAGGAAGACGCCAAGATTTGAACCGGACGAGTCAATCACGGTAATCGTACCGGATACACCAGTTGCATCAATACCAGTTGCAGCATAAGCAAAAGAGCAAGCCTGGCAAACGACGCTAAAACCTCCGGCCTTGATACCGGTGGTAGTGCCACTCGTCTTGATATTCTTGAGGATCCATTGCTGTCCAGAAAGTTTCAAACCGTACGCACCACCGTTGAATGTCAGGTCGTTTAAGATGATGTTGCTGTTAGAGTCATATTGGGAGGTGACACCAACATGGCCAGTGGAGTAGTTGGGCATGTTGAAAACAACGTTTGCCAGTTGAGTAGCTTGGCTAACGGTCCAGTCAAGAAGTGCCAAACTTTGAGCGCCATCGACAGATGTGGAGTCAATAATGATGTTCTTTATGCCAATGTAGAAATTGATGGTACCGCCAAAATTGGGGTCCTTTGCATAGATAACATGATCATTGGGGAAGCCGGCGGCAGCTTTGAGAGTCGGAGGGTTGATGGGATCGCCAACAAGCACAGTACCGACAAGAAGCTGAATGCTGCTGGACATTAAGTAGGTACCAGCTGGGAGATAGACTACTGCAGGTTGACCAGTTGTTCCGTAGTTTCCGGAACCTCTAGCAGGGCCTCCATTTGACGGACCGGCTAGAAGATGTTATTAGCATGATACAGGAAAGAGAACAAGACCAAGAACGAATATATACCATTAATAGCTTTCTGAATAGCAGCAGATGCATCCGTGGCACCGGTGTTGTCTGCGCCAAAGTCGGTTACAACATTACGGAAGACAGAGTACTCGTTCCTGTAATTTGAGGACATGAAAGAAGACAACCCATTATGAGTGACACTTTCGTACCACCAGGTAGACGGATTTGAAGGTGTAAGAGGAGTGCAAGTGGACGCAGCATCAATCATTGCAGCAGCAGCTATCTGTGATGGCTGATTGAGTTTAACCCATGGTTGGATGGACTCATCCTTCAGGGGGAATGGGATGCCACTAGATGATCGATTAACATAACGATATTCACAGTCATAGAAAGAGATATCCATACTGCTTCTGAGGCGCGTAGGAGTCAGAAGGAACAAACTGCGAGACGTTGAAAGAGTCGGCGTCGTGACTGCGATCTCCACGTGACACCAGCCCGTCTGCGGGTAGGGCTCCTGTCAAAAACGGTAATGCCAGGAGGGAGACCAACAGTTTGGCCATTTTGTTCTTTTTCACCACTATGTACAATTAAATAGAGAAATAAAATATATAAAAAAAAATATAAGAGGTTGACTTCTAAAAGTTAGAACAAAAAAAACTAGAAAATTACCCTCAACGAGAGTATCTGAGGCGGCGCGAGTCCAGAATGTAGAATCCGGAAGCCCTAAAGATCGACATACCAAAGCAGTTGTGCTCTTGCCGGACATAGCTCCTACATATATAGGTCTCTAAAATCAGCTTTTCAACTGGCCTCAGCTTGATTCTCAATTATGGAGACCTGTTTCCCCTTTTGCAATGCTAGCCGGTGTATTTGTCGAAAGGTAGCTGATATTCAGGTAGTTAGTGTCGGCCGAGCTGAAGTCGGCCTAGTACGTAAGTACTTTCATGATTAGTTAGTTAGTAAATATGATATAGGCGATAAAGTTCTTACCTCTCAGGCATAATCAGGTGGCTAATATGCACTGTCATTTAATGAGTAATTCTGCAAAGACCACTGTGTACTAGATCATCTTCTATGAAATTAGGGGTCAAAACACGATTCCATTGGCCCAGAGCCGGTCCGCCCCCGGCTGAAACGGTATTCAAGGTAGTATCTGAAGAAATTAACACCTTGGCTAGTTAAGCACGGTAAAGAGGAGAAGCTAAAAATCTGTATGCTCTCCTGACATTCAAGACTACAATAGGTTAGGTTCTTCCAGAATCAGAGTAGTAGCAGCAAAACGACTTGGTGGTCCTTATGGTAGATGCCATCAGTGCCAGACCTCAGCTGGAAAGAGTGTACACTTATTACTACACGCTTTCCTAGGTCGGAGTATGGGGTACAATCTAATAAAGGTGCTTATTCATATTAAGCTCATTCGATCTGCAAATATCAGCGGACATCGATAAACACGAGATTTACATTATTTCCTATTTAGGAATATGGGTCTCGCCGAATTCGGTTGTTTGTTTCAAGGCCTAAACAGGTTCGCCTGCTTGTACAGGATGCTGTAGGTTGAGTTGAATGAAATTACGACTTCAAAAGGGCGGTATCCTTTAGCAGTGAATAAGTAGAGTTGGTATATTATGCAAATTGCATTTCAGTGGCGGCATATCAAAGTGATTATTAGCACCTTAGGTACTCGAGCATCCACGTTTCCCCTACGCCCCACCTCTAATTTGTAAAGGTTTCAATTTTACCTAAAGAGACATCATCGAGTCAATAGTGACTGTCACCCTCTGCGGACGAAGCGGCTGAACAAATACCGAAAAAAGAAGCTCGACATTTCTTCACTTTTGGGGTCCAAAAGCCACAGCATCCGCAATTCGGGACGTCGGGCATCTTTTGAGACATTGGCATCTAGATCACACAGATGTAGAAATTGAGATACGTAGGTACAGACGGGAGTTTAATTAGTCTTTATACCAAGCGAGAAGATAATCTCGAGAACACTCACAATGCAAATGTAAGCATGTAGATCGCAGATCAGCAGTTGAGATAGGCGGAGTTAGGGCTAGGGCAAGTAGAATCTGCATGAAATGACTAGGATAAATGCCCCACGTGAAAGCAGGTGAACGTGGCAGATGCAGGCCTGGTACTACCTCATATTGTTACATTTAAATTGACACTTTAATTGGCTCACTCTGCCGATGATATTATCACCTGTAAAAGATTGCCTATTTGATTTAAAGAATGTATGAAGACATGATATGGACACTTGGGTCTTCCAATGGTAAAGCAAGATTAGGGAGAAAGGATACAATATTATATCCAATAGTTGAGATTCGAATGGATATTCGAAGCCAGAAAAAAGAACACAAATCCAGTCAACATTTCCATCGAAGAGAACGTAATGCAGCTACTAGACTGCTACAACAATATCAAGTTTAGACGCAGTACTTCAAAGGACAAGTCAAAAAAAAGAAAAGACAGATGACTCAGCCAATACCCGTCAATCTTTTTAAAGCTGCATACTATCCAGAAATCTAAAGATTGCAAATTCTGGCAGCGGAGATCCAGCAAGTAAGACGATTGGCAATGTCACTTGCATAGCAATGGATATCGTAACCGGTACCAAAATCACTGGAAACTGAGCCAGAGTTGCAGATACGAGCGACACGGTAAAATATTTGGGCACCAGAGGCGTTGGCTTGGTTGATGCAGTTGGCGAGACCATCGCCAGATCTGACTCCGCCAGCTGTGCGGATACCGTGTTCAGCATTCTATATCATTGGACTGTGCTGTGTTATACATGGAGAGGTACTTACTTCCTTCCCATCATACCCTCACTCGCTTTTCCTCTATCTCTCCTGGCTATCTACTCTTTGCTTCCACGAAGGGCACTATCGAGAAGATAACGCGGGTTATGGCTAGAAAGCTCGCTCCAAAAGGTGGGATTCACTGTCAATGCCATTGTGCCCGGTCCCATTGCCACCGAGGCCTGGCTGAAAAGTAACTCGGATGAGCTGATTTCCGCGCTGAAGGATGTCAGCCCTTTTTGCCGACTGGGGGAGCCAGGAGAACATTCCTAAGGTGTTCAGGCTTTTATGCAGTGATGAATATTCATGGGTTGCCGGTCAGATCTTGATGGCGATCGGAGCGGCAGTAGTGTAGGTTGTCGTTTAAGCCATTGGCTCATAGGCCGTGATTTGAACAAGTAATTATGTTCGCTAATCACATATTCTTCTACAATATGGTAGTCCCACAAGTATGCTTGAACTATCCATGGATGTCAATGTCCATAGCACCATACATCCTAGAAGTTCGGCTTTGGTCATGATGGCCTCTCTAGACAATCTTCGTGACTGTCCCTACATCAAGAATAATATGACGTACAAGAAGGATCTCAGAAATTAGAGATAGACTCAAAAATGGAATGTTGACGAGCGACTAGCCTGAATGTCCAGACGCCTTTTGATATATATACAAAACGGGTATCTTTCATGTACAATACAACGTATATGGACTCATAAAATAACCATGAAGATGCCCCAACACCATAAATATATACAGGAAAGCGAAGAAACAACAAAACATAGGTAAGCCAAGCTCACGTCAGGCTAAGCCCCTCAAATTGCACATCACCTCTCTCTATCAAACGAAGCGCCGCTCTGAGAGAGGTAATGTCGTATCCCGCAAAACCGACGAATTGAACTTCATGCATCATCAACTCATTCCTGAACTTGCTTTTGCTCGCCTCATACATTCTGCGAGGAGCAATATTCACTATAGTTCCTCGAGTGCGACATGCTGAAATCGCCGAGGTAGCCGAATATGCCATGCCTCGGCTTCTGTTAAGCATTGCAGAGGGAGGAGCAGCAATGTCCTGGTCGACTTCGTAATCATACTGATCGTCGATATGAAAAACCACATCAGCGCCCACATCATCCGTGAGTAACCGTACGGACTCGGAGATATCGATATCTCTAGGGTTAATAACATGGGTGGCACCGAATTGAGTCGCGAGTCGTTTCCAAATAGGGTGATGTTCCACAACGATGATTTGATACGCGTTTTGCAGGGATAGCAGTCGAATAAGAAAAAGTGAAATCGGGTTACTCGAGACAATCAGGACATTATCAAGAGGTCGAAAAAGGGACATGCGTAATAATGCATGATAGGCCGTTGCGAGTGCTGCGAGATATGTGGCGCTTCTAATGGAGATGGATGCTGGTAGGGGATATAGATAAGATGATGGAGCGGAGAATGTACCTAAAAAGCACCTGAGGTTAACTCTGTAACCAATATAGGAAAAAAAATTATAGAAGACATACCGTTTGAATCGGTAAGACCGTTCTCTCCATAGTCGTATCCATCTAGTGAATCATATGAAGATTGTGATGGTATAAGAACCACATTCTGTCCTTTCGCAAACTGAGATACACCCAGACCAACTTCCTCAACCACACCAGCCATTTCATGATTCCCGTATCTCGTCTGTTTCGACGGGTTCAAGAAACAGTCATTTCCAACTCCGGCAGAGATCTGCCAACCATTGTGATTGTCTTTCGATTGACCATCGCCAATAACACTGGAGGTGTTCCTGGAATAACTGTAAGGTGCCGGTTTTATCTGATATCGCGACAAAAATATTTATCAATTGATGACCTAGTTTAACGCGGAGATCTCGTGAGACCACTGAAATGAAAGCATAATAAAGGAGATAAAAGGGATGGTTACAGTAACCCATGCGTCACGGCATGCTGGCATCTCGATTTCCGCAATTGTAGCTAACGGATCTTTGGACGAATATTTCAATGTAGTCCATGAAGGTCGAGGCATAATGAGAAGTGTGCAGCTTTTATCTCTGGTGTTTGAATATTTGCAAAAATTCAGTATCAGTCAAAAGCTCTACTCCAAAGTCCTCCATGGTCGCAAAACACAAGTTTATATATCATATCTCCGAGGAACAATTGTGGCGATACGAGAAGCGGATTAGATATCCTTCGAGCTCCGGATATTTTTGCCGGAGATCTAAGTACCCAAGCAATTTGGTCCATAGGCTGGGGAAACAGAGGATATTATATCCATAATAACAATCAGCCTGCCCTTGTAGGGGTGGCGAACGGTATCTCTCCCACCAATCGCTGTAGATTGACGACTTCTCCACAAAAGTATACAGGCCCTACAGGGCCTCTAATCAAATCGCCAAGCGCGATCATCCTCTGCAGACCTGCCGCTCGCCAATCGACTGGATCAATCGTAATGCTGTGAAAAGAACGTGCTTAGTCAATGATTTGCAAAAAATAAACGTCAGTCCGTTTGCTATCGAGATTCTGTGGGGGCGACGGAGTCCATGCTTCTTAGATCTCGTCGTCTATGATGAATTTTCCACTTTGAATCATAGCTAGGCGATGCAAGCCAATGAATGGTTCACTTGTTCAATCACTGTCCTCGTCTTGTGGCTGTTGCTGCTCAGCCGCTTCCTTTTGCTGATCAATGAATGCTCGCAGGATAGATTCTAGACCTTCATTACGTCGCGCTAGTAGCATCACATCGTTGATATTTATCGTTGATCGGCCGGCATGTCTAATAGGTGCGGAGTTGTTAGCGAGTGTCTGATTTGAATTGCGAGCTATTGGAAACCGAGCGGGTGGTTATACTTTGCGAACGCTTCTAAGTCCTGACTAACTGACTCTGTGCAATCATATGTTAGATAATTCCTCAAAGATATTCTGCGTGATTAATTGCAACGACTCACCAATCTGTGCCCATACCATCTCCGTCAATGCTCCGATGAATTGAGGAGTCGCATTAACACCCAATTGTATGGTTTCCTCATCGACAATCTTGCCAATAGCTAGCCAAAGGGCCGATTTGAATCGCTATCGATTAAGCCGTTAGCTAAGCCAAAGACCTTCTCAAGCGATACCTAGACGAGAGACGCTCAATGGCGGTATATGTACCTCTTTCAACGCCTGGTTTTCTTCTTGGTTATTGTCCGACATTTCCAGGATTTATGTAGATCGTAGTGGCTGTAATTCTTAGCAGCGCTAAATAACGTCGATAAACGATTGCCACTGGTAAGCGAAAGTAGACAATTTCGCAGAATAATCTGTGTTGTTCGTGTTGTCCGTGTTGGACGCGCAACTGACGCGTAGAAGCTTCACCAAATGCTACTGGATTCGTGTGGCTTGTCGGGTTTCAAATGGAAAACAATATCATCGAAATTCTTTCGTGAATCAGGCGTGATAGAGCCTCTAAGAGTAATATCTCTACGTCGAACTGCGAGAAATACCTCTTAGAGTCTCGGATTGTTCCTGGTGAGCTGAATTGGTGAAGGGAAGAAATGAGACTCTTCCGGCGTAGCACTGACGGACCTAAGTTGGCGCCTTCCCGCGGTAATCTTAACCACCAACCATTAACTGTCTCTGGTCATGGTCACCCAGTTTCAATGTAGTCGTCTCTGAAGTCCCGAATGTTAGAGAATATTTCAATTCAATATACCTTGTCATAATGGACTGCAAAGACATGAGGGTCAACAAGAGACAGAAATCAGCTCTTGGGTGTCTTACCTGCAAGTATATCTGCCCTATCTTTATATATCCCGAGAAATCGCATAGCTAGGTAACTAATGGCATCATTAAAGAAAACGCAAAGTCAAATGCGACGAGCAGAAGCCGCAATGTCAAAGATGTCTTTCGACTGGACGGACTTGCGATGGTTATCCTGTACCATCCCCAACAAGAGACCGTCGTCCTGGGCTGCTGCTCGCTGTTCCAGTAACCCAGCATTTGAGGACAGCAGAGGACTATCGTGCTTTTCAGAATTTCATGAGTCTCGTGCCCAGCCTTGCAAATTTTGCGAGCACTGAATTATGGAATACTTATATATTGCAATTGAGCCAAGCTGATGCTGCTATTCAGCACATTGTTCTCTCCGTTGGCCACCTTGTCGGTACAACCTCTGGGGAGATCGCGCTGAAAGAACAACAGGAGAAATTGATATGTTACCACTATAGCAAGGCACTACATGCGCTGACCAACGATCCGAATCCCGACGTGTATATCGTGCTACTATCATGTCTACTTTTCTGTCTGTTTGAAGAACTCCAGGGAAACTGCTATCCAGCTATACAGCATATTGTGGCCGGCAGAGATATCATCTTTAAACATATTCGCTCATACAGGTCATCGGCGTCACGCAGCGATAACTTGGTCTCAATCAAGGCTTCGTCGACCTGGAACCCACTACTTGCGCAGCTTTTGCAGGTATACTCGCGGCTGGAAATGCATGTAGCCGTGTTAGAGGCACGAGCTCTTAATCCAATTGCCCGCCTACCTCTATCAGGGTTTTCGGAAAGAGAGATAGAATGCTACAGCAAGGTTCCAAACCGTTTGTGTTGGGACACTCATCCCCCGTTATCTAATAACGTCAATGATAATGATGTTACATTCCCTGAATTCGCAAATATGGTTGATGCCAGCCGCTACTTGGCTGGATTGGCAGCTATTTGCGTTGCAAACCTACCAGCAAACCCATCGAATGAGACTCGACCAAGATGGCGCAGTACCTTTCTTAGGCCCTCCCGTCAAGCTCTATTACTGGACCACTGGCTCGAAGCATTCAACGCAATGATGTCAACCTACACAGCTAGTAAGATTACTATTCATGACCGAGTCCACTGTCACATCCTCCGACTCTATCAATCTTGTCTTGCGTTCATGAACAAAGCCAATGAGACGGGTCAAGAAAGGATTTTTGATGAGAACAAAGTGATCTTCGACCTGAACATGTTCAGAATGACGATCCTGAAATCTGTGGCGCAGGAGGAGCTCATATCGCCATTGTTCTTTGTGGCTACCCGTTGCCGTATTGGTTACGTTCGGTGTACAGCAGTGGAATACCTCCGTCGGTGTGGTCTAGAGGGCGAATTTCTGGCCGATGTTGCAGAGCGGATTATACAGGTAGAAGAGTCCAATCATTCAGAGGAGGATGAGACGACATCCTTCGGCTTTCCTGCCGAAACGTCACGTCTTAGACTTCATGGCTTGCAACCTGCGATAGGCCAGGATCAGCAAGAGATGTTCCGCCTCATGGTGTCCAGTTTTCCATACCACCCCCACGCACCAATATGGCCGTTGACGGTTCATCTTCCTCTCGTGCAGGAAAGGGGATTCATGGTCAAGGCTGGCGCTTGTCTTGAACGAGCACTTCGTTTCGAGATGTACCCATCCGTTTCCTGAGCAATAACCTTGTTTAGTCGGATTTAGGTCGTTAAAGGCAAATTCCATTATCTCCTTGGATTCTATCGTTAAGCCCGACCAGAAAATATTCCTATAAATCCTGCACTAAAATGTTAGCCTCGCTGGGCAATCGAACACGCAGCGAAATGACGACTATAGAGCCATTAAATGTAATGTGATTGGTCAGATCGGAAACTACCTCTAGCGTGGTTTTGAGATTCCAGCCGTGTGATTGGTCAATCGATTTCTGTATACTCCGTGCTTCACGCCGAATATATAGAGAGTCGCCAGGATGATGACAATAGCGAGTCATTTGAATCTGAGATGAATCTTGCAGGCTCAGGCGTATTTACGCTGCTTACGGCCGGCGACATGGTATGAACGCGCATATCTCCTTGCTGGAGAAGTATATAAACGTCGAACTTGCCAGCTGCAATCGTCCATCATTCAAACAAACAGTTACTGTTGATATCAACTAAAAACCCTGCATCCAATCATCTATATTCGGTCATCTTGAGAATTGTACCAGCATCATGTCTGTCACAATTGCCAACCGAATAGTGAACCCAATCGGCTTCGGCTTGATGGGTGCGAACCCCTTAACCCCTCGAAAGAACTGGAAATAACTAACATCATCAGGCCTCACTGCTCGCCAAAACTCCCCATCCTTTGATGAATCCATAAAAGTCATGAAACGCGCCCTCGAACTAGGGGCCACATTCTGGAACGGCGGCGAATTCTACGGGCCCCCCGAATCCAATTCCCTGCACTTGCTCGAATACTACTTTCGCAAATACCCCGAAGACGTAGATAAGGTCACTCTCAGCATCAAGGGCTGCTTTTCAATTCACGATGGTCGTGGTCCGGATAACAGTCCCGAGGGCGTCCGCAAGAGTGTCGAGAACTGTCTCTCCATACTCCAGGGTCGAGTCCCCATCCACATCTTTGAGCCAGCTCGAATCGACCCCAACACCCCAATTGAAGAGACCATCAAAGTCCTCGCAGAATACGTCAAACAAGGCAAAATCGGCGCTATAGGCCTAAGCGAAGCCGGTTCAAAGACCATCCGTCGTGCTCACGCCATCCATCCCATCTCCTCAGTTGAACTAGAACTCTCCCTCTTCACACCCGACATCCTTGAGAACGGTATCGCAGCTACATGCGCTGACCTTCAAATCCCCATTGTAGCTTACTCCCCTTTAGGGGCGGGTTTCCTATCCGACCGGTTCAGAAAACTCTCTGATTTAAGCGAAAGCGAATTTCGACGTTATCAACCCCGCTTTCAGCCTGGTGCTTTTGAGGCGAATGTTCGTATTGCGGATGAAGTGAGGAAGATCGCCCAGGCCCGGGCTGGAGACAGCGCGGCTACTACGGCGCAGGTAGCTATTGCATGGGTTCTGGCTCAGGGCGAGAAGGTTGGATTACCGTCTGGTATGGTGGTTATACCTGGTTCCACGACTGTTGAGAGGGTGGAAGAGAATATGAAAGAGGTCAAACTGAGTGAGGAAGAGTTGCATGCCCTAAACAAAATTGTGGAGGAGAATGATGTTCAGGGGGGGAGGTATATGGAGTCTTTGGCTAAGCTTATTAATGGTTAATCTCAGCGAAGTATTTGTAGTCAAAGAAATTAGATAGATATATGAGACCTCGATCGCATTGCATTAAAAGCTCAAATTGTCCCACATACATATACATACACTATCAAAAGGTTAAGGACATTGGATTGGAGAGGTATCAAACATATTTCCCATTGATAATAAAGAGAATCGACACCAACATGCACGATAAAAACAGGCCAGGCTATCGACTCGATAGAAAATGATAATACTCATTCTGATATAGAAAGAGAATACAAACAACAAACCCAGCCTGGCAGACAAAGCTTTACATAACCATCAAGTAAAAAAGCATTCATCCAGGGTTTGCGTTAAGATGATTGGATGGAGGTATAATATCGATATTTATTTCATTTTCTCATTTTTTCCTTGTTTTCTTTTGTGATTGTCAAAAGGTTAAGCCTCCACGGTCGCGGCAGTTTCTTTGAATGCCTTGCTCGTATCCGCCAAATTCGTGGCTGCAGCTGCAGGTCGCTTTGATTGGTAATTCTTAATAGCTGCTTTGATGGCATCTTCAGCCAAGAGGGAGCAGTGAAGTTTGACCGGGGGGAGGCAGAGTTCGTTGGCGATTTGGGTGTTTTGGATTTTGCCTGCTTCTTCCACTATTTCCCTAGTATTAGTTATATGTTTATGATGGGGAGTGGAATAAGGGACGTACAGGTCTTTCCGGCTAGGAGTGTGGTGAGATATGAGCTTGATGCGATGGCGCTGCCGCACCCGAATGTTTTGAAGGCTGATTTGACGATTTTGCCGGTCTTTTCGTCGACTTGGATGTCGAGACGGATCTGTTACTGTTAGAATCGTGAGGTTCTAGAAGGTAGAGGGAGTGAAACGTACGACGTCACCGCACTGATAGCATACGTTAGTAAGAGTTTTGAAAACAGTTCATGAGGGTACATACTGCAGGCGCTCCAACTAGACCGGATCCAACATCTGCGGACTTGCGATCCAAAGATCCCACTAATTCAAGTTAGCGATTTCTGCGAATGATTGTATAGATGCGCGTAGGAATTGAAGGTTTAATCAGGAGTGGCGAATGCGAGCGACGACTGCACTGATCAGCTTCCTCGCAACAAGGAGCTGCGTGAAACTAAGAGGTATAATCCAGTCGCCATATTGTCAGAAGAGTGCACCGTGTAATTGTCGTATCCGGACGAGTCCTAGGATCCGTCATCGCATATGCCGCGGGATGTGTCATCGAAACAATTTGTAATCCGGAGCGGGACTGCGCATTGAAAATTGCGTATCAAGGACCGAAGCGAAAAGATTGCACGAAACCGTTCCAGATCAAGAAGGTTGAATCGATAAACATATCGAAATCGTGCACAAGCATGGCGATACACGCCTGGAGAATACCAGTATAGATTTGTTCGAAAAGTTCGATCGGTCTCCGTTCCGCAATATATGAAAACCCAAATCTCTGAAAATATCGATCAAAATGTTCTCCTCCATCTTCGGCCAATATCTAATCCGAATCGCAATGACTTGGTGCACCTTCCGACAATACACCCCATCCTTCACAACTCCCGACGCGAGGGCGGGGAAAGACTATGCGAAAACGACAATACAATGCAAAATAACCGTACTAACCATTCCTAGGATTCGTATAATGATCTAACAGTTTGAGTATGTCAGCCTTTTTGTCCAGCATACATCACCCAAAAGAAGTCTACTTATCTTTCTCGTGATAACCTCGGCGAGCAGCAATAGTCAAAGCCGGGAGAACCGGCGACAGCAAAGCCGGTCGAGTTGAGAGCATATGTCCCGAGCGGACAATGTTTCTGACTGGATTCATATTTGATTTTGTGATGTGATACGCGATGAAGGGAGATGCAGACAGAAAAAAAGTAAGTTGAGAGTTGAGATTTCTGTGGCAATGGTAAATAATTCTAGAAAGTCGATCGGTGACGTTCAAAATGTGAAATTGGATCACGTGAACTCCGGCATCGGGGATTTCGGGTGCGGAGTTATCTGATCGTCCGAAATACTGACTCAGGACCAATCAGATGCAGGAGATGTTATCTGATTTTCGGAAATAAAATATATCACCAATCAAAATGCAGGAAAGCTAAAGCCGAGTCCGAGTCCGCGGAGACTCCATCAGATAAATTTGTTGATTATTAATCATTCTGGCTCTGGATGCCGCGTGCAGTTCTCATTGGCTCTTGATTATCTACACCAATGGCAATAACTGGGGGTTTATATTGCATTCCACAAACTAAACCTGCTTAGAAATCCTCGCATTCACTGACAATCTCATGTACCAACTCAATACAAATATCAGTGAGACTCAGGAATGGCGCCATATGACTGCTACTTGGAATTTCCTTCACAATCCATCTCTTGCCAGTTCCTTCTATCATCTGGTATTGCGCATGCTTGGAGACAGCTCGGTCTTCTCCAGTGACTATATATGCACAACGGCCATCGTAGGATGACTCGGTCCAAGCTGAAGGTGGTTGCTCCGATGTAAATGCCAAGTTCGAATGCGGTTTCAATTGTGCAGTCATCTGATTCGTGAGACCTGGTTCAACATCGGCGGCGAAGATCTCGACTGCATTATCTGGAATATTCACCCCTTTCTCGGGCTATACAGAGCCAGAAATAGTTAGGTATATGATATTGTCTCTTTCCCAATCACCTACCTGATCCAGTAAAACCCAATCCGGAAGCTTCCCTCCTTGCAAACCAGCACAACTCAATCCCTCCGGCACCAGAAACGCCCCAATACAAATCAATGCAATGATACCTCCTGCTTGACCGTTTCGTTGGCGGTCCGTTTTGCAAAATCCCCTGGCTGCTGAGGCACCGGGCATAGACCCGTACGAGTGCATAAGAAGAAGGATATCTTTGCCTTCATGCTCGATCAATGGCTTGATTGCTTGGTCTCGAATAGCTGTTGCGTCTTGTTGGCAATCAGCGCCCGCGGATTCCGAAGAGGGGAACGAGATGTAGCGGACGGGGTATCCGGCCTTCTCCAAGGCTTGGAGGAAAGAGGAGTAAGTAGGCTCGGGGAGCCATGCTCCTGGTATGAAGACTATAGTTGGCTTGGACATGGCCGCTTAGCATTTCAGAAATCTGTAGTGAGCAGAGAGTTGGAAGACAAAGACACCCCCGCCAGATTAATGTTGGTATTCCAACATGTTGGTTGATACCCCGCCTACAGTTTGGCGAATAGAAGAATATCATCATGACCAACTCCCTCCCATCATTCCGTCGACACCAGCCATTTTACCCTCTACCGGGTACGCACAGAAGCGAGTGATGCATCTTTACAAAACCACGTCCGACATTCTTAGGGTATAGGGTTAGGGCTGATTCAAGTTTATATCCAATTCCAGCCGATGAGTCAGTCATACCGATCGACGGCGGATAAAGGCACTCCGTGGATAGAGTGCCCCTGGAGAGAATATTCTACCGCGTTCGTCCGTCGAGTTTCATCTTGCCTTAGAGAGTCGATATGATAGATTAGATGGATTCACCCCATACTTGTAGGCATCCATATTTGGACATGCGGAAAGCAAAGTTGCCGGTTGCCGAGACGCCAAGCCAAGCATTGGCTTTCATAGGGTAAATTGATGACTGGCCAATCAGACATACGGCTTTACGCGTATACTTGATGCCGAGTATGAATCGATAACCACTAGTTAACCTAGTTACACCTCTGTTTCAATTCCTAAATATAGGTTGTCATGACTCAGTTGCCGCTGATATTGGCGCACGCTTCTCGGATTGTCTATTATTGCATCAATAGACATCTGAGAGAGTTAAAGTAACTATTATTTATGAGTGTACAGTAAACGCAGTCACAGATCTACTAGTAATCAGTCCTCATACCAACTTATGCAGGGCTACAATGCATATTATGGTATGTGGCATTACATATATTACTCTATACGCGTGGTTGTCGTATAGCCAACCAATCAGCTCGTCGACAATTCCCGGAGCACGGGTCCTGTGTATCCGGGCTGTATGGTACCGTATCGGCGAATTAAGCATAACTAGTGCTTATCCTGACTCATTTGAGAGTAATTATTCTATTTGGGACGGGTAACCCAATGAGTCCATAGACTCCATACACGGCGCCCGGGTCGGATGCCTTACAGTACAGTACGTATCATTCAGCTAGACAAGCCTATTCACCTGTGTGTTATTTGTGTTTTTAGTTACAATCTGGTATCGATCGAATTCGTCCGTCAACAACTGGCAGTGGTATCATACCATCTTGCGATTACCGTTTTCGGCCAGAATCCATGTTCGGTTAATGAAATCTGCCCACCCGATTGGCTGTATCTACAATTCATCGGTTTCTCCTTTATTTTTATTTTATTTTATTTTATTTTCTTTTTCCATTTTGAATCTTTGGCTGCAAACCAACTAAGACTGGGTCAGGGTTGGTCCAGATTATGCTCAGAGTTTCTTGGAGGTGGGGATCCATTCTCGGAAAGGGCCAGCTTCCGTGTTAACATACATTCCTTATATATTGAAGGAGGTAGGTCGCGTGTTTGTTGATTAGTTGCTTCTTGCAATTATACCCCTCCAACAACTGGATTGCTGCATTGAATAGAGGTAATAGTAGTTGTCGGTGAGGGATACGACCAGTCAACTCGGGAATAATATTGTCATACACGGAAACTACACAACATCAAATAGTGGCATCGCTAGGAAACGAATTTCAGTCGGGGAGGAGGGCAGACCTTAAAATGTCGTTCGCTATTAACCCGAACCCGCATCAATCGACCTCCGTCTTCAGTCACAACACTGCCCCAGTACACGAGACGACGGCGGAAGATGCATCAGATCTGGAGAAAAAGAGCTCCGACGAAACCCTGATGGAGCGGGAAGAGATCGTAGAGCTCCGGGTGGGTGAACTGGCTCGCCAATTGACACGCCAATCCACTCGATTCTCAGCCAAGGGAGGCAGTCTTCAGAACCCATTCTTGACAGATGACCCGGAGTCCACTATCAACCCGCACAGCCCCAACTTCCGCGCCAGGGACTGGATCAAGATGTTCTTGGAAATGAGGCACCAGGATCCCGAGAGATACCCCGAAAAGCATGCCGGTATCTCCTTTCGCAACTTGAATGTGCACGGCTTCGGTTCTCCAACAGACTATCAAAAGGATGTCTTGAATATGCTACTGGAGGTTGGAACGCTTGTCCGATGGGCTTTTGGAGTCAAGATGCACAAAGTTCAGATTCTTCGCGATTTTGAAGGTCTGGTCAAGAGTGGTGAGATGCTGGTCGTGCTCGGAAGGCCAGGCAGTGGTTGTTCAACATTGTTGAAGACTATTGCCGGTGAAATGAACGGTATCAATATGTCGGAGGACGCTGTAGTGAACTACCAAGGTATGTACCCAAATAAGTTCAAATCCGAGGCAACAAGCTAACGATGTCAGGTGTCCCCGTAAAGGAAATGCACAACAACTTCAAAGGTGAAGCCATCTACACAGCCGAGACTGATGTTCACTTCCCCCAACTCTCCGTCGGCGATACTCTCAAATTCGCTGCTCTCGCAAGATCGCCTCGAAACCGTTTCGAAGGAGTGACGCGCGACCAGTACGCCACGCATATGAGAGACGTTGTCATGGCGATGCTTGGTCTTTCGCACACAATCAATACCCGTGTCGGTAACGACTTTGTTCGTGGTGTCAGTGGTGGTGAGCGCAAGCGTGTCAGTATCGCCGAGGCTACTTTGAGTCTGGCTCCCCTCCAATGCTGGGACAACAGTACTCGAGGTCTTGACAGTGCCAATGCTTTGGAGTTTTGTAAGAACCTTGCTCTTATGAGCAAGTACGCTTCCACGACTGCCTGCGTCGCTATCTATCAAGCTTCGCAGAGCGCATACGATTGCTTCGATAAGGTCACTGTTCTTTACGAGGGACGACAAATCTATTTTGGACCTACAACAGAGGCAAAGCAATTCTTCGTTGACATGGGATTCGAATGTCCCGATCGTCAAACAACTGCCGACTTCTTGACCTCACTCACTAGCCCGGCAGAGCGAAGAGTCCGCCCTGGATTTGAAGGCCGCGTCCCAGAGACTCCTGATGAATTCGCCGCAGCATGGAAGAAGAGTGAGGCCCGGGCCAAGCTTATGCGAGAGATTGAAGCCTTCGAAGCGCAATACCCGCTTGGTGGTTCATCGCGTGATGCATTCATTGATGCGCGTCGCGCCACGCAAGCAAAACGTCAACGTTCCATGTCTCCATACACCATCTCTGTTTGGGAGCAAATCTCTCTATGCACTGTGCGAGGCTTCCAACGACTCAAGGGTGATTCCAGTTTGACTCTCAGTGGGCTGATTGCAAACTTCATCGTTGCTTTGATTGTCGCATCCGTCTTTTTTAATCTTGGAGATGACTCCAACAGTTTCTATGGGCGTGGTGCCTTGCTCTTTTATGCCGTCCTTCTCAGTGGTTTTTCTAGCGCGCTCGAAATTCTCACCTTGTATGCTCAACGTCCTATTGTGGAAAAACAGTCACGTTACGCTTTCTATCACCCATTTACCGAGGCCATCGCGTCTATGCTCTGTGATACGCCGTACAAGGTCCTTAACTCCTTCACCTTCAACATTCCTCTTTATTTCATGACCAATCTCCGCCGAACTGCGAGTGCTTGGTGGACTTTCTGGCTTTTCTCCCTTGTCACGACTTACACCATGTCTATGCTTTTCCGAACTATTGCAGCGACTTCTCGGTCTCTATCCCAAGCTCTTGTTCCCGCTGCTATCTTGATTCTTGGTATGGTCATTTATACCGGTTTCGTTATTCCAACCAAGTATATGCTTGGGTGGTCCCGCTGGATGAACTACATTAACCCCATCGCTTACTCCTTTGAGAGCTTGTTGGTCAATGAGTTTGCCGATCGTGACTTCGCGTGTTCAGTAATGGTTCCTTCCCAAGGTCCGTATGACAGCGTTCCAATGCAATACCGAAGTTGCTCTACTGTGGGTGCCAGCGCTGGTTCCAGCACCGTCTCGGGATCAGCTTATTTGAAGCTAAGCTTCGATTATCAAAAGAGCCACGAATGGAGAAATTTGGGTATCCTGTTTGCCTTCATGATCTTCTTCTGTGGAGTATACTTGGTCGCTACCGAATACATTTCCGAAATCAAGTCCAAGGGCGAGGTTCTTTTGTTCCGTCGCGGTCACAAACCCGCAAACTTGTCTTTTCCCGGCAGCTCTTCTGATTTGGAATCCTCGATTGGAGGTATCTCGGAGAAAAAGGCCTCCGGATCTGCTCCTGGAACTGCTAATTCGGAATCGATTCTCAACGCTGGCACTGCAACCCCGCCTGCTGAAGCTAAGATTCAAAGGCAAACGGCTATTTTCCATTGGGAAGATGTGTGCTATGATATCAAGATCAAGGGAGAGCCCAGACGAATTCTCGACAATGTCGACGGTTGGGTCAAGCCTGGTACATGCACGGCATTGATGGGTGTCTCTGGAGCAGGTAAAACTACTCTGTTGGATGTCTTGGCTACACGTGTCACTATGGGCGTTGTTTCTGGAGACATGCTTGTCGATGGACGTCACAGAGATCAATCCTTCCAACGCAAAACTGGTTACGTTCAACAGCAAGATGTCCACTTGCCCACGTCTACCGTTCGAGAGGCTCTTGAATTCAGTGCCTTGCTACGTCAACCTGGACATCTCAGCCGTAAGGAGAAGCTCGACTACGTCGATGAGGTAATTCGACTCCTTGGAATGGAGTCCTACGCGGATGCTGTCGTTGGTGTTCCTGGTGAAGGACTGAATGTTGAACAACGCAAGCGACTTACCATTGGTGTTGAGCTTGTTGCCCGGCCTCAGCTGCTCTTGTTTTTGGATGAACCCACTTCCGGCCTTGACAGTCAGACTTCTTGGTCTATCTTGGATTTGATTGATACATTGACTCGCCACGGACAAGCCATTCTCTGCACTATCCATCAACCCTCTGCCATGTTGTTCCAGCGATTTGACCGACTTCTTTTCTTGGCCAAGGGTGGAAAGACCATTTACTTTGGTGATATCGGCAAAAACTCTTCTATCCTATCGAGTTACTTTGAGAGGAATGGTGCCGCGCCATTGCCACAGGGTGAAAATCCTGCTGAGTGGATGCTTGAAGTCATTGGAGCAGCTCCTGGATCACATACGGATATTGACTGGCACAAAGTTTGGCGAGAGAGCCCTGAATACGTTAAAGTCAAGGAACACCTTGCCGAGCTCAGATCTACTCTATCACTCAAGGAACCAGAACCACAAGCCAATGACCCAGGTGCTTACCGAGAATATGCGGCTCCTTTCAGCGTTCAATTGTGGGAGACCATGCGCCGAGTTTTCGCGCAGTACTACCGTACCCCGGTCTACATTTGGTCCAAGTTTGCTCTCTGCGTGTTGACTACTCTTTACATTGGGTTTTCGTTTTTCCACGCCAAGAACACCATTCAAGGTCTCCAGAATCAAATGTACAGTGTGTTCATGTTGATGACCATTTTCGGTAACTTGTGTCAACAAATCATGCCTCTTTTCGTCACTCAACGTTCTCTTTATGAAGTGCGTGAGCGACCTGCAAAGACATACTCCTGGCAAGCTTTCATGATGAGCAACATCATTGTCGAATTACCCTGGAACACACTCATGTCCGTGCTTATGTTCCTTTGCTGGTACTACCCGATCGGACTGTACAACAACGCCAAACCTACCGACGCCGTCACCGAACGCTCAGGTCTCATGTTCTGTCTGATCTGGGTATTTATGCTCTTCACCTCTACGTTTGCGCACATGGTCATTGCCGGTATTGAAAATGCCGAAACGGGTGGTAACATTGCCACGATGTTGTTTTCGCTGTGCTTGATTTTCTGCGGTGTTCTTGCTACTCCTCAGGCCATGCCCGGATTTTGGATTTTCATGTACCGCGTTTCACCTTTTACCTACCTGGTTCAGGGAATGTTATCAACCGGCTTGTCTGGTACGCACGTCCAATGCTCATCCGTCGAATATCTCACCTTCGACCCTGCGCCTGGTTTCTCGACATGCATCGATTACATGAAGGATTATATCGACCTAGCAGGCGGTTATCTCCTTGATAACAACGCCACTTCGCACTGTCAGTACTGCACCATTGGGGAGACGGATACTTTCCTTGCCAGTGTCAACGCGTTCTTTTCGCAAGCTTGGCGCAATTTTGGTCTTATGTGGGTGTACATTGGGTTTAATATCGTGGCTGCTGTGGGAATTTATTGGTGGGCTCGTGTGCCAAAGGGGAAGAAGTTTTCTGGATCTTCTTGATCTTTTCCTATATCTACTCCTGTACACTACAGGGAACTTGCATCTTTCGTTCTCTTGATTTCTGTTTGGATACATGCAATCATCATCCTTCTCTAGTATTTCTTTACTTCTTATACGAAAACTGTCGTCTCGCGACCTCGGGAATTTTCTTTTCTCTTCTAATCACTTCACCGTCTTGACACGTTTCTTGTTACATAGTTCTACTCTTTTTTGACTAGTTGCATTGTGTTAGATTGGTTGGCTTGTTTTTTTGTGTTTGCCTTTATATATTCTAGAAACGGATAGATTTCTGAATTTGAATAATTTAATGTTTTTTGATTCCTCTGCTTTCTAAGTGTCTTCCAAGGTTGTTTAAAAAAATATTAGAAATAAAACGAATACGACGTTACTGGGTTATGCTATCTGGCATTGTAAATCGGCGATGTGACGGGTATGGCAGGGATCCCTCGTGCTGAAATACCAGTTGACGGGCTGAATAAATCCACGCGAGCTTTCAGCTAAACGGAGCGTGTCCGGAGTGTCGGTAATGTGCTCTACGTATTCCAGAATCGTACGAGATGACTAAAGTACAAACTTTCTTTCTTTCTTTCTTTCTTTCTGTCAGGATTGGTTGATGAATCTACCCGATATCTCGAAAGCTGACACCCGCAGTAACTATGTGGCGTCCATGCGAACAGCTGAACATTTCAATCCCACTACGTACGTCTTAGGACCTACGAAGTACTTTTCAGCCTAATAGTACTCAAAACCATTGGCCTGATTCACACTCCGTACGTAGTAGGTAACGCCTTCTATCCGCTCCACTCGTAGGGCAGACCCCTTTTCCATTCTATGCAATCTGATTGGATGATACAATCCTTGTAAGGGGCATGAAAGTGATTTAAGGCTGAAAGCTCATCCCTGTCAAGATCCAATCCTCTTTTTTGGGGAGATCTGACGTGTCAGTTCAGAGTTAAATTACCACGGAAACTTTGAATTTGCTTTTGTTTGTTCATGGGGGATGTATGTATGTATAAGAGGTGAGATTGCCGAAATGCACGTTTCGCATTTAGCCCTACATCCATACACTCTTTCACTCTTTTGTTTCGATCTGTTGTCACTCTTTATTTTTATTATACACTATATCAAATGATCTACTAGATATGCAATATGTCCTATCCCTTCTAAAAACGATGACAACAATTCGAAATGAACAGCACAGCGACACGACGATCCCTACTCTCCTTTTGATATTGACGTGTATCTTCACTACAACATCCGTTTCTTCAACTATCATTCGCTTTCTCGTCCGATTCTCGCATCGATTTAGCTGGGACGATGGATTGATTCTTGCCATAACAGCACTGTTAATTGCGAGGACCGGGATACAGATTTATAGTGTACATCTTTATACTACCTCGCTTCCACCCTTGGTCCCATCCGATATTTTAGAGCGGCTGGGTGAAGAGCAATGGATTACGGAAATACTCTCATTCCCAACTGCGTGTTTATTGAAGTGTTACTTTTGTCTTCTTCTTCCTCTTGTAGCGGGAAGTCGATCGAGAAGGATAGGAGTATGTATAATCGTAGCTGGCCTGATTGTTTCCACGATTGAAGCAATGGCCGTTTATCTTGTTGGATGTGTGCCTGTTAAGACGTATTGGGAATCAAGTATGGGGAGGTGTTGGTCTAAGGGGCTTTGGAGGGGGTCTTTGTATTTTCATCTCGGTACTGCCCCTTTTCTTCGATTCTGAGTGGTTGGCAGGTCTACTGACTTTGAGGATTGAAGTGTATTCGTTATTGTTTGATACAATGGTTACGCTAATACCGCTTGGTATTTCGGTCGTGTACAAGTTGGGTATAAGAGAGAGAATCGTGATGATTGTCCTTGCGAGTCTGGGATGTTTGTTTGTACACCTTTTCCCTCTTCCACGAAGGCAATGACTGACATATCGCAGAGTCACGGCTAGCGCTGTAATTGAGGTTATTATGGTGGATCATTTATCTGGAGGTTCATTACGTGCGTACTTCATTTAATGTGGAAGACGCCGGCTTGTCTTCGGATAACGAGTAGAGAGGAACACTAATATTCTTACAGTCGAATCTTACAAAGCAGCAATATTCGCAAAGTAAGTTATCCTACACTCGGCGTATCAGCTTTACTCTTTCTCTTGCTAATCTGCTTACTGGAAAAGTATCGAACTTCATATCGGGATGATTGCTCTCAATACCGCCTACTGCTACTACCCTCGCCAAAGAAGAATCACAACAAACAAACACAACAGTCTCAATCAATACGGCTGTAGTCTGCGCTCCGACTTCAAAAACTACTCCCTCGACGATGTCAGCAGCGAGACAAAAATCAATAAAACCTCAAGTTCAATATATACCCCCGCAACCGTGCATACAGCCGACACCCAATCCACCATGTCAGGCCATGACAACACCCAAACCAGAATCCTCAAATCACCACTATCACCACTATCACTACTAAAATTGTTCTTACAACGGAACCAGTCTTCATCTTCCGTGCAAGACATCCACGACGACACCGACATATACACCCTCAAAGTCTATGAAGAAGAAACGGAATCCATCCCGCTCAAAGACACAATACAGAAAATAACCGAATACGCGGTTGTGTCAACACGATTATCGGAGTCATCGGTCTATCTGCCAGGGAATGGGAATTGGTTTATCAGTGGGAAGGTGCCTGTATAGAATTTTTGACTGTCTCTATATAATATCCACGATAATTGTTTTCGGGTTCGGTTCATGGTTTGCATACCGGAGTGCTGTACTTGGGTTGCATATGGAGAGGTATTTTCGGTTGTATATTACTACGTAGATAGATTATTATAGAGTAATGTCGCGAGAGATATAATACTAATACAAGACTATACACATTGTGTTTGAGAGAAGACTTTCATGAAAGTAAACATACACGCAACGTGATTGGCTAAATGAAGAAAGAATATAGAAATATACAACCAATCAGAGGGTGATATTACACATTTAGCTCGCGGGGAAATTGTAAATATTGACCAATTAAAATAAAGGATGATTGTCGCCAAGAATGGTGACATTGACCTGTTTCATTGTCTCTGCTCTTGGATACCATCTACTCACGATATATAACAGATTGCATATACATCCCTGGCAAGAAAGTAAATACATCAATGGCAGACCCGAATCCCACAACTGACAAGACACCAATCAAAGACTTCCTCACCCCAATCACAAACACCCTCCAAGAACCAACACTCTACAAACTCTCCCACGAACTCAGCAAAACCTACAAAGACCTCGCAGCTAATTCAACAGAGCAATTCTTCCCTACTCCAATAACGCATTTACCAACCGGTAAAGAGCGGGGAAGATATCTGGCTGTTTATGTTGGATTGTTTTATTTACATGTTGGATTTATTGAATTGTTGGGTTACGACGACCAGAATACCCAAGAAGAGAAGAAGGGGCATAGGAGATGGTTCTCTGTCCGGCGAACACTGGAAAAAGCATGGCCGATCGAAGAGAGATTGAAATTGGAAAATCCGGTGGAATTTTTTGCTTGGATTGGGACTTGTATTGCTGAGGTTGTTGGGGATAGTTTGAGCAGCAGCAGCATTACCAACGAGAAGGGAGTGGAGGAGGAGAGGGAGTTGGTTGCGGGGATATCGTTTTGTTTTCCTATTGTGTGAGTTCCTTCCTTCTTTTTTTTTTTGAGGAGAGGAGTCGGGCTGATTGGAAAGACAAAAATCCCTCGATGAAGCTGTGCTTTTACCAACTGGTAAAGGATTCCAACTCAATTCGAATCTGAATCTTCGTCAGGCGTTATTGGATGGATATGAATGCCATATTAGGCCTCAATCTCCTGAAAATGAGTCCAATCAATGGAATGATTTCATCCGCCACGACGATGACGAAGGAGGAAGAACAAGCAAAAGAAGAAAACATTTTTCTCTTCCCAAACTCAAAATCGCCGCCATGACAAACGACACCGTTGCAACATTCGCCTCTCTGGCTTACAGTATCAAGTCATTGCATATCCCCAATAGTCGAGTCGTGATGGGACTAATGGTTGGAGCGGGCAGTAATGCGACTGTGGCCATGAAAGTATCTGATTTACATCCCTCTAAAACAGAATTCTTCGCCACCACCGCCGTCTCTGAAAAAGACGGCAGAGAGGGTAGAACAGAAACATTGGTCAGCACAGAATGGACTCTCCTCCGCTCCAGCAAACCCCTCCTCGACATGCACATACTCACAAAATGGGACAAAATAGTGGAAGAGTCATCGAAACCACCTGGTTTCCAACCAATGGAATATATAGTCGGTGGTCGATATATGGGTGAACTCGTCCGATTAATTGTATTGGACTATTTCACCAACATCCTGAACATCCCGACAGACGTCCTGCCGTGGCGATTACTCGAAACAGGCGGTCTAACAACAGATTTCCTATCTCTAAATGTCGCTTCGTCCCCATCTACAGCGGACGCTGGGACAGATCGAGGGGAAGATGACCCCCTCGCCAAAGAATTAAATCAACGTCTCCCATCCGCCAAGGGATGGACATGGAATACCGAAAAAGCGAATATATTACGCACAGTCGCGTATGCGGTAATGTCTCGATCTGCGGCTGTGATTGCTGCTGCGACGGTGGGGTTGTTGTCTTGTGTTGGAGAAATTAGTCTCAATGATCCTACTGCCACGAAAAGCAAGGATGCAGTAGAAGATGATCTAAAGGATGAAAAATGGGACAAAGGCCCTGAAGAACTCGTCGTCGCCTTCTGTGGGGGCGTAATTCAGAATTATCCCAGTTACAAAGAGAATTTACAACGATATATTGATCGGTTATTGGTTCATGGGGGTCCGCAGCAAGGTGGGAAGAGTATCTTGCTACGTGAGGTTAGTGATGGCGGTATTATCGGGGTTGGAGTACTAGCCGGCACGGTTATGGGGAGGATTGAGGGGATTGTTGGGTCCAAGTTGTATGATACGTAGAAGAATAGAATATTGGAGAGAGGGTTTGATTTAAGCAGCTATACTAAACTGAGCCCATGCAAAAGTTGAGAACCGATAAGTAAGACTGAGTTCGATGAGCTATCTCGCAAAAAGGAAAGAACTAGGAATGTCAGAAGTCTGAGGGGAAAGAAAAAAAAAAGCTGTCTAAGGAAACAAAACATGAAAAGTCAACCTCCCTCCAATCAACCGTTCTAATCAACCATCTAAAACGGCGGCCAGATCTCACCAAATGAGTAAACCCAGCTACTTGCTCCATTCTTCCAAGTTGTCTCTGGCAATGAAGCACGATGTGAAGGGCATGGAATATGATCAAAACGTATCTTCCGGCAGTTGTAACGACATTTGCATGATGCTGGACCACAGTCTTCAACAATGACAGTATTGGCCACATCGGTTTTATCAACCCAGTCTTGTAGGTGATGTGGATTCGCATGTCCTGCTTTCCCTTTTTTCAGATCATAACCCGCGCCGATACGTTTCATACTCTCGAAGACAATTCGACAACCTTTTGAAGATGTGCGAACATGGTGTTCGAAATTGAAAAAACTCGCTGAACACCTTTTGCAGGTGACTTCAGATTTGTTTTTACCATCATTCCCTAAAATCATGTCAATGTCCCAGCTGCTGTTTTCGTCCTCCAGCATGACCAGCATATCCAGACAATGTGTCACTATGCCTCGATGAGGACACAAGTTTGGAAGCGGGAATACTTTTCCAATCCACTTCAAAATGTCCCTGACTTTCTCTGACTTAATCTCAAGGACATAGCGCTGACGAAAGTATAGATCGTTCTTCGTCCCGCTAATAAACGGCTGCGCACCGATCATGATTTTGTGCGGTCCTGCCATGAAATGACAGTGATGATAGAGGCGTTCGCTCAGACTGTCATCTTCAGGGGTGCGCCCAGATTCCTTGCGTGCGACCGCAAAATCCGCTAACGCCTTCTTGAGTGCTTCAACTTTCTTGTATGTCAATGCAATATGGGGGCAGATGTGTATGAGTCCTGGTGCTCGACAAAGACGCTTCTTCGGAGGATTCTCCCCTATCTCTTCTGAAAAGAATTCCGTCTTCGGATGAAGCATAAGGCACCCTGAGCAACATTTCCAGTTGTGATCCTCTAGTCTCTCAAGCAACTTCCACCGTGGATATTTGAAAAATGGCCATGGTTTGATCATGCCATGCTGTAGAGTGGCACGGGCAGGAAGGACATGCGGGAGGTTATAACGCTCCAAATGCAGTTTATCCTTCATCCACACCCAAAGACTTTTTGTTGTGAGGGCCAGCGAGGTTTTGTCAACAGGGTCGTGAAGATGGTCCATGATTTCCAGTATAATGTCTGGAGGCAACATTGTAAATGGCTGAAAGTTGCGATGGATTTCAGGGGACCATTCTTTGGTGAGGTTGTGAATCATTTTTGTCGAAGTTAGTCGGCGGGCCTTGACATTATCATTCTGCTGATTGACTTGAGCATCAGGCTGGTGTTTAGGCTGACCGCAGTCGTTTCGAACAGAGTTGTTTTCACAGGAATCTGGACCGTCCTTCTGTGAAGTGCTTGAAGTAATAGTCTCTGCTTGAGCATTTGGTCCCTGGCCGTCCTGGTTGGCGTCTTGTTCGGAGTTCTGTTGGGCAATTGGCTGTGGATTCTCCGAATGATTGTCATGCTGACCAAAGCTGCTCTGGTCGGACGTCTGCAATTCATCACCACTCTGCAAAGTGTTCAGAGCAGCGGTTTCTGGCTGAGCGTTCAGTCCATGGTTCTTCTGGTCGGAGTTTTGTTCACTACAATCCTGTTGAGTGGAGGCAACTGAAGGCGGGTTCTGGGTATGATCATTCCGTAGAGGTGCAGCCTGTTGCTTAGATGGACGATTATTCGGCCCCTGACGGCCTCGATGCCTTTGATAACCAGCATTTTGATGGTTATTGCCTTTCGGACCGGAACCTTGATGACTTGAAGTCTGTGAAGTTGCCTTCTGGTGACTCCCTGTCTGAGGCTTTTTCTCACCAGATGCTTGTCGATGGTGGGTAGATTGTTGAGCAGACTCCTGCTGGCCGTGACCCTGTCGAGGGTGACCTTGACGAGGGGCAGAAGACTGACGATTGTTTTGACGGCTTCCTTTTCGAGGACGATTTGGAGATTCCCCCTGCGCCATGGCGGTGATTGGATGAATCATATCACCACCTGTGACTGGGCCCAGAGAATGACGTAGTTATCAAACGAGTTGGGAGGTGAAGGCTAGTATGGTTCAGAGAGGGGAATAATGAAAAAGAAGGGAGGTAGTTCTCAATAAGAGAAGTGAAGTAGATGGGAGGGAAATAAAGAGAAGAACTAATTGTGAGGGGTTGGGGAGAAGAGGAAGGAAGATTCCGCTCAATACTCAGTGACTGCCTGAATAGAACCTCAGGCAGCCATCACGGGCTCCAACAAAGGAAATTTTGAAAGGAGAACAGCAGAACAATCCCTTGCCTTTGTCAATAGTTAGCCCTTGATCTATTGTTGTTTAGCGTGTGAGAGTGTCTTGTGACGGAGATGTCAGGATGGTACTTGAGTTGAGGCTTCAAATGTAGGTAGTCACCATAACATAAAGTAGTTTGTTTCTCAGTGACTGCTAGACATGAGAAGGACTTGGCTGCAACTGTCCTACTGATATCAGGTTCTGAACTGGTTCAGGATCGCTCTCTATCCATGGTTGAGTATCAGTAGAATACCTCGATTAGCTCTACCACGTTATCCAGAGTTCAACTTTCCAGCGGTTGACTTGACAACTACCGTAGATCTCAGTTATTTGAGAAAATCTAGCTTACTAAGTGGTGATCTTAGAGGAACCTGGAAAGTGAAATCCATCTACCCAAGCAGCGTTCTGATGACGGTTACAGTCCTGTACTGTAAGAGTCCAATCTCTATTCTTGGTTACATCTCATTTTGCTGTCTTCTCTGACTTTCGAATGCCAGCTGACTGTTTCTTTCCGAATTGATAGTGACTATCAATTCCGACATGTGTGTGGTCACTGGTGAGTTTAGGGCTTAATTTGCGGATGCTGGATATACAACAACCCTAATCGACATCTCGCTTGTATGATTGACTCAGTTCGCAAAGTCATCTGATGTAAATAAGACGTCTCTAAGTCTGATATTTTTACCTCTTCTACTTCAACATGACAGGATGCATGCTAATTCTGTATGCTGATTGATATGATCATAATTATTTACTTTGTTTATTTGCTTTTCAAAACTGCAAATCAGCTGCTCAATATGGTTTAGTGTCTACAGTCCGCTGTATGACGCGTTTAATTCAGGGGAAACGCAAGTCTGTATAAAACCCCCAACTCATCTCAATCCCGGCATTTCTCATAGGGAGTTTACTAAAATTGTATAGCAGATCGACTCTAGCGAAAAGCTACACGTCTTAATATCATTGTCTTTCAATCAGCACACAAACATGCCCCCCAGACGCGCACCTCCAACCTCAACAGACGCGTCTGATGCGTCCAATGCGTCCAAAAAGGCAAAAACTGCCAACCCTATGACTGGGACATTCGATCCAGATGTCCCTAGAAGTAAACGCTGGTCTGATTTTTCTGGATCCGCGAATGCCGATTACCGTTACCGAGTTCAAATGAAAGATCCCGAAGTAGCGTACTCGTTTATCTGTATTTGTCAACCGCCATTCTTCGATGACGATGAATACGACTCGGAAGAAGAGGACGAAGACAAGGATGAGGGGCCGACAAAAGACACAAGTAATCAAGAAAAACGACGCTGTGATGGTGGCGTTACTTGTATCTGCGAGAAACCGGCCGCAGACCATCCAGAGCACACATGGGTAATCAGCAAAGCAGGACATAGCAGATACTTCACCCAGAGGATTCATCTCTCACTACGATGTCCCGACATGTTTGAGATGTATACTTTCAACGACCATGAACCTTACGGTGTGATTGAAGTAGTCGAAAATATGATTATGGATCATGTCGAGGCTGGACGGAAGAAGAACTGGAAGGAGCAGTGGGCTATCTGTGAGGCGATGGCGTTGATGTTGGCGGGTGATGTTTTGAATCCTATGCAGATGTACATCCTCTTGCCCGAAAGAAAGAAGAAGGAGACACTGACGACGGTAGGGCTGATGACTCGGAACGAGTCTGCGAAGTACTCTCTCTTATCCTACGCATGTTCCTCTGCACACTCTCATACCTCGAATACATGTCCCTCCTCAAACCGGACCCCGAAATCAAAGATCTCGGCCCGATCATGGGTCTCTACATCCACAGCTTCGAACAATGGCAAGACGTAGTATCATTGGAATCATCCCGCGCAGCCCCAACAGGCTCACGCCGGAAGTTCGTCATTTCCAAATTTGACTCTTATGTCGCAGCTTACGCAAAGAAATACAACATCACCATCACCGGCCCACCAGACATCACCGAAAAAGTCGCAGAAATCGAAACAGACGATATCAAGCTGCCGTCTTGCGACTTGAAGGACCCTTGGTGCTGGACAAAACCGTTTAGTGAGTATAGAGAGGAATATGGATATCATCCGTATATTATTGCCAGGAGGACCAAGTCGATTGGTGGCGATCGGTATGATGTTACGGCATGGCCTAGTGAGGAGAGGAAGATGCATAGTTTTACGAAGAAGGATCCGCTTGGGGCGAAGGAGATTGCGGCTCTTAAGGCAGGGTTGGTTTTGGAGATGATGTAGCTGGATAGTTCTTACTATTTTACTTTGTGTATTACAGTAGGAACCTGGCTATAACGAAAGGAAAGCCACTCCGCAATTCCACTAATATCAGCTTGGATGACTTTAATATGGAACTGTAGTCTCCGACTTGTTAATACTAAAATGGACTAATATATTGGAGGTGCCCTTCATCCCTAAATCGAACTCACGTCTGGATATATAGGCTTCGGCCCTGAGAGGCCCTCTGTTCGTTATAGCCAGGCTCTACTTATAAATCATTGTTTATTGATGTGCGGGAATCAGGTTTGACAAGTTCAGTATCGTCACTGTAGAACAAATGATGACCATCAGCAGTTGGGTAAGGCCAATTGAAACAATCACTGAACACCTACGGGGAGAATCGGGTTTATGTATATTTCGCTGTGTTTCTCTGGCCGGCAAACCCTAACACCAGCCCCCAACACACGGATTACCCCGATAAGGAAAATGGAGAGCAACCAGTCCCACGGGGAGGCTGGAGCCCTCTTCTACCCTTTTACCAAAGTAGCGGCTCTAGCGAGTATGCTGCCTAAACATATAATCGAAATGTCTCACTTGCAAGTCATCACCGAACAGTCCCCGATTCAGACACATCAACTCCCTTTCGCGTAAGCCAAGGACAAAAGCAGTAAGCTCGCGAGGCCGTAAAAGCATGCTGATTTCCTGTTTGGATAGTCGTAGCGATGTCGTATTGTTTTTTGTCTCTTTTTGTCATCATTTTATTATTCTTGTCATAGAAACGCGATAAACGAGACGAGTAAAGAGGTGGAGCCACGTGCATAGGGCCAATTGAGACCGTTGAGGCTAAATGCCGTGTGCCAACTCATGCAGTTGCATATGTATGTCTTGGATCTTTTCTTAGTTGCAAGTCACACAGTATGCCACGGACTCTACTACTACGGTGTACTTGACATTGTACGACTGACTGAATATCAATGTTGAATCACAGGATGAGTTGGTATGAGTCGGTTGGATAGTTTCAATAGTCGATGGAGTAGATGTTGAAAGTGGATGACCTCATGGCATCTGTCAGCCCTGGGTCTAGCACAACTGACCAAGTGGGTATATACGAGTCGTGGCTTGAACTAACCACTGTTCTGGATCTTGTCAATCAGTTGTTGCTAGGCTGCTCCCAAGCGGTACTATCTATCAGCATGTTGCCATGTACTATTGAAGTAAGCGACATGGATTCCTGGACATGATCACCGCTAGTTGTACACCGTAGCACCACTTTACTATTGTCTGTTACCCAGAGTATTATTATTATATCTTCAAGAGGAGGAAAGAAAGGCTGTAGAAATATTCTCGCCACCAGGCAGAAAGACAGTAGACAGACATATTGCTAAGAATAGAGGTACTCGGGAACCCGAGAGACACCGGTACTCGGCAGCTATTCAGACAGATACGAGATGAGAGTCATGGAATCATAGCTACCTGACTAAAAAAACAATTAATCAATTTTGAGGTGTTTAATTCGTGATAAATAATAATAAAATTCTTGGATGAAGACGATCAAGTGAGACAGTCCTTACCCAATGTGGACTAGATCCGTTTATTAGCCCTAATTTTTTTTTTTTTTCCATTCTCTCACCTCCTTTTGAGTCTTGACAGATGAAGTACCACGGATTGACCATTGATGCTACACCCGTGATATGAAACTGCGTAATTACATTCATGCTATTCAATATGCAGTTTGAAAGAGATTAAATGTATCTACCCGGTCAAAAATTTGAATTCAACAACACGAGGAACCGGCGGATCCAAGATCCACCCGGCCTGGTTCGGCTGTGCATACGATGGAGCCTCTATCAACGCCACTTTATCTATACACCATCGGCGAACAAAAGCAATACGTACGTACAATAACGTATTCAGCGTGGGCAATTGTCCAATTGACCTGCCACTCGGCTCTACAACCACTCAGAATGCCGAAAATGGGCCACGATCCCAGACCCGGTCTTGGAATCTGTCTAGATTGTCTCGGTGTTACTTTCTACCCTTATCAATCATGGCATAGCGCGAGATATTCTAGAAAAGGGTCGTACGAAAACAGGCGTCAGTGGAAGATGCGCCCCCCGCTCTACCTTCCATGGAAAGTTGGCATTAGCCCTGTCTCGTGCTTACTGAGCACAGAGCAGGGTGGTGGAGTGATATAAAGAACCTGGTCTCTCTGGATCTGGTACTAAAGCTTTCATCTTGATTTTTCACGCTTGTCGATACCTTCGTTCGCTATATCCTGATCAGCCTCACTCGCTTTGGCTTGCATCTCGAAGACTATCAGCATCATAAAGAATCACATACTCGAAGGACTTAATTAGTTGAGATGCGTTCTGTCCTCGTCAACGCAGTCCTCATCGGCTCTGCTCTGGCCTACCCAGGCTACTGGGCTGAACGCAGACATTATGGCACCGGCGTCCCCCCCCCCCTCTCAACCGGCGTCAATCCTCCTCCTCCACCCCCAGTGACCAGCACCATTACCTCCGTCACCCCTGCAACCACCACTACAACAGGTACAGGTGAATGGAGCACCGCAACTCAAACCGAAACAATCACCAAAACCACTTTTGTCCCTTGCTCAACTTCGGTCGGTACTCGCGGATCATCAACTGTATGGTCAACATGGTTGTCGTCGACGACTACCTGCTGGACTTCGACCTGGACTACCGTTGTACCTGTTACAACCTCCACAGCAACGGCAACCGTTGTCCCTGTCGCCCCCGGTGGTGGAAATACGTGTCCGTTGCCGGTTACTACGACTCATACTGAGACTACGACTGCAACTGTGACCGTGACCGCGCCTGCTATTACTGTTACAGCTACAGCTCCAGCTCCCGGTGGTGGAGAGACGACCACTACAACAGTCGTTCCTCCCGCACCACCTGCAGAGGGTACCTCTACCGCAACCGTGACTGGAACTCATACCGGAACTGCTACTCATACCCACCCTGCCACTGCTACCGGAACCGAGACTGGGACTGCACCTGGTGGCGGTGCCCAGCCAACTACATCTACCCTCACAACTACCACCACCGAACCATGCACGACCACCACAACGACTAGCACCGGCATCGTCGGTACTGGCGGTACTACCACTAGCACATCAACCGGTCCCGTCGGCACGGGTGGAGTGACGGGTCACAAATGGAGTATGAGGAAGCCTCTCGTTCACTAAACTCTGAGCATTACGCCGGTTGATTAGTGAACGGAAGGAGGATAATTATTATATCCCCCTCCCCTCAAGCCGAAAATACAAAAAAAAAGAAAATGGAGAGAAAATGAAGAGATTATGGATTCATGAATGATTACGATGTGTTTTGTACACAGCTAATACTTATTACTTATTACTATTCATCTACCTCGATTTGTACACTCCCTTATGATTGATGCATGGACAATTGGCGTTTTACTTTACTTCTCTGGGATGGTTTGTGCTCGTGATTGGAAACGAGATACGCTCCTTTAGACTAATAGTTACATAGTTGCAATCTAGTTGGTTAGCTAGGTAGTACATTTTGCATCATAGAAGAGGTTTTAAGGGTTACACTGCTCACCGCGTACCTGCTTGCTTGCTTTGTGTGCTACGTGGATGGGTACATGGGTGTTGGATATGGGTAGATGTGATACTTTCTTCGTTGTGTTCCTAGTAACCCTCTAAACTTCACGGATTGATATAGCCATGTTAGAAGAGAACAAATCCTATGTCTGATCTGGAGATTATTACTTCCAACTCTGAACCATGACCTACTAAAATCCGTACATTTCGATATCAGTAATGCCCAGGTGGTGTTAGTCTAAGACATTAGAGATAGGTAGATGAGGACTGTTAAAGAATTTGTCTACACATGGAAGATATTCGTAGATTATAGGAAACGGGACGAAGGACTTAATTCTTTTTTTGGATCATCATAAAACCCTTTCCCACGGGCGAAGGACTGATAAAAGTACAGTTCGATATCAGATAGGTGATAATATTGGCCTCTAAAGCAGGACATCATATTCCAGAAATTTACTTCCAATTTTGAACCACGAAATTTTCCAAGATCACGCGTTCTGATATTTGTATCAGCAATGATACCAGTCTTGGGCGTATCATGACTAAGGTATTGCACATGGGTAGATAAGGATGGCTTAATAGTCTTCTTATACATGGGAGATAGTTGTAGATTGTAAGACAGGGACTGAGGTGGCCTTTACACATTTAAACTCGATTGATGTGGGTTCGCTTCTGCACATGTGCATACAAGTAGCTTAGTAACCAATTGGTAAAGTCATATTCTTCTGATTGTCTGTCTCTTCTCTTAATGAGACCCCGACGCGGTCTATATAGTCCTTGCTTGACGAGGTCACGTGTACCTTCACGTGACCTCTCCTTGGTTCGCGTCGGTGCCAGGAATCTCGATTGCACCTATAAACCAACAATTGAAGTAATACCCTAAACATGAGTTGTTACTGGCACAGAAAGATGATGACACATAAGACTGGTGATTGATTACTTCCAACTTTACTCAAAGCCTCCCTAATTGACCAGCCTGAACAGCACTGAGTCCTGGAAACTATGTTGGAATTGTCTAGGACGTTATGTTTCTACTGCTTTTATCTCATTCGAAAGCAAGCACAGCATTCATTTCTTCTCCTCATATCAAGGGTACCGATATCTGGAAGCGAGCAGGCTTCAGGATGCGCAATAAGTGAAAACTCCATCCATTCTTCATTCTCATCAACGGTATCACCGTTGACTAATTTTGCTCATTCTATGACAGGTGGTAATGAAAGACCTATGACCTGATCTTCTCAGATACACTCCCCTCACCATTCCGTCATCTTGTTCGAAATGCAATCAAAAAAATAGTTGGAAAACCGACTGAAAAAGAAAAAAAAAGATTTATTCTGGCTCAAAAAGAAATCGTCTCGTAACATGAACAGCGAAATATCCGCGATTCTCCTGCCGGTCTTTCCATAGACAATAGGTATAAATCCTTCTCACAGACACAGTCATGGTCCTTTCCTTTCCTTTCTGTTACTCCTTAGACTATTTTCCATCCATTCGTCAAGATGTTTTTTCTGCCGGGAAATGAAATATCCTCGAATTTTTTTTCTTTTGTTGGTTTAGAGAGTAAAGCGTCTATCGGAGACGGCGGGCTTCACGCTCGGATTCGAGGAGGCAGAGAATATCGTCTTCGCGGACTGTATTATTTTCAACGTTAGAAAACTTCCGCGCAATATTTACTCGTTATTTGGACGTAAAGATACGTACCGGGTCCCTTGACGTTACGGATGATGGAACGGGTCTGGTCATCCATGAACTCAACGCGGACTTGGGTAACACCACCGCGAGAACCTGTTTCGAATCATTAGTTTTTCCGAATCTGGCCGTATTTTGGATTCAAACAGGAATTGGATGCGCGGAGAGCGAGTGGAATAATCGACAGAGACTGAAAGGGAGAAGTAGAATAGAATTATCCTTTTGTCCAAAAAGTCGCCATTCCGTTTCGGTTCATGTCGATACGTCGTTTACCCAAATGATCCGATTTCAGACTCCTTTCCTAGCAAGCTGTCGTATTTCAAATATTCTCCTCTTCTTCTGTTTCTCTCCCTCTGTGTCGCCAGATTCTCACTTCCGCGCATCCATTCCCCCTTGTCCATGGCAAAAAAACGTACCAGTTCGGCCCAAAACGCGGGTGACCTTGACAAGCTTAACAGGAACCTTGGCAGAATCCATCTTGATAGTAAGAAAATGTACTCGAAGTGAGTTTCGAAAGTAACGTTAAGATGGATGGACGACGACGACGACGACGAGCGACTGACTAGAGCTTGTTATTGTTCGGTTTCAAGAGTTTCTGTCAGTTTTTCGTTTTGCTTAGCGGAGTTCACTGATTGGGGCTTGGCGCGAGTTTACTCTTTTGGATCGTGCGATTAGGGCTTCTGCGGGAGAAGCCCTGGAATAACGGAATGGGTTAGTGTGTAATTTGTTGATTGGCTGGATGACGGAGCCAATCATATGCTGCTTTTTGTACTTCATGTGGCTCAATTGGATTTTGTTTAGAAGTTCGTGAAATGCTTGTATTGCTAGCTACTGAATTCCTTATTCCTGATTGCAGGGGAGTACCATGTCAAGTATGGACCTGTAGAGTTAAAAAGCTGCACTACGATGCTAGAAAGGTTAGGGTTCGAGTTCATCACGTCGCATAACAAGTTCAAGTAGAAAGGACAGTCGTGGCAGAATCTCCTGAGAGTGGAATAGAATCCGTAAAGAGCGAGTAGTCCTCTCCTTCATATAGCGATAAGAGGCGAAATAATGCAAACCCGCTGGGTAAATGGTTAGCAGTACCTAGTCGAGAATTGACACTCGATCATTCAAGCGCGGTTGTGTTGCTCGAACGGTATGCAATTGACCTCGACCAGTCGTACGAGGGCGTCAATGTGCTCAAGTTCCGCCACATCAGGCATTTACCTGTCACACAGCATTGACATTTTGCAAAAAATTGTGTCTCGAGAGCATGAACACTACCACCATAGAGATTCTTTCGCCATACCGGAGACGGGGTTGTCAAGCCGATCTGATACGATGTATAAACGGTTCTTCTCAATGACGATGCGATCGGAGAAGATACCGAAAAGGCCTGTATACAACGAGTTCGAAATAGAGAATCTTCCAGCCTCGGCGGCTTGAGGGAGCCTCCTTGCCCTCAAGCCGCCGGGATTTGGAATTTGTAGCTTTGCGAGACTAGACTAATATCAAATCCCGGATCCGCGACGAGCGAGTCAGCAATGGTGATCACACCGAGCAGATAATGAACCGACAACTTCCCTTGACATTTCGTCGTCTGAATTAAATTTCGATGCGAGGACCAAGGAGAGGACACGGAACATTCGTGATCGTGTTGCTGATTTCTCATGGTATGCGTCGAACGACAATTAAAACCATCAGCACCCCAGTCAGCGCTCTGACTGACTCCCTACTGCGTCCTGACCATGCAGCAATGTACCGGCATACAAGTGCAGGCAATATTGCAAGGGGATATGCAGTTCGCAATTCACAGCTGGCAGTTTGTCTGACACGTTGAATGCTAGAGAAGCTGTGGAGAGAGCAGAGAGCAGAGGGCGAATCACGGGATGTGCCGCACATGGCGTACTCTTGCAACTTTGCCACAACGTCCTCTCTTGATTCTCCCACTACAACCACAGCGTTTCCATAGAACAACAGCAAAAATTTTCCTCTGCGAACGCTCCAGGCCACATTCCGCCGATATATGGTCGATGTCTCCGCTACCGTGTATATCCTGAAAACTCGTCGAGCACAAAAGACATCCACCTCGAACCGGCGTACGCGCATTCGCCACCGGCCCCTTCTCCGCGGATCAGAAACGTCTGTTCTGACCTCCCCTTCTCGAGGATCGTCTGGTGCATGCTGCTTGATTCTCTAGGAAACGAGCTGCAATCAATGAGATCTCACGCATCCCTGTGCAACTCCCACATCATGCTGACTGGATTGTTACGCTGACCGCCTTTCTACCTGATGTGGCAAGCCAACGTCAGTCTCACAACTTCCTGATATCATACACCTTCGACATCCAACATATATACCTGCGACCCCAGGGCGCATGACTTGGGATATGCTCTTCCTCGATAATCAACAGGCTCGACGAATCTGGCGGTAGGACACGTCAATGTGTCACTAGGTATATCGCCACTTTCGCACCGGATCGCCGATGGCAGTGTAGCTTTGTGACTTGTAGAAGTTCTCGTAGTGACCGCTATGTCTATACCATCAGAGGTCACCGCTCATGCGCCGCCTGTGCCGCCTATTCCACCTGCTGTCGCTTGTATGTTGGGTTTCAATTGTTGCCCGGCAAACGTCCACCCTTCCCACATGTAAGGGGACCCGCACAATGATGGCATGAAATATACAGTACTCGTCGCTCGATGGGTGCAGAACGGGGGCGGCTACCGTGTTCCGCTCATTCAGCACAGCAGCAAAGTGCCGTCCGGAAGACACTACCTAGTTTAAAACGCGGTGTTGGGCTCGGAAAGAAGGAACTCCATCAGGACGCCGGTTGTTGCAAGAAAGAACGGACAAGATGTAATGTGGCCTTTCCTGCGTTCGGGCAATACTGAACCCCACAGGACCCTTGTTCTTCCTTGTGCAAGGAAGAAACGGGGAGATTGAGCTCGAGACGGCTTCTGTAGAGAAATTGCGCAGAATCGACTCCTTTTGTCGGCCGAAGACGAAGGAGTATCAGAGCGGTGAGTCTTCTAGTTGGTGATATCGAACTGGCATCGCAAACCGACGGAAGTGGAACGATTTTGATAGGTGGAAGTCGATTCCTAGCGAGGGTGAAAAAATTTGGCGGATCTGGAAATGTCACTAGAAATAATTGATTGTTGGCTTCAGATTCACCTTAGTGAGCTTACCAACCTTCGGCGGATGGGCCTTGCAAGGCAGGGCATCCAATACAGCCTCTCATTATTCATGATCACGATCTGACCCTTGATGCTATGACTCGACCCGCAAGAGATATATCCGCTCGCGCCGCCACAGCAACCAGTGGAACAGAATCACATTCTGTAGGGTACAGCTGAATTCGGACAAGCTCCTGACTGCGTCGACCGTTGACAAGCTGACAACGATGTTGAAAGTCTGTCCGTGATGGCAACCATGAAGAGTATACATGTACGTAGGGTACGGCGTCAAATTTGCAAGTGCAAGACAACCCGAGTCCGCTTGTTATTTTCACTCTCTGCAGCCCAACGGATCACACGATGGGTGTTATTTCCAGCTCAGCCTGAGTGGCCTGAGCAAGAAGATATCCATTAGAACAGAGGCCAGACCCGCTCTGCTCGGCCAGATTTATCCACGGTTCATTCTTCCAGCCTACCAAAACGGCGGGAATGCATTTTACCAAATTCTACTGACTTCTTCTTTTCTCCCCGGAGCTTGTTATCTCGTAGTCTATAGGTTGTATCACTGCATATTCGTTTTGCATTTTTGTACCTCGAAATAAAATAGGGGGGCAAAAAAAAGAGGGAAAGGACAGAAAAAGGAAGGTCCCAGGTATTAACGTGTTGCCTCCTATGCTGTTTCGGGCCGACGATGCCTTATCCCCTCCCCAATGGAGTTGTATTATGTATTATTTTCTTCTATCTTCACCAAATAGTTTAATTTCTCTTAGCTCTCACTGGGTTGCTTGATGCTCTACTGAGAAAGACAACGATGGGCGACGAACATCAACGTCCTCCACGTCGTCCATCAATAGCGGTCAATCAACTTGTTGGCAATCTGGACAGTTTCCCACTTCTGTCAGATTCCACGACCACTTCTTCCTCGTCTGCGTCTGCAACAGGCATCATCGTGGGTGACTCGTCTCGATTCCGCGCTCCTAAAGATCACCATCAACACCACCACCACCATCACCAACATCATCACCCCTCCTTGACCCGCGCTGCAGCAGCTGGAGGAGGTCCTCCCGCCAAAGTTGCCATCCCCAGAGCCCCGAATCTTTCGGAGCAGTCAAATGTAAACAGACGGGTTGGTCATGCCTGTGAATCTTGTCGAGAGCAAAAGACCAAGTGTAGTGGCGATCGTCCAACATGTCAACGATGTCAAGATCTTGGTCTGACCTGTCTTTATGGTGACCGCAAGCGAGAAAGAACAGCAAAGTCGCTAACCCAATATCCCGTTTTGCTCTTTTTTTTGCTTCTATTTTCTCGCACATTGTTAAGTTTTTGGAATTTCCTTTCTTGGCTAACTTATTTCTTTTTTTTGTGTTTGGTCTATTAGGCAACTCAGAGATCTTTCGAAGCAGGTACAAGAATATGAACAACTTTTCAATGAATTGCAACCAAAGCTTGACCCCGAAGACAGCCAACTCGTCCAAGATCTCTTATCTAAAGTAGGTTACCTATGTTCTGACAAGCTTATATTCCCTTTCTTTGTTCTTCTTGCCTATACTTCCCGCCCCGGCAACAACCTAACGTAGCCTCTGTAGTATAAGATTGATGACGGGTCCATTGTCGAAGAGATCTCAACGCCGGTGACTCGGTCAGGCCCATCGGACTCAGGTCCTTCTGATGCAGACTTTACAGGAACAACAACATCGACGGTACGACATATTGTGACCAGCTTTCTTAGCGGAGCCGACTACACGGAGGAGGACTTCAATCGTAATGAACGCTCCAAAGCCCTCGGTTTTGTGGGCAAGCATTCCGAAACGTCCTGGTTATACCATCTGAAACGCGACCTTGAATTCAGTACTTCTTCTTCATCCGGCACGAGCAGCGTTGATAACCCCCTGAACACACCGGAAGATCAAGACCGTAACTCGATTGCATCCGTGAGTTACTTTTTAGATGACGACGAGATCCCTATACTTGACGACGCAGAACCTTTAGCACGGCCACCACAAACGATTGCGAATAGTCTGGTGCAGACTTTCTTTACTACCGTGTATCCAACATTCCCGCTCATAGTACCGGAGACATTCATTCGACAGGTGAACACCTTTTATGCGAGTTCCTTCGTACGGCCTGGTCGTAGATGGTTAGCAATCTTGAATTTGGTGTTTGCTACATCGTCGCGATGTCTTCATCATCGGATGCAGTCGAACTCGATGGTGGCAAACGATGATACCTTAGTGTACTTTTCTCGGGCATGGAAACTTGGTATGAAAGCGAATGCGCTTTTGGATCATCCGGACTTGCAACAAGTGCAAATTGAGGGATTGCTGGCTATTTTTTTGCTGGCGTCAGGACATGTCAATAGGTTTGCATTTCCCGCACCGTGGTGGTCAGAGAGCACAGCTAATAAGAACAGGGCATGGCGAATATGCGGTATTGCGATTCGATCAGCGACAGCGATGGGACTCAACCTGCGTAGTGAGAGCAATTACGTGACACTCGCCTCTAAAGAATCCCGCTACAAAGTCTGGTGGTCTCTTTACACCCTCGAGACGATCCTCGGTAACATGACTGGTCGACCGTTGAACTTGGAAAGAGACTTTTGCACAACACCGTTGCCGGTACCATTCGAGGAACACGAGTACACCGACCAAAAAGTGATTCGCATCATGACAGATCACAAGATTCGAAACAGTCTTCTAGGGCACGTCATTACACGACCAGTTGGTGAGACGCCCGCAACAGTAGACGCGCAATCCGTTCGAAACGCGATGGAGATCTTGAAACCGAACATGACGCTCTACTTTGTATGCTACGTTGATCTCACACGAATCATTCGAGAGACCGTCGAGACTCTGTACGCCCCCGAAATCGTCCAGAATTCAGCCCGGGACGCCGAGACCGCCATCACAGACGCAAACGCTAAGTTAGATACATGGCTTTCCAAATTACCTGCTGGATTCCGAATTTCAGAAGACGAAGGAGGCGTGGCACACGATCGATATAGTCTCGGTCTGGCGCTACATTATTACAGTGCAAAGATGTTGGCATGCAAGCCCTGCTTGCATTACTTTAATAAACCGCCTTCATCGACACTATCTTCTTCTGGAGATGACACCTTCTATACTCGCATCGCCGCATCCTGCGTCCAAGCAGCGTGTCGAATGCTGGATCTCTTCCCGGCCGAATTTGATGGCACATGGCTCAATCAACTCGCTCCGTGGTGGTGTATGCTTCACTATACCGTGCAAGCCACTGCTGTTCTTCTAATTGTCTTCCCCCTTCATCCTCCCGGATCAATACCAAATGCCGCCAGACAGGCGTTGGAGAAGGCTGCTAGTTGGCTTAATGAGATGGCGCGCAGAGATTTGGCATCCCAACGGGCTTGTACTGTTTGTGGTGCATTGTTGGCGAAGCTTTCTGGTATGGCTGGTAGGACTGCGGTGGTGGGAGAGGGATATCTTTCTGAAGTACGCCTATATCGCTGATGTTTTTCAATTTGGCTTGTAGCGGAAAATGCTTCAAGTGATGCTAATCCGTTTTCAGGATGAGACATGATTTTGATTTGTTTTTTTCTGAAAAGGAAGAAATATGTGGGTGGTAGGATCTCAATGGCCAGAAGATTCTTTTTAATCATCGAGTGTCGGTCCATCATTATTGACTTCACAATCGTAAAGTTGATTCGGATTCGCGTCTTCGATTCGGTTAGGGTAATGGATTAGCTACCTATCACTGAATGCGAATCCCTCATGGAGAAAACGAGAGACTGTTGAATCGACACATATTTACCACCGCCAACACAAACACTAAACCTCACCATGCATTCGCGTACATTCAACATCAACGTTCAGCGTTTTATCTCTTGCATATTTCTCCCTCATCCATATTTCCTATTGCGTTGCATTAAATCATTTCCAACAGCGTATATCCAGTACACGCCAAGATATAAGTCTTTGTCTTTGTTCTAACGGCCTCCTCCATGCATATAAAGTCATGTATCTTTTCCGATTCATCATATCATTGTCATATCCACCGATTTTTGTGATTCAAGCATAGCGCGGGGCCAATTATTTATCGGAAGGTGGAAGGGGTTGGTGTTGTTGCATCAATTGAAGATATACTTTTTCTTCGCAGCTTTTTTCGTTCTTTCTGGCATAGGAGATCAGTCTTTTGATTGTATTTTGCGGTATTTGGGAGAAAGGGGGGGGGGGCAAGCCACTCTTTGGACTTACTTATCTCGGATTCATTCCAAAGACCAAATTGCATGCCATTCCCCTTTTTGGACGCAAAGTGTCTTGTAATTGTTAGGGTAGATCGCGCATTGTAACGTGACAAGAGTGACTGAAGATGAA
>NW_002990120.1:1723403-1962064 GCF_000003125.1 Talaromyces stipitatus ATCC 10500 | reverse complement strand
TGGCATAGGAGATCAGTCTTTTGATTGTATTTTGCGGTATGGGGAAAGGGGGGGGGGGGGGGGGGGGGGATTTGCATATTTTGGAGGGATCAAGGGGGAAGTCAGGGTTATTGGTAGGGGATGGATGGAGAGATGGACCCTGGAGGGAGGTGAATTTAAAGGATATAATGATGGGAACTATATACATATTTGCGTGCGAAAGGAGGCATTTGCATGATAGATTTCGTGTCTCCTTTTCTTTTGGGACGTGAGTTGTGATGGAGATAGCATTGGGAACTTCCAATCGCACCGAGGTGTTCAAACGCGCATGCTAGAGCAGAAACAGCCCATTCAATCTTGACTCGGTCCGGTAGCTATCATAGTTGAGGGGAGAAAAAAAGCCACTAATGAATAGATCGATAAATGAGAGATTTTCTGGGGAAGGATCCCCGACTCGCTTGATCTGTGCCATATTTCGTCGAAGGAGGCGTCTAGCCCTAACTTCGTCCGCCAAAGACCGTCTGCTCCAGACAATTTACCTACGAAACGGAGTAAATCATCCCATAAATCTTGACTCTTGAGAACTAGCCATGTAATAACCAACTACCCGAGTCAGATAAGTTTCTTGATCTATTTTTTTTTTGTTTGTCATGATTAAAATCATGCCTCAGTCACATGTACAAGCAGCCATTCCCAGCATACCTAGGTAGTAAGTGAGGACGCCACATTAATATAACTAACTCTGGATAATACTTCTGATGGCTTGACTAGCTTGGTCAAATTCAATTCATTTCAGTGTTCGGGAGGACATGTGATAGACTGGATAGGAGGGGAATGGACACAGGGACGACGTTCGATACATCCTCCTTGGGGGCTACGTAGTTATGTAGGTACGCAAGCTGGAAGGCGGGATGAGCCCCTGATGCATGCGTTTAAATCTTGACATGCACAAGTTTAGATAGCTTATTTGAATGTGATATTGAGCTATTGGTAACTATTTGATTTAATATGGAGTCTAGGGATACTGCGTAGTTGCTTGTACCTAGGTAGTTTGGAGTAGTAATTTAGAGGCTTGATCCGATATTGATCGAAGTGCTTGATACTGTTAGAAACGCGGTCTATAGACAACTATGAAGCAATGGTCAGAGATAGATCTGGCAGTGTTCGTTTCCGAGATCCGTTCTGCTGTACATTTTGGAGTAGCCGGAATTTATGTAAATGGTAGGTACAGTGTACGATATATCGACGCCTGTTCTTCCAGGAACAGGTCTATTTTGTCAATGCAGGATTAGATTGCATCGTATGAACAGACACCCTCAAATAAAAAAAATCAATTCCGTAATCAAGATACATATTGATCAGGACGAAGACTCAATCCTTCTGTAAGCACTTCCAAGGTTGGCTGCCTAACCTGACCTGTTCATCGTATACATACACAAAACACTCGTACAAATTTAAACCACGAATCAACAGTCCAATGCATAAACTAAACAGCAGCCAAACAACAGACTAAACAAATAGCTCAGAAAGGTGGCTTGAAATCCATCGCGGGGAACCGCCTTGCGTTACATGTGCCAAGTGACTACTTTTTTTCCATGACTGGTTCTCCGAGTTTTTATTACGTGTACAATCGAGTCCAGGGTCTTGTACTTCTACTCTCTATGGTGGGCTTTGACTCGTCCTCTTTGAGGGGCTTGGAAACGTCCAGGATTAAGGTCTGAGCGCTGGCTTTTTTTTATCTGTAGTCTCGCTAAACGCAAAGTAGAAGTACATTCTTGCCACTTGAGTAGACGCATAGTATATGTAGAGGTACATGGAGTTGTCCAATCGGATAATCGTGCAATAGTTAAGTGCAATATATTTTCTAATTGCCTGATGCATCTAGATTCGATTCTAGCGTTATTATTGTATGCAGAAGTAATGTTACCGTTACCTTCTTCAATACAGTAAGTTGACTTGGCTGGAATAGTGTAGTACTATTCGTATTGTAGTACTATTAAGAATTGAGTTGTTGTTTTATAATCGTGTATAAAGTCTGCATTCTCCTGCTGAAGATCCCTGGACGATTTCGGGCTCGCTGTGACATTAGGGCAAGCCGTTAACAGATCGGAGAAGCGAACAGTATACACTAGACCTACGATGTCCTCGGGGAAACACGTGTAGTATTATGTACTACTTAGAAATTAGCACCTGCTAGTCCGATTTCTTGCGTGATTATTATTTCCAGCCCCTTCTAACGTTCTTCCAAATATACCCTTTTATAAAATACCTACAGTCATATGACCGACCTAGAAACGAAGCCAAATCTGAGATTAGATTAAAATATGCGGAGAAATTTTTAGAGCAGAATCTAGTCGAAAAGCAACGAAATAACATTGGTCTAGCTTTGTACTAGTCTCGACTTTAAAAGACTCATTATATGGATCCGGGGCCATCCGATCCTACGCATTGCGTGCGCATCAGCCATAATTCCATAAATTCCATAGCCCAGACATATGATTTCTTTACTTTAAATTACAACAGAAATCCGGGGTACTCCATAGAATCAGCGGTAACAATGCCCTTCCTAGGTAATCTGACCGTGAATAGCGCCGGCCACAGCCCTAATGCGGTCTAGTTATTGCTATTACCGTCTGTGTCTAGAGTATTTCTTCATGCGATTATGGCTTCGTAAATAGACTCGACTCAGCTTTCTACAGCTGCGACATGTTATGCACAAATGGCGTATGGCTAGACGTTCAGCCAGGGCTTTACCCGGACGATTCGTGGATCATGTACCAACATCCACATGTCAGTACGTACGCTTAAGGACAAGGAATACCAAGCTAGAAGCCTCCAAGGTACGAAATCGAGATCAGGTGTCTCAGTCTAATTTCGGTCCCGTCTCATTGCTTCAGTGGTATCATCCGCTTGGCACAGAGCATACTCCTTACTGGTGTTTTGGAGCGTTTGATCTTCTTCTTTTGGTCCGCATTCAGATGGGCTCTTGATGAAGCCTCGGTCTCGACGCAGGAGAATGAGTCCAAGTAAGTAACGAGATGTCAAATGCTGTAGTGTATCTGGTGCAGGAGTCAGTCTAGTCAATCTCCATGATGATTTGCTGCTAAACATTCATAACCAATCAAGGCCTTTGATGAATACTCGAACCTGGGGCAATGACACCATGGCCGAGTCAGAAATGGATACCCTCGGTTTCTCCTCAATCCTGCCTTGTCAATTGTGAACTAAAAACTCACTATGGCGCCAATACCCCAGCTTCGACCTATGGAATATAAGCATGATCCATCGGCTTTGGTTCTACTTTGTGGCTCTTGTGCCTGACTACCCCGGTCTCAGTGGAGATTAAGTCATGTCCTTCCAGAGCTAGCATTGTCTGGAAGCCTCGGCTGGAGGGTAGGATTAAAGGTGGATCACGGACATTGTAATGAAGAGGGCTGGCATATGATCGTCGCGCAGTGGCCCCCCCTTCTCGAGGTATATAAGAATTGCCCGTTCCTGTCCTGTTTGTCTCACCTTGTCAAAGCCAACAATCGCAGTTCAAAACAATTATCCTTCCTGCTTTTCTGTCCTCGTTCACGATACACTCGTTCAGTCACCAAAGTAGCTGTTTTTATCAAAACACTCGTTAATCAACAAAATGAAGTTCACCACCTCCATCATCGCCCTCGGCCTCTCCGCCCAGGTTCTTGCCAACCCTACCGTTGTTGACCGCCGGGCATCCAGGGTCCAGCGCGACGTTGCAGCCTTTGAGTCTGTCATCTCTGATGTCGACACTGCTGTTAAGAAGTTCGACTCCGATGTCAAGTCTTACTCCAGCGGTGACCCATCCAGCCTTCTCGGTGACTCTCAGAGCATCATCACAATCACCAACAGTGGTGTCTCCTCCCTCCAGAGTCAAAGCACCTTGAGCAATACCGATGCTGTCGCCCTCACCACCCCTGTCCAGGGCCTCAGCTCCGATGTCCAGGCCGCGATCAAGGACCTCATCTCCAAGAAAGATGCTCTCGTCTCCGCTGGTGCTGGTGGTAAAATCGAGTCTGGCCTTCAGGATCAATATACTGCTGCCAAGAGCCTCGCCGATTTGATCTCCAGCAAGGTTCCTCCTGCTCTCGCCGGTGTTGCTAGCGACCTCTCTTCCGGTATCACCGATGCCATCCAGAGCGGTATCGACGCCTTCAAGGGCACTGGCAGCACCGCCACTGCCTCCGCCTCCGGCTCTTCCACCAGCTCTGCTGCCGGTACCACCTCCACTGGAGCTGCTACCACCACTGCCGCCGGTACCACCGCTGCTACTACCGCTGCTACCACTGCTGCTACCACTGCCACCGTCGGTTCCAGCCCTGCCGTCTCTACCGCTACCACTGCCCCCGGTAGTGGAGCTGCTACTTCCTCTGGTGTTCTTCCCGGCCACAGCTCTACCTCCACTGGCGTCACTCCTAAATACACCGGTGCTGCCAGCGCTAACAAGGCCAGCGGAGCTGTCGGTCTCGCTGCCGCTCTGCTTGCTGTCTTTGCCTTGTAAATTAACTATTCAATGAGCAGCATGTATACATGAGAGAGATGTGTTTCTTGCTTTTGACTGTTTTGGGAATCTGCGAGGGGGTTATAATATGGGACTTTTTAACCTAGAACTAATGTACAACAATTGAACATATTGATAGTCAAAGCATGTTAGGATATAATTCGAACTGTTGTTTCTTTTTCCCTACATGTCATTTCAACTCATGGTCAGGCAACACATGAATGTGTAAGCTTATAGACGGATTACAGTAATCAGGGTCGGCATTATGGGGGATCCAAGTGGGTCCGAGCGGAACAGATTCGCTGTCGTTTTTCTCCCACTTCCTGACCGACATCTGATAAATGATCTGAGCTGACAGTAGAATTTGAATCGATATAAAAAAAGAAGATGGAAACATCTGGACTCGGTAGGGCCTGGGAAATCTAGTTAAGGTGTGATTGCGCTGAGTTACGATGCATTGCATCTCCATCTCATGAGGACAAGGCATAATATCAAACATCATCTCATTCCACGCCAAGCCACAACATCAAGCAAGCAATATGGCAAAATCCGACTCTCAGAGACAATCCGCAGCACAAATATTTGAATTCGTCACTTTTGAAGATGCGCATCGTGCCCGAAGCTATGCTATGCGACAGTCATGGCGGAAGAGGAAACAAAAGATCCTTTCTCAGCATCAAGAAGACAGCAAGGCAGGAGAAAACGGTAATGGATCAAAAGTGAAGCCCGTGCAAAGAAAAAGGCGTAGACCTTTGGCTGCTAAAAAAGCTATAAAATCCGAGGGTTTGCATCCGGAGGATGGATTCCAGGCGTTGGTGGCCAAAGATGTTGATTGTATGGACACCGACTCCGAGCTCAATACCTTCCATGGAGACATTGATAATTTCAACTTTGGTGATGAAATGATATATGTCCCGAATGACTATGAACAGTTCCTTAACATGTCAGATCAAGATTTGCAATATCTTGCTAGCTTTGGGCAAGACGACTTGATGAACATATATTACGACGAACTCTTATCTGAAGCTTTTCCTACTGTTGCTATGGATCAGATCCTATCACCATTGGCTTTGGATCCTTTTGATACTTTCCCGATCAGTCTGACAACCAGGCATCATGAACTACTCCATCACTGTACGCCACTGCTAAGCCCCTAAGCTAGCAGGATAATAGAAGGACTAACAGAATTATAGGGCTAACTTCGCACTCGGCAATGGTGTTTGACACCGAGACTCCTTCAGCACTTAATATCAGCTTTAACCCCATGCGGGATGTTTGGTTTCCCCTTGATCTATCAAATGCGGCATCTTTCTATGGCATAATGGCGCATTCTGCGGCTCATTTAGCCTATCTTCATGGCCAGAAACATGCCGTTGAAGTCCTCAAATACAAATCCGAAGCTGTCTCGTTGATCAATCAGTGGATGCAAGACGAGAAAACAGCATTAGAGGATGCGACTTTTGCGGCGGTTGTGAGGTTACTTACTTTTGAGGTGTGTTCCTCTCTCTTTTCCTTTTTCTACTTGTACTTCTTTTTACTGACGTGTCTCAAGAGATACTGGGGAACAGAGGCAGTCTGGCGCATCCATCGTGATGGACTGGATAGAATGATCCAAGCACGGGGAGGACTCGCATCACTGAAAAAAAATTGGCGATTAGGGCTGGTGCTACAATTGTAAGTACCCATGCATGATTGTGTAGAAGATACTAACCAGAAAGAATATCATTGATGTCGAAACCATCATGGTTCTATCCGTCCAACAATATATCCGAAATATCAGATTCCTTCAGTTATCTCCGCATAACAGAAGAATCAGCATCTCCTTTCTCCGAACCCAGTACCCCAACCGGCCTAAAAATATACGGCAGCAACTCCAACAACTCCGAAATACCAAAACTCCGCTCTTTATGGCTCATTTCTTTCATTCAGGACATGCGAAGTCTCATGGCTAATTCGAGTAATCTCCAATCCGTGGGATTATGGCATTACCATTCCATCTACGAGGCTGTCACGATTCTTCGCAGTTCGTTCCTGGAAAGTATGCGACATCCAGAGGATGCCACAGCGAATGTGCATGAACATGATCGTATCGCATGTTTGTTTTATATTGGCGTTATGATCCAGGAATGCGTTTCGTCAAAGTACCATAATACGATTGCCACCGCTGCACCAGAGAGAGACGACAACGTCAAATCGATTTCTCCATCTAATCTATCGATGTGCACTGTTGACGTTGAAGTAGATGAGAAATCATACGACCGCCTTGCAACGCTCGATAAGGAGATGCGTGATCACAAATCGATCTGGATGGCCTCAATCCCGCAATTGGAGGGATTCTTGCTGAACCATTTCATGAATCATCTGGGAAATGTGAATAGAGCGGAATATGTACTTCATATGACCGAAGTATTAACCTCTTTGAGTCGAGAGGCCCGGAACGGGGTGGAAAGGTGTTTACTAAACATGTTTGGGGGAAGGTACAGCCATATTGAGTCCCCTATTAGCAGCGGGACTGCTGCTGGGATTGATAAGGAATGGACGGTTGATGAGTTATTGATGTCTATTCACGGTGGTTAATTCAATCGAGTCGCTACTCACATCGTTCCTCGAGCATATCGTAAACAACTCGACACCCAAGGTACTAAAGAGAATCACCTTCCCATCCACCCCCCATCAACAGTCAATATCTCCCCCGAAACATACAAACTCGCCTTCCCCGCCAAAAATACCGTTGGCCCCTTAAAATCCTCCGGAGTCCCCCATCTCCCCGCCGGAATCCTCACAAGAATCTGCTCCGCCCTCTGCGGATTATTGATAAGCGCCTCATTCATATCTGTAGCAACATATCCCGGCGCAATCGCGTTTACATTTACCCCTTTACTAGCCCATTCGTTCGATAATGCCTTTGTGAGTTGCGCAATTCCGCCCTTGGCGCTGGCGTAGGCTGGAACGGTGATGCCTCCCTGGAAGGAGACGAGAGAGGCTACGTTGATGATACTGCCTCTGTATCCGCCGCCGGGGGAAGAGGATTCTGTGCCTGGGAAGGGTGGGCGAGTAAGCATGTAAGCGCCTATGTCGCGGCAGAGGGTGAAGACTGTTGTTAGATTGACTTGGAGGACCTGTTTCATTATCTATTAGTACGGGATTTGAGAATTGCTTAAAATTTGTCAATGTGTTAAGTGCCCACCTCATCCCAATCACTATCCGGAAATTTCTCAGCGGGATGTCTTCTTTGAATACCGGCACAGGTCACAAGAATCGAAATATCGTGACCATCCGCAAGAACTTTCTTGGTCAGACCAGATACATCTTCGCGAGAGGCCAGGTCGGCTGTGTAGATGAATGATTTGCGGCCTAGTGATTCGATTATCTGTTTTGTCTGTTGATTTGATGTGTCTCTCTAATTGAGCTATTAGTATGACGGAATAGTGAGAAAGGGGGAATGTTACCTGAACGAGAATGATATCGGCACCTACTTCGGCCAATGCAATGGCCATTTGGGCACCGATACCGCGAGTACCACCCGTCACCAGAGCGGTGCGATTTTCAAGGGAGAAGAGGTGTGGAATTGGCATGGTTGTCTTTTGCTTGTTTCTGAGCCGAGTGCTCTTTCATGTTCGGCCAGGGTTGACGTAGAAAAAGAGACAGGATTGATGAGCTTACTGAATTGTATAGCAAGCTATCTAAGCTATTTCCCCCCACAAAACCATATGATCAGCTCAAACCATTTATCCAGACACCGGGTAGCTGTCCTAGTCTTCTGTTCTTCTCTGCAGTGGGGATGACGGTGATTCATGGATAAATTGATCCCCCACGTCGCCGGCAAATAAGTTTAATGCATCGCATTTCTTTCCGGGGGGTATGTTAGACCTTATTGTTTTCTGATATAGTTATTAGAAAGAATCTAGGAGGTGATTGAAGAGTACTTGGGATTAGTCATTTCCAATCAAATCTCTATGCGTATGAAGGTAATTAATTTTTGGGACAATAACATAGATTACCATTCGCGAATACCTCCATCAGGACCATAAAACTCCTTACATTTCCACGGCTCCGTCTCCTTTGCAATCTTCCTCACCAACTCCTCATCAATCTCAATACCCAATCCAGCCCCAGTAGGCGCCTTGACGTATCCTTCCTCAATCTGGAAGGTTGACTGATCTTTCAAATACGTATACAAATCAATATCCCCGGCCTCGGTATTGTAGTGCATACCCAACGACATTTCCTGAATCACGAAATTGGGCGTGTTTAACGCAACCTGAATAGATGCAGCGAAGGCAATGGGTCCTAGAGGACAGTGAGGCGCAATAGCGACGTCGTAAGCCTCTGCAATAGCGGCAATGCGGCGTGTCTCGCTAATACCGCCTGCATGCGCAATATCCGGCTGAAGAATGTCAACCGAATGATCTTCCAAGAACCGTTTCACGTCCCATCGGGTATATAGCCTTTCGCCAAATGCGATGGGGATAGTAGTCAATTCCGAAAGCTGCTTGATAGCTTCAGGATGTTCGCAAAGTAGAGGCTCTTCAATGAATAGCGGGCGATATGGCTCAAGGGCTTTGGCGAGTTGCTTGGCCATGGGTTTGTGTAGACGGCCGTGGAAATCGAGACCGGCGTCGAGGCCCAGGGCTTTGACAGTTTTGAGACGTTCGACAGTGCTGTCGAGGACGGCGGGGGAGTCGAGCCAGTTTACGTCTTCGGTGGCGTTCATTTTAATACATTTCAGGCCTTGGGCAATGCGGGCTTTGCTATATTCTTTATATTAGATCCAAACCCGGCATTTTATATGATAGAGGTGAGAAACTCACGCAGCAACTTCAACATCGGCGGGTCGATCACCGCCAATCCAAGCGTAGACCTGCACTTTATTGCGCACTTTCCCTCCTAGAAGCTGATGAACCGGGACGCCGAGATTGCGTCCTTTCAAGTCCCATAGTGCAATATCGATACCGGAAAGAGCGGACATGAAGACAGGACCTCCTCGGTAGAAACCGAGACGCCATATTGTTTGCCAGATGTGTTCAATGTCACTGGGCCGGTTAGTTGCGTGTTACAGAAAGAGAGAAGAGAAGACTAACTCAGCTTCATATCCAATCAATCGGGTAATCATTTCGTCTAGAGCACCTTCTACAGCGAGGTCGTGGCCTTCCAGTGTACCCTCACCCCAGCCATATCCGCCGTTTTCATCGGTGATTTTGACAAAGATCCAACGCGGCTTGACGCGGAAGTATTCGATGGATTTTATTTTGGCCATTTTTATAAAAATAGATCTCTAACCGAAAGTGAATAAGATTGAGGATGAAGAAATAAAAAAAGGGAAACCGGAGTTTATAACGGAAGCTTGAGCTTAAGGTCTGGCCTTTGGTCCACTGAATCTAACCAATGCAATGCATAGGCCAGTTCACCATTGTACAGTTCATTTAATCAACGGATAAATGTCCTGATGAGCCCTTTTGTTGGCAGTTCTCCGAATTGTCGTGGCCATCAGCGAAGCTCATGCGGGGTCTGCCAGACAGCACTTGAGACTGGACCAGAATACCCCCACAGATTGTCACGCGGTTACATAAACTAATACCTTGCAGTTTACACTGCCAAACACACTGTATATAACTGATTACCGTCGCAAATTACTAAAGAAGAATGAATCTCACGCATTGTCAGAGGTAGCCCAATTGGGAAATCATACTAGCGTGGGGGTTATTTCGCGGGGGAAAAGCATCGGAGCAAACACCGATTCAACTCTAAGACTCCCGAGGGTCGTATGTCCATAGTCTCGTCAAGAGAGGTCAGACCTATCACGGCGTCTCATCAATTGATGAGTCCTGGGCAAACCAAAATTGAATCAGAGGTACAGGGCCATCGTCGCCTTAGCAGTCGCCGTCCAATACATTGCTTCTTGACGGTTGGTTGCATTGCACCAGCGTTCGAAAGTCAAGCGCTATATAGCATTCCCTACCCGACATTTGATTTGGGAGCTCGGCGCGTATACGGGGATAGATTGCAAGTGGAGAGAGACTTGATATGATGGCGCTTAGGTCTGGTTGGCAAGAATGTAAATCGTGCCTGGCAGTATTTATATCCTCCTTATGCTCTCTTCAGCTTCGAGTTTTGATAACACTCTTTCAGGCAATTACCTACGCATTACCGCAAAAAAAGCAATATTTCAGTTTATCGCAAACTTCTATTCTCTGTTCATTGATATTTACACATTCAATTTGAAAATTACTTGATTTATCCCGATGGCTCCAATCACATTGACTGCGGATCAGCTTATACAGCAACGCCTGCCGGATCTGGTCAGGAATGGGAGGAACAGCAAATGATAGTACTCAAGAACGTTATGTTGGTTGTACAACTGGTAATTGGACTAAATTTGAGATGCAAACGCCCAATACTTCGAATCTTGTCAATGGCATGACATAGTCTTGGACTAGGTGCCTGACGCTCGAGAATATAGCGAGTTTCACCTTCGATAGGAGCAACTACTTTGCGGTGACGAGCATTCTATAGTTGCTCGCTTTGGACAGCATTTAGGTCATCCAATGACGGCTGTTTATCGTTCTCATTTTGATCATGGTGTACGTTTCGGGGATCACAAGGCAGCCCGACCGCAAACTGGTGAAGGTGTTTCAGATATTGCTCTCCTGACCACGCAGGGTATCCCCTTAATAGTCGGAGAAGCCAAAACCCCATGGATGCATGACCTCGAGAATATATTGGATACACGATACAATACAGACGAGCGCTAGGACAAATCGCGCAATATATGCACTATTACCATGTGCGATGTGGGTTCCTAACTAGTGGAATGAGTTGGGAGACAAGGAGTTTCTGTTTTGTGTTCAATATTATGATAACTAAAATATAATATTTCTCACTGCTCATTACCGGTTGCTACCTAGGCGACCGACCTCTCCTATCCTTTGATGGATATATTGTCATGGCCTTAAGAGTAATATGGTGACATTACTATATGAAGTCTATCCTACTTAAAAAACCAGCACAAAGTGAAAAGGGCAAATCAAGCAAGAGACTGCTCCACGGCCCAACTCTCCTCAAACCTAGCCTTGGTAGCCTGCACGTCAGCCGCAGGAGTCGGTCGCCTCGGCACACCTCCATATCCATAAAAGGCCTGTAATCCAGCCTTCATAGCTGGAAATCCTCCCTGAATCCCCGCCCAATCAGCCCTGGCAACAATAGCCTGCAACTTCTGCGCTTCGGCCGCTTTACCATCCACGTACAGCTTGTATACTTGCACGCAGGTACGAGGGATGATATTGGCAGTACCGGCAATAACGCCCTGCCCACCGGCAATCAGAGTCTGGAGGGTGAAATCGCATGAACCGCCAAAAGTGAAAAATTCAGGCTTGACGCCGGCCGCGACTCGGGCAAGTTTTCCGGTATTGGCGCATGTGAGTTTGACGCCGACGATATTCGGGTGTTGAGACAGTTCAATGATTTCATCGGAGTTCAGGTCAACTCCATTAGCAGCTCCGGGGAAATTGTAGATCAGAACTGGAATTGGGGATGCATCGGCCACATCCTTGAAATACTTAATTCGAGAGGCAGAGGTATCCTGACCCTTGTAATATGAAGGTGGGAGAGCAATAACATAATCCGCACCAGCTTCAGCGGCATCCTTGGAAAGAAGGATTGTTTCTCTGGTAGATTGTGCGCCTGTGCCGACGATGACGGGCAATTTGTCGAATCCGGAGGCATCGAGAGCCTTGCGGGTTACGCTGGCGATGAGTTTGCGTTCTGCGCGGTCCAAGTGCACGGCTTCACCGTTGCTCCCTTGAACGACGATTCCCGCGACACCGGCTTTGGCGAGGTTGACAGCATGCTTTTCGGTGGTGGATGTGTCTACTTCTTCGGTAGAATCGAAAAAGGCTACTGTGGGCACGTAGACGCCGCCCGCTAGAGGTCGAGGAGACATTTTATATGTATATTATGACTGCAAGTACAGGAAAGAATGAAGAAGACGGTTGAAGGAAGGACGAGGTAGAGGAGGAGAAGAAATACGACTAATGATTCTTCTCCACTTTGACTTGTCTCTCTATCAGGAAGACCCGGTGGATGTACATGTGTACAGTCCCCCACGCAGAGATGTCCGACGGAAAATACATACATTTAGAGTCTTGCACATGAATGGACACTTATTAGCCTGATTTACTCCCAATTTCTTGCCCATCACTCCAGATATACACCATCTGCACCCTCCACGTAGTTATATACAAGGTCAATGGCATCTATGCATGCTGGCCACCACATACTCCCTAGATGCATATATCCCAATGAACCCCGCAAATCAGTGAGACTGGTTAGTCACGAAACCCCCACGGTGCGGGATCACAGGACTTGCTCTAGCACGAGACTTGGGACCGGGTAGGAATGCATATTGTGCGAAGCGAGTCATTAGTGACTTTTCAGCCGAAAGCAGAACTGAGTTCGTTTACCGGAAAATGAAATAAGAGACGATCAGTTCAAGAAAATACTTCATTCGGAGTACTGTATTGGTACCTGCTGCGTGGGATACAGTCATACCACCTTATCGATAAGATAAGATGATTATTATGTCATCAATCTGACAAACAATCCACGTGACCTTATCAGCTCAGCTCATTCTATCTCTTCCTTCGGCCGCACAACAACCACCTCCTCAACACCTACCATCCCATCCAACTCTGTCTCGAGAATCTTCCTCGAAGCCTTCCACTCCACACCGAACAGTCCCGAATTAAATCGACACGAGTAAACCTTGCCGTCCCACTGCTCCATCCCATCTTCATGCTCAAACAACTCCTCAAGCTGTCTGCGCATATCTCGAATCGCATGCACGGAATTCTCTAGAATGACGTCCGGTTTACTAACCCCACGACCGTAGGCGCGCGATGTGAACAGGCAAACGATCCAGTGTTTCTTATTTTGTCGAATAGAATAATCCTGAGCTTGGGGTGGGATGATTAGTGCTGTGCCCAGAGGGAGATTGACGATTTTTGGGTCATTGGTTTGAGAGTTGAGCAGGGTGTGTGGACGTTTCTCTCTGAGGAGGGCTCTGCAGTGGTTGTAGTAGAATTTGTAGGCGGAGGGGTACTATAGTCAACTACGTAAGTTGCTCGAGTAAGGACGTAGTTGATGGAGGGGAGGGAATGGTGAGACCTTGTGTTTGAAAACTCTTGCTATTCCGCCGCCCCAGGAGCCTAGGCAGTTACACGCATCTGTAGATCAGTCAGTAAATGGAGATTCAGTGATGAGAGGGCCAGTATCGTACGAATGAGGACAGCGCCATCAGGGGCATCAAAGAGATCGCCTGTGATTTCTGTAGTTTTCATTTTGGGAGGTCAGACACGTGTATCAATGAGGTGGATTCGATTAATGTTCTGATGTATTATACTCCAGGCGAGAGAATAGTTGAGTCCGATAACACAGCAGCGTTAGTTTTGTGATGTAAGAAAGATTGACAGCTCAATAAGACTAGCGGCATAATTACTACTTGATGGATGCCTGAGAGCCTGAGTCACCAATCAGGCACTACTCACAAAGGAAATCCGTCACTCCAAAAGATACAAAAGTAACATAATATAGAACACACGATCCTAAAGCAGGATCTTTCCCTCCCCCCCCTCCCCCGCAATATGTCAAATGCATAGTTCTTCCAACCGTTTGAATAATGCGAAGAATTATGCATACTCGGAGCAGACGTCGTATGCATGACCCCCTTTACTGAAACACCTCCAACAAACTCGAACGTAGCTGTGAATTTCTGGCCCTGAAACTCAATTTTCACATACACCACAGTCTCCATCACTGGTGCCACTCTCGCGGCTACGATGTTCGAATTCCATCTTTTGCTTCATCTGTAATTCTTTACGGCGGAGATAGCCCTCGTAGATACCAACATCAAATTTTCCCCAAATCGTCTTGGATGCGGGATCTCCAAGAAGCCGAGTCGCATATCCTTGGCTAGATCTGGTCGCAGCTCTTCGATTTCTGGGCTGCTGAGTTCGATAATGTCTCCAATTCTCGAGGGAAAGGCTCCTGCTGCTTTCTTGGGTATTGCGGCCTTCTTGGTTGATGAAGATGTCTTTTGAGGAGATGATTTGGCACTGCGACTGCCGCTTTCTGCGGTTGAAGCGACAACAACAGCCTTTGACTTTGATGGACGGCCTCTTTTGGCAGGTTAAGCTTCAGTATTTGCAGTGGGTACTGACTTTGCCTTGGCCTTTGTCGGCGCTTTGATAGAGCTGGCTGTAGCTGCTTTACTAGGCTTTCCTCTCTTTGTAGGTGACGAGGTTTTGCTTGCTGCCGCAATTGATGCACCTTTTTGCAAGACGACCTCATTTCTGGGCGGAAGAAGGTTTCGAGCTCTCCACAACCGAGGGGCCCTTTGACGGACGACCTCTCTTCTTCGACGGAGTCTCCAAATTCTTGGTTGCAGCTTTGCTAGGGCTTTGTTTAGGCAAGACCGAGGCATCCTTTGCAGGACGACCACGTTTTTGGACCGAAGATGGTTTAGCGCTCTCCAAAATTGAAGAACCCCCTGAAACGGCGACCTCTTTTTCTCGAAGGAGTGTCTAGGTTTTGAGTTGTATCTTTGCTAGGGCCTTGCTTAGGCAAGACCGACGCATCCTTTGCTGGATGGCCTCTCTTTTTAGACGAAGACGCTGGAGCACTCTCCACAGCTGAAGAATCTTTGGCCAGACGACCTCTTTTCTTTGACGAAGTCAATTGATCATTCTTTGCTGCTGAAGACTCCTTTCGTGGCAGCCTCGTTTGTTTGAGGGAGCCTCCGTCGTTTGCGGTGCATCGTTGCCGGTGACATTGGCTGCTTGTTTGCTTCTTGGTTTGCGGATGCGCAGTGGAATCATCCCCTGTGGACGATCTTTTTTGGCATTTTCACCCCGATCGTCAATCTTTTTGCAAATGACGCGGTGGTGACGATGTTTTAGAAAGAACGTCTGATGTTGAATATTGTTGCGTGGAGAAAACAAATATTGAGGCTCGTTGCGGTAAGACTAGCGCGTAACAGAGAGCTACCCTTGGATTCGTAAAGAAACAACAATCAATTTTGATGATTCAACATCTCAGTGATTCGTCATAATTTAGGAAGGCTTCTCTTCTTTAGACATATACCTAAGCCCGTCATTGTTCCTCCTTCGCGCCGGACGTTCGTGAGTGATATGGCTTCTCAACCTAACCTTGTGCCGCGTGAATTCCCTACGCCAGGGTTTGTCAAATTAAACCACTCAGAGAAGATCGAGGAAGAGACACTCCCATTCTATGTTGCGGAAAATTAGTCCCCACTTAGATCGGTGAAGTTTTTGCATCTCGATATCAAGTTGTTTCCAAGCTTTGATATGGTACATCTTCAACCACCTGGCTTTGCCGAGAACTCCAGTAAGCATCCAAGCAATATCTAGGTACAGGCGTCTAATGAATCAGAGGGCATTATTTTGACACGCTCAAGATTTGTGTCAGGAACATCAGCCTGATCATGAAATGGCTATTTCCGAGCATTTGAAGAATTCAAACCATCATTTTGGAAAGCAGCTAGTTCGCCTCGTCATGGATTCCTTTGAGGTTGTGGGACCCCAGGGGAAACACACATGCTTGCTTTATCAACCTCTTGGAATGAATTTGGCGGAATTTCGAAATTGGTTCCCTGATAATAAGTTCCCAAAAGGACTCTTCCAGAGAACTATTCAACTCGTTTTGATATCAGTGGCATTCACGCATCAAAACAACGTTGTTCATACTGTTAAGTCATGTTTCTGAAGGATAGATGGTGCGCTGACCCTGACGATAGATGTCTCGTCAAATAATATATTGCAAGGAATTGAGGATACTTCTATTCTTTGCCAGATAGGAAGATGAGATGAAGCATCCAATTGCCAGGAAAGTTTTGCCGGATTGTAACATTTACTATTCCCGACCAATGCTTGTTAATGAAGCTTTATGTGTACTTTTCGACCTTGGTGAAGCTCGACTTGGAATCCAAAACCAAAACGGTGATATTATGCCAGGTATTTACTGAGCACCTGAAGTTATATTAGGAATGGATTGGGATTGCGAGGTTGATATCTGGTCAGGTGGTATCATGGTAGGTTGGCTATTCATTTTCTCTTTAGTTTGCCACATATTTCTGCAAAGTATTCCTTCATCGTAGCTGATCCTTGACCCAGGTTTGGGATTTGGCGGAGGGTATTCATCTTTTTTTGCGAGGAAGATCGCATTCTAGATGATGAACAGCACTTAACGGAAATTTTCTCGCTTTTGGGAACCCCTCCTCCGGAATTTCTCATACGAAATGACAATTGTTTCAAATACTGGGATAAGCAAGGTACACCGCTCTCATGGCTCTACTAACTCATGGCTGACATTCTTCTACAGGCAACTGGAAAGGCAATATAACCATACCAGAGCAATCACTAGAAATGAGATTTGGGCAATATGATGGTGAAGATAAAGAGCCATTTCTCAATTTCTTACGGAGAATATTGCGTTGGTTGCCTGAAGAGCGACCGACTGCTGAAGAGCTTACGTACGATGACTTTCTGATGCAGCCACTGTTAGTAGCAAGCGGGCTCTGTCTCGCCAGCCTGACAAGGCTCATCGAGGAGTGACGAAGAGGAGGTGAGTTTGGGCAATAATATGGCAGCAGCAGGCTGTGTTTATCTTAATGATCTTCTCAAATGACTACCAAAATGCAACTGCAAATAGGGAGCTGTTTCTACAAATACACTCTCAACCACGGCATAAATAGTAAGTTAGCCCTAATCAAATCCCGAGAACAGAAAGGTTTTTTACGTGATTGTAATTGTCGTAATGGCCGTTACCACCCTAATCAAACTGGTGGTGAATTGACGCTGTAGTAGTGGTAACTTTTGGTATCGCCTTGTATTTCTATTGTATAATAATTGGGTCATTAGGACGATAGCCCTAACGCTTATCTGCCCCGCCTGAATGAGTCAGTCAATCCTTTGACTTCACTTTTATTCGTATTAACCACTATGTTGTCCAGTTCAAGTGCCAATTGATATAAAAAAAGAATGGCATTGGAAAGTTCATCTTCTAGCATTCATCCTACTCAAGATAACGGCAGACTTTTTAGTACGCCCAGATCAGATGACTACAACACATTGTCAATCGAGATATCAAACTTTCTACCCTTCGGCAATATAGCAACTGCCACAGACAGAACAACTAAACATCTGATCCCACCACAAGAAGACGCTCACGGTGATGCATTTCCTCCATCCGATCACCCGCCTGTTTCGCCAGAAACAGTAGTAGTAGACAGCTTCCCAGACGGTGGAACCCGATCATGGCTCGTCGTATTAGGATCGTTTTTCCTTCTAATGGCTTCGTATGGCATGTTGAACTCCGTCGGCGTCTTTCAGTCTTACCTTGAAGCCAATCAACTCTCCTCGTACAGCAGCACCGATGTTGGTTGGATACCAAGCATCTTTGTCTTCGTTACACTGCTTCTAGGCGTTTATATTGGTCCATTATTTGATTCGCACGGTCCAAAGATGCTTGTCTATGTGGGCTCGGCGATTTTCATGTTGAGTCTATTTTTGTTTGCTGAGTGCAAACGGTATTGGCAATTCCTTTTGACCTTTGGTATTCTCGGCGGTATCGGTGCTGCCCTGGTAAGCACAGTGGGCATGGCTTGTGTGCCGCATTGGTTCGAGATGCGTGCTGGTATGGCCATAGGCACAGCTTTGGCTGGTGGTGGATTAGGTGGCGCTGTGTTCCCGTTTGTGTTGCGAGCAGGGTTCTCCAATATTGGGTTCAAGTGGACTATGAGGACACTCGCGTTTGTGGTTGGGTTCTTGTGTCTTCTTGGTTCGTTTATGGTTCGTGCGAGACTGCCGAGGAGGAAAACGTCCAAAGTGGTCATTGATTTGAGATGTTTCAAGGATCTGAAATTTAGTTGGATGACTTTTAGTACTTTTTGTACGTCTCATTCGAGCAACTCTCTTGACAAGCCTGTGGGACAAGCGACTGATAAGCGACTCACAGGTCTGGAGCTACAATACTTTTCATTGCTTGGAATGTATCCGACGTTCATCACAACCTTAGGCTTCTCGACCAATACCAGTATTTACCTCATCGTCATCATGAACATGCAAGTTTCCCTTTAGCGCCTTCATGGTCCATGCAAAATTAACATAAACTAGTTGCGGAATGATAGGCCGTCTAGTCGCCGGACGTATAGCAGACGGTTACGGACGCCTGAACACACTTAATATCGTCGTTGTGTTGACAGTGATCTGGCTCTTTGCATTGCTCTATCCATTCCAAACATCACTTCCCATTCTCTACATATTCAGCTGTATGTACGGCTTGACTTCAGGATCATTTATCAGTCTTGCTCCAGTGTGTATTCGACAGATTTCCGATGCCAAGGAGATTGGATTGAGGTTTGGGACGTGTTACTCTGTGGTTAGCTTTGCGTGAGTTACCCTATCATATTTCTTGTGATATTCGATAGTAACAATTTCAGATGACTGACTTTATAACAGCCTACTGGTCAGTATCCCCGTTACGGGTGAACTGATGCAAAAAGGCGGCCCAAAAGCAATGATCATTTGGTCAGGGGCATTATTATTATGGACAACAGGTCTTTTAGCTTTGACCAGATGGACTTGTTTGAGTTATAATTGGAAATGGAAGGTCAAGGTCTAAATCGAAGTCGACTGAGGACCTGGACGCCACAGCCCACGGACTCGATTAGAAAGAAAAACACCTGTGACTGTATGTAATGTCGAGGGCTTCTTATCTTCTTAAAGGATTCCAAAATTAATATTTGCAACGAAAGGTGGGCCGATGATTAAAGGATGGTGCATCCCCGAAAGCTGCTTACTTGGGTACTGTCGCAGATTTCTCGTGAGACTTGAGATTTGTCGTATGATGCATATTATACGTATGACAGGGCGTGGATAAGACAAGCTCGCTGTTTTTTCCTCGATCTGGGAAGCGCTGCATTCAGTGAGCTCTGGTTATGTACACAGCAGGAAGCAGGGTTAGGGCTAAGTGTAGGTACTTGATTCCCCTTGGTATACTTCATTCGATTTGAGTGCATACCTACAAAAAAAGCAAAATGAAAATTCAGGAACCGAGGAACAAAAATAAAAGTTACTTAACTTGGATTCAATCAGAACAGCAATTCTAGTAATGTAGTTATCCAGGGTAGTGTAACGTCTAGAATCCGAATAGTCGCGACTTGGTCAGTGATAAAGCCGTGTGAATTTAATAAATCCCATGAAACCATGAATGAGACCATGAATGAAGCTATCATGCTTTGGAATGAGCGTAACTCTTGTTGTAGTATTACCTATACTCGGTCAAACAAAGTAAGGAGGGGCAAGTCGGTCATTTGGTGGGAGTAAGAAGGGAGCGGAATGAAGGGGTTGATAACACCATACTTGAAAGCTTTTTTTTTTTTTTGATAATTCTCTAAACTAGAAGTCAATAGAGAAGTAGAGAACAATAATTGAGTTTGACTAAATGTACTAGTATCAACGTCTATCGGAGTCAACGTTTGCTAGTGTCCTCGGTAGGGATGATCCGACATTGTACGGATGGATGAGTCTAATCTGACATGTCCATTTTAATTGGACCAAGTATTGAGGATATTGACCAGTCTCACCAGTCGTTAGGTGTTGTGTAAATGACCACAAAAGGATGTTACATTAATGTGGGTATGATGGAACTGAAAGTTAGCTCCTATAGACTGCTCACGATTCCAATCCACCTCAATGTACTACAAGCTCATCGTCGCCACCAGAAACCGAATTACATAATGCGATATTCCTGGTTTAATCCCTTGTTATGGTTAACCGAGGGATTTCGATCCATAACAATAAGTTAGACAGGGACACTTGTCTGTAGAAGAATCAAGATTCTTCGGCATCTTGTCCCCGATAATGGAGTCTTCAGAGGAAAACGTGGTTTGACTAATCATTAGAAATGGTGCTCCACTATTGTTGCTCAAATTTGGAAGCTACATTCCTTCTTTCATCTGGATTGAACTTGATTCAAAGTGAACCAATGACAGGAATGAGGCCAAAGTCATCGATCGAGATATAGCCAGGACTGGCCCTTTATTTTATGTAAACTCAAAAGAGATATTACTCTTCTCTTCTTGAAGCCTAGGCCGGAAGGGTATCATGCTCCATGCGGATGGGTTTGTCATCGTGCTGTATATGTAGTCATTGGAGAGGTAAAGAGTCCGAGGCTTTCATTTTAATTCTGACCAAAAAGATTGCATCCAAAAGAACATGGTCCTTCTCCTGACTCTGCAGCTTCGAATACTTCCCGATTTATGTTCAATCAACCTGCTCATGCCCCTTCCCATGACTTGTGTAGCATGTCTCGATTGCATCTCCTCATGGCCGCATGCCAAGTTGCACAATCCGGTACGTACGTATCTAGATTTCAATTCGAGTAGGACTATTTCCAGCTTATCAAGCCCATTTGTAACCAATTAAATCATCATACCTCAAACAAGCCGGTCAAAATTAGCCTCAACGTTACCTAAGGTAGCGTCCCGAACCCTAACTATACTTTTGCCGAAATAGGTAACATGTTTGCTATCTCGACTCCTTGACCACGGATCGTGGGTAATACAATGTCCAACTTCTCTATCTACAAATTCTTACACTATATTGCAGTTGCAGAGAGTATTGTGCCTCCTTTTGTCATGCATTCCTACCCAACTGGTTCATGGGAGGTATCTGCCTAGGACTTGATAGTTGTCAGTCTCATTCCGTTCATTACTTCTTCTGGAGGTGCTCAAACCAGCATTCGCTTTATTCATGTGCAGTTGATGTACCAGAGCCAATTCAATGTGCTTTGCCATTCAGCGCCAGTGGAGATCTGTGTTGGCAGATGCAGGATATAGAGCTGAAGTGTAGATCATATGAGGTGTTTTCCATGTGTGCCAGCATTCTTTCCTGGTCGAGGAATGAACCTTTTATGGGAAGCATTGTAATAAGGTCTAGATTATGGTTGCATTGCACTGAACTTACACTCAGTCGGATATTTCCTGTATAAGTTTCTCAATGCCAATTATGCGCTGATTCACTTTTGTATAAAGACTAGTCCTTGGCATTAGGTCGTGATATTTAAGTTCTAATCTAGGAGAATAGTACTCCCTGGCCATTTCACATAATGATCAGACAAAATGTCTACTCTCGAACCAAACTCTGAGCGAAAACCATGGCTGTACTCTCGTACTCAAATCCTTAGTTATCTTTCCACACGACTCACTACCCTGGTACCACAACGGAGCAACTTCTCAGCTCGAACAAGTCCCATAAAAATATTCAAGCGGGTGACCCGGGCCCAATGGCTGATGTTTCTCTGTGGCGTGCTTGGACGCGCTTGGGATGCTTTTGATTATACGACTGTTCCGTTGACGGTGACGGAGTTGGGGAAACACTTCAATAAACCAGCTTCGGCTGTTTCATGGGTTAGCATTTTCTATTTTCTAATATGCGTATATTCAAACTGAAGCTGATTTAACATTTCACTAAAGGCTATAACTGCTACGTTGATGACTAGACCACTTGGAGCGTTGATTTTTGGAGTATGTTGTGATAGATATGGAAGGAAATGGCCAATGATTATCAATCTTGTCCTTCTCATGATATTGGAGCTAGTCTCAGGATTTTGCAATAATTTACCTCAATTCATTGGCGTGAGGTCGTTGTATGGTATCGCAATGGGAGGTGAGTATCACTTCTTGAGGTGCTGCTTTGGTCAGAAGAACAACGAATAACAAAATGCAGGTTTAATTGGCCCCTCCGCAGCAATTGCGCTCGAAGATCTTCCACCAGATGCTAGAGGTCTACTGTCGGGTGTGTTCGAAGGCGGAACCTCAATGGGCAACCTATTTGCTTCAACAATGTACCGTGCTCTCGTGCCAACAACAAAACACGGCTGGCGAAGTCTGTATTGGTTTGGCGCCGGACCTCCCATAATAATAATTATTTTTCGCTGGTGGCTACCTGAAACAAACCATTTCCTAATGATCAAAACTGAACGAGAGGCTAGAACACGACAGAAGAAGGCAAATGCTACCTTGGACCTGGAAGCTGGCAGAACTAAACATGCCAGTGAATTCAAGACTTTCCTTCATGACTCTAAAAAATCTATAAAGGAGAATTGGTTGCTGCTTCTTTATATGTTCCTGCTCATGACGGGGTTCAATGCATGTGTCCACGGCGCTGCGGATCTGTACCCAACGTTCTTAAAGAATCAGGTCCGACTGGATCCCGCCCATACAGCTATAATATCCATACTAGGAAATTTAGGAGCTGGTACCGGCGGCATTATTCTGGGTTATATCAGCGGCTTCCTAGGTCGTCGATTGACTATGATCTGTGGATGCATTCTGGGAGCCGCCCTCCTTCCGGCTTATATCCTGACACGAGGCATGAAAATCGGCGCTTGTGTATTCTTCCAACATTTCGCCACCGTCGGTGTTTGGGGTCCTATTCCAATCCATCTCGTTACATTGGCACCTTACGCTTTGCGTACTCTTATGGTGGGACTTACATATCAACTGGGTAATCTGGCTTCGTCGCCCATTACCACTGCCGAATCCTTCTATGGCGAGAAATATCCTCTACAGCCGGCCGCAGATGGTACGAAGAGATATGACTATGGCCGTGCAATTGCTATTGTTACGGCTGCGTCTTGGGCTTATATGCTTTTGTTTTTGTTTATTGGTCCTGAAGCATCGCCGGAGACGGAGATGCAAGACGTTGGCATGACGGTGTATAATGGAGGTTCTGTTTCGGAGCCGCCAAGTCCGACAGATAGCATTGAGAAGGGCCCTATTGTTCTGGAGTCTGAATATGATGATGCCAAGATTGGGTCAGTTTCTCACTCCAGACTGGGTTAAGGAGAAAGGTTAGAGATAAGTCCATGGTGTCTGAATCTATCATACGGCTACAGATTCAGAATGGAGATGAGGCAATAAATTTTATTCACTTTACATTATGATTATACATTCAGAACCTTGTCCTTGATCTATATCTACTTGTGTGTACGGGAATCCCCAGCTGTTGAGTATCAACACCGGAATATTAGCTATTCCGGTTCCCTGGGGATATCCCCTTTACCTGCATGTAATTATCCTTCTCCTCCCTTTTTGGGGAGCAGTCATAATATTCGAATAACATCAATATTATCAGGCTCATGGGCTCTTTGGAATAGCCTTACTGCGTAATCCTGTGCTTCGTGTTATCAGGACGTAGCTAAACCAACACTACTCATCGGTTTTACTTCACGAGACAGAAAGAGAAACATCAAGAACTAGAATAAACACCTCATCGCGATTTGGACACGGATAATCCTGCCGAGACGGTCTGAAAATTATAGCAGAAAACAATTAGAGTGAAATGCAATAAAATTGAAATGTAAAGAACAATAACGCCGTCACGAGAAAATAATCCCCTCCCAAAAATGGCAAACATAGAAAACTATAATCAACATGACCCAAGTGGAATTCGCGTTACATCGCACATTGTGAAAGTCTAGCTTTCGTCGATGTTGACGAGATAACAAAAGAGCATCGAGATAAATGGATTTCGCAAAATCGCCAGCCAATCGACGAATTGCACGCCGAGGATATTTTCTGCAGTGATGTAAAGCCTGATAACATTTTTAGTTGATGATAATAACGACGTATGGTTCATTTATTTTGGTGGTAGTTTCACTTATGGCTGGGTTGATGAGGACAAAAGCTGGGACTGTTGAGGGTGATTATCAGGGAGTGGAAAGGATTGTTCTTATGGGCGAATATAAGGGATTATGAAGCAAAATTTGAAGCATAGATTGCTGGCCATCATATCATAGCAATCAGACTCACTTAATTTTTCAGCTCATTTGCTTCAATTACCCTCAAATTCGAGGTGATACACGTGATATGACGAGGATGAAGGCAGCACCGTCTTGAACCTGACCCCCTCCACTTCGAGAAGATTTTCAAAACCTCACTTCTCAGCACCGCAATCATTCAATATTTCCAGTACACAATGTTGTACTACTCACCCTCAAGAGCCTACTCGCATACAGTCAGCGCCCGTAAGATATACTTGAGACATGCGGACCAGTATTTCTGGGTTGACGGAAACGTAAGCGACTTGGTTCCCATCATCGACAAACCAAATGGGTCAAATAGAAATCGTACTGTATGTCCAGATACCCCCACCTCCTAGATTTCACTGCGGTTGCAGAGACGATGTTGTCTTCGCCTTCTCAATCTCAGATAGACTTGTTAACGGGACGGCGCATGATCAACTTCTGTCATTCCTCTGTCCTCAATGTCATCACTCTATGTCCGAACTGCAAAGGGTATTTTAAGAATGGACTTAATCCTTGGATCCTCATCGTTTTTACAGACCATGAGTATTTCATTGCGTTCGAGAAAGAGGACTTTGAGAGAAGATGCCAACGATTACGAGAAACTGGATGTCTGCCCATGGGAACCTGTCCGACGAAAGAAATGTACCGCGACCACCAGGTTCGTCAAGGTCTGATTTCGCCAAGTGATGATGGCCTGTATCGTCTGATAGTCCTGAGAGTCCCCTGCGACAACAGTGACTGGATGGAGAAATTCAGAGGGAAATATACTTGTTCTCCTTACTTGCCATTTTCAACTGATCCTAAGCCTTGGCACGGAGATCCTATGGCTATGATCAGGCATGTCTTTCTAGTTCTGGTGAGTCTTCGATTTGATAAGATCCCACCAGACGTGGTTGATAATCTTCGCCAGTTACAATATCTTTACTCTCGAAAGCCCAGTGTTGATATAGTAAGTGAGAATGCTAAGAAAGCTTTTGGCGAAACTATCCTTTCACCAAATCAGGAAAATATTCGACAAGACTTCTCAAGACGACAACTCAGAAATGAGTCGGCCAGACCCCAAACGCACTTGTGTGAACAGAGACCTTACAGAGACCATATCAACCTGGCAACAAGGAGTCATTGTAGACAATACTCTTATTTCTGAGAGCCATGGAGCACCAGCGAAGCTGGCAGTCCTCCATCTCTCAAGCCTTGCAAGCCGGTGGAAGATTCCACTTCATCAGACGGAGTATTCTGTGCAGAAGACACCTCTAGTTGATGATTTTCAAGAAGTTGATGCTTGTTTATGGAAAAAACAGCTGCGTGACGAACCTCTTTGACTTGACTTCTTGCTGAACCAGGGGAGTATACTTATGCAAGGTCTGGATTCAATGTGACATTAATAGTTATGCTTAACGATGCCCGTATGATTACTTCGTTTTGTTCAGGATCCAAGTTACCTAGGTATCTTTGAGCCGAATTTACTTTGTCTTACTGTCCTTGTATAGAAATTAATCTTGCAAGGCTCCGCTGTGCTAATATTCTTTCCTATGTAGAAATTTGAAAGGAACAATCAAGTTCAATCATGTCTTTCGCAATCTCCTTTCCCAGCTCGTTGTAAATGGGATGTTGTGGCTTAGGAATGTACTCATATACGAGTTGAAAAAGCACTGTTATCGACCATGTCTTAAGAATCCACAAGGTATGCATACGTATCCATTGTGTTAAGAAAAAGACCAAATGCTCGCTAAATAATACACAATACGAAAAAAAGTACACATAACAGATATATACCTTCCAAGCCCAACCGAAAAATCAGTGTACAAATAGAGCAGTAATAGAATAACCCAATAGATTGATAAGGGTTAGGATTTAATCACCCCGACTCTCTCTCTTCAACCGTCTCCTCTTCCGTTCCAGAGAAGACACAATCTCTGGGGTCAAAATATCAGGCGGAAGCTCAAATTCTCGTTCTTCCAGTATTTCGGGGAGGGGTTGGCCGAAAGCAGATCTGTTGCGGCCGCCTCGACGACTACTTGAGAATGCAGCGTCGCGGAGATGGCGTTTTGGGTAGAAGGAGGTGAAGGCTTTGCTTTCGTCGTATTCGGCGATTTCGGGCTGATGGGTTTGAGGGAGGAGTGGGGGGTTGTGCGTGGTTGTTGTAGATTGGGTGGTGTGTTTGGAGTTGGTAGGTCTGTGGTGGTTGTGATGGGATCGGGATTTTGGTGGTGTGCTTGTTAATTCGTCTACAAGTCTTCGGCGGGGTTGAGGATGGGATGGCGTAGTAGATGGAGAGGATGTTATTGCACCTGTTGCAGTCGCGGAGCGCGCTTCTTGTAGAAGTTGTTGAGCAGCAGCGGCGTCTAGTTCACTCGAGTCATAGCTTTGAATATCTGAAGAAGATGGCTTTCCTTCCACTTCTTCTCTTTCAGAGACCTCCTCATCTGCGCCTCGCTCTTCTTTCTGGGCAGCAGCGTTGGCGGCTTCGAGAAGCATCTGCTCGCGTTCATGCTTCCGTCGTTTTTCCTCTTCTTTCCAGATACGAAACTTATCTATCAACGCAGAGACCTCTTTCATAAAGTAATCTCGCTTTGGTTCGTACAGCTTCTTTTCTGTGTCCGTAATCCCGCTGATACCCATTACCCGAAGCCAATCATGCCCTTGGAGTTCATCCAGCAGACGATCGAGCTGTATCTTTTCGTGTTGAGCTCGCTCTTTCTCGATATTTCGTAGTTGTTTTTCTTGCCTTTCGTGTCGACGGTGAGCTTTGAAGTAGACATCATCATTTAAGGGGTCGGTAGTCACACCACCATTTTCCTCTACCTTGGGGAGCTCAATCTTCTCAACTCCATTTAAATCAAGAAGAGGATTCCCAAACGGTGAGATTTGCTCAATCGATTTGCGTTGCTTTCTCGTTCGGGACGGGGATCCCGACTCGAGAGCAGGTAATGGAAGAGGTGACTCTGTCAGATCGTCGAGTATAGTCACAGTTGTCTCCGGAGCCAGAAATTCCTTCTTCACCGGCTCAAGACTGATGATCTGCTCATAGTTGGGAAAATATAAGGCGAGTTCACTCTTCGACCGAGAGCCTCCATCATGTGATCGCAACGATCTCTTTTCTGGGGCTTGGGCTGCGTTATTCGTAGGCTTGTTTTGAGCATTGACCCCTTCTTCATTGTTAGTCTTCGTTGTATTAGAATCATCTGCGATAATAACTGGATGTGCCTTGTTCCGCAAAGACCGGCTTGTAGCGGCGGCCTCTGCAGGTATTGTGGAGTTCCCGGTTGCTGCGGATGTCGTCAGGGTATTCGATCTCTGTCGCGTACGCACTCGATCGCCATTTGGAGGAGGGGAGATCACATTCAATGGATCGGGGGATTCGCGGTTGTCAAGAGATTGTTGGTTTGTTGTCGTTGCTGCTGAAGCTGAGTTGGAGATATGAGCTCCGATAGCGGCATCTGCATCGCGGTCAAGACGAGACTTCTTCGTCGGCCTTTGAGTCTCGGTCTCTGCACGAATAGGATTATTATTATTATTATCCTTGATCGTATTACCCCCAAAAAACTTGTCCAGCGTCGTTTGTTGCGAAGTTGATGGGTGACGATTCGTCAATGGGGCGCGTTTGGGAGTTCGTCGCGGACTGGGGCGTGGAGCATGCGACAAGGGGGGAGGATGAGGCGGCGGCGAGGGAGATGTAGAGGGCGATGATCGCGGTCGTTTGGTCGATGGAGTAGTAGATGTCGTCGTATGGACCAGTAGATTGGGAAGGCTTTTGCTGGTTGCTAACATTTTTCGTGTTTTGTTCATATTCTCTGGCCTTGTAGTCTGCGTGATCTGAAGCTCGTCTTCGTCTTCGTCCTGGTCGCGATCGTTGCTGGTGTTGGTGCCGTCGTCAGCATCGTCACCATCACCTTCGTCGCGGGGCTGTTGAAATTTCGAGGCAATAGGCGTTTTCGCGTGTGCTTGAGGAGATGGTACCGAGTCTTTGATTGATGACTGCGAGGTGCCTACCATCGTCGCCGTTGGCGTTGTTCTTGACCTGTTCGCGTCATTGATTTGGGGGGTAATGAACGATCGTGTAGGATTTATTCTCTATCTCATAAAATCAATTGAGTGCTGAAAGAATGGCTTGATTGCGGACGCGATGCCAGACTCGGTGATTAAGTAAGAAAAGTTTTCATTGAGGGCAATCCCTTTCATGGGATTTTTCCTTCAGTCCCGTCAGAAAAGAAGGAACGGGTACTTGTCCGTATAAAAATAAGAATGGCTTTGCTCGCGCCAATTCTATTTTGCTACAGTATACTAGTGTAAACAAGATTGAGTGTGCTAACGAGAATTGATCTTATTTAGATCGATATTATTGCTTTGCGTATTCGCATATTTAGTTTGATTCTTACTGCATGTTTGGGATGGATGTGGAAAATGAAGCTTCTAGGATGGTAATTACAATACACGCCGGCTAACAGATTATCCATTTTGGTGGCCGAAATGGCGTATCGTTGGCGTATTGTAATTTTGGTTTTAGTATTTAGTTCTCGTTCCTGACGAGTAACTAACTACAACATTCAGTCATGAATAATCATCTGCTGAACTCGCGACCTTACCGGCGACAGAGGCAGCAACGATGCGATTAGAATACGTGTTCGGTCTTGATCGCCTCACTTTACAACCCTGCGGTCATCATTTTCATCAGACTCCATGTGAAAAGGGAATACCATGCCGTTAACTACTACCTACTTCTAAACACGAGCTCCCGCGGGAACGTTCAACTCATTGAGCTTTCTGTCGTACACAGATCCTCAAGCTTACAACACATCACTAGAGTCAAGTCGAGAACGCGGGGATGGTGCTCATCTACAATGTATTGCCGGCTTCCAGAAGCAGTTGCGTGGGTAGCTACTGTTATAAAAAACACTTCAGCCTCTTGTCATACTGAAGGGTAGGGTGACCGCGGCTCTGCCTCTTCTTCTACCCCGTCGGCAACAGACGGCTACACCAGGTTTTCTCTGGGTCCCCAACCAAGTGCAGTGAAAGGAAGCGGCTTCTACCTGGCTCTACTATTAGATGTGACAGCTGGGAATTATCGGCTTCTCCTGAACCGCTGAGCCTCAACGGAACGGAGGCGTTCATCACCGATGGCGTATGTGGATATATTTCGCGCTAAGGTCAGCTTTCATCCTGCTCATCGACCGATGTACAATCTACTCTACAACAGTAACAAGTCACTGGCCTATTCCCAATTGTACTAGTTCGGACCTGGGGACTTTAATCGACGAGTACGTGCCCGCAGAACCCAACACTCATCGTGGAGTATTGCCACGGTCAGCGGTACCTCTTCTAGCAGGATCCCCAAGTACAGTGCTCAATATTGCATTCCTTGCGGCCGTTTCTTTTTTTTTTTTTTTTTTTTGTAAGATACTCCTGTCATGACCACAAGAAAAGGGCAAACCATCGGCATTCGAAATGAAGGGCGAGCTACGGTCTGTGGGAGAACGGCGTCGTTTTACTGTCTCTTCTTTTTGATTAACCGATTGACCTGCTAGTCTGTTTCTGAAGATAGACTGCCTATCATACGGCTTGCTCATGCAATATCCCGCAGTATCTAAATGCGTCTCAGCCTTGTCAGGTTCACGGACTTCGGTCCATAGCCTCTCAGTCTTTCTCTGTCGATTTCGGAAACTGCAGACAAAGGAGACGAAAGGACCCAACCCCTTTAAGAATCATCGAAATGCCATCTCGCCAAGACTATCGAATCGTCTGGATATGCGCCCTTCCACCACATTCAGAACTTAGTCCCGACTGAGGAACAAATCCAGACCTTTGTGAAAGTTCTGCAGCAACCACCGATGACGTTCTTTCAACTTGGAAAAGCCACAAGATGCTCATACGTCAATTACCAGCGGAGACCAATGGGGCCAATTCAAATACTACAGATACACTAGTGTTTCAAGACCTCAAAGAGGGTCCTGGGCTATCCTTGATTCTAGATCGTCTGTTGCTCGGAATCAACGGTGTTGGCGTCCTTGGCCCAGGAGAACATATCGATGAATTCTACGCTTTGGAAAAATGGCTCAGCACCGATAAATCACCAAACCTCATCTTAGTTCCCGTTCCCGGGTCTCATACCAGTCTCAGGGATCTCACAACTGAAGCCGCCCAGTTTTTACTTCAGTGGAAGAAAGACAATGGTTCTGATTGTCAAAGTTATCTGGGCTCTGGGTTATAACTACCCGGATTACTCCAAGTATCGCATTGAACCTCTCAAGTCTTTCATTCTTTCCATCCTCAATACTTTTTCCTTCAAGCCAGGATTTTGAAATACCGAATAAATAAAGCAAATGTCTATTTCGCCGTTCGAGATCGGCCTACCAGCATTTAACCCCTGCTTAAACCCTGCTCCATCTATATGAAGTCTGTGGATTTGGCAAGTACGAGTGGATTAAGGCTAATATCAGTGACCTAATCTTTTAAATCCATCATGAGACCCTATCCCCCATATACAGTTTAGTATTCTTTGTGCCATATGCGGTGGCATGATGTTGGATTCGGCCTGCTACTGATGGAAAAGGAAAGGAGAAACAGCAAAGTACCCTGGTGTTACCACAATAGAGAGATAGACATGTTAACAGCTTGGATATTATATTCCCCCACTCGATCAAAAAAATGAGCGTTGGCATAGTAGCTTTCAATGTCGGCTCTTCGAAAGAGCACAGTAACAAACTAACATGAAGAACTTTCGGTAAGATCTCGCAAAGATATTTGAATATGAAAGAGGAGGTCTGAATGTTTTAAGATTTCCATGTCAACACAACTTTTGCTTCCTAGTCGAACCGCTTGCGAGGAATAGAAGCCAGCGTCTTTGACGGAGTTATAGCCATGCACGTCTAAGCAGTGAGCTTCCTGTCAACTACCGTTGGGACATTAGGGTACATATCAGGGACTGGTTGGATAGCAACACATTTTGTAGCTGCTTTTGCGAGTCTGGCTGAATCAACCCAGTTGCCATGAACAGCAGAACGAAGACCTATGATCTTTTCATTAGGATGCCATGGGAATGAAGTTTATGTTATGCAGAGACAAACGGAACGGCAGGATGATCTTAGCCACCACTTTCTGGAAATCTCGTGTATCTTGAATAATCTATAATCAGAATTGAATGTTAGCATTTCCGGTCTAGAACCCATGTGCCTGTTTCAGTATACTGACCACTTCATTCCGGTGAAGCGCCATATTGTCTACCATGGTAATAAGAAATCCGTCTCCCTCTTCTGCGTCTGGGGAGCGAGGGCTGAATGCTGGTTCCTGGACAAGACAATCTGGTCCGGGAACGAAGAACTCCACCACATGAGTTTCATAGTCAACACGTGCTAATGCATTAAGGCCTTGATATAGTTGAGCCGATTTCCCGGCGTCGGGTTTGAAACAATCCAGGAAGGTGATCCGAGCTGTCATCGATTTTCATTAGCATTTGATACCGATCTTAGGAAAGTTGCAACATACACTTTTTGGTGAGGAATCTCTCATCGACACGGGGAAATTCACAAGGAATGTTTACTAGAACCTCTATATTTATCATAAGCTGCTCTGAAACAGAATTATCATGTTGCAAACCAAAGGGCCTATCTTTAAGCTTACCTGGATCAGACAATACATTTGACGCACTATTAGGGTCAATACACCATTTCACATAGGTAACTGTGACCTCCTCTGGGGGCGAATTGGGACCATTCCTACATGCTGTCGACATTTCTCAGCAATCGAAAATGCGATAAGCGGGGGCAACATGACAACTGACGGAGAAATGAAAAGGCATTGTGAGATGCAACAGATGCATCAAAATAACTAAATTTCTATGTTTTAGCGCTGCGTCCTTGACTGTCTGGAGTAAATCAAAACTTGGGAGATACTTACATCTTTCCATTCTCCTCCCAAGAAGCACCAGTATGGATGGCCATGCAATTTCGATATTTGAACCAGCGTACTTCTCCGTGTCCATTACGTGGGATTACTCCAAACCATGCCGGGCAGTTTTCATTATAGTACCTTTCAGACCAGTGTCAGAGCTTCATGTCGTATGTAGAGTGGACAATGAGTCCTCACCATTGATGGTTCCCTTTTTTCTCGATATCCTTTAGATCCACAATATAAGGCATTCTCATGAGAATAATGTAGTTTTTTGTCTGTGAACAAGTCAGTATGCATCTCAAAACTAGCAGTTTGTACAGGACCCTTCTGACAATAGCACAATCATGAATAATGCCTCCATTCTCCTCGTGAAATTTAAAGTCGCGTTGGAAGTTCAATTTTCCATTCTGATCAATCGAATAAACCGTAATCTATAACCATTGTTAATCAGAAACCAACGTCCAGTTGACAGTGTAGTGTCTCATCATCTCTTACTTGCGGAGTGCCTAAACCTCTCATCCCATAGCCGAAGGCAATAAGATCACCAGTGTCCGGATCAACCTACAAAGGGATCAGCACCGAGTCATTTGGTTAAAAGGACCCGAAAATCACACCGATAGTACATACATGGGGATGGGCAGTAAAAGGTAGGTTTGGATGGATCTGCCCAGGAAAAATGTCGTGGCCAATCGTACGGAGGCTGTCTGTGAGAAGTGTTATGCATGTTGTAGTCCATATTATGTAGACAACATACGAGGATCCAACTCATATCCTGGCCCATGTTCACATAGTGCCAGAAGTTTTCCGGCATGCAAAATTACGTTCGTGTTGGCTGGTGTATCAGCCACTGCGCGGACACAGGGGTGGTGCGAGAAAGGGCTTCTGAGCATGCTAAACAGAGAAGCACCGGCCTTTCTTTCCGCGACCAGACGCTCTGTCATCACATATCGCTGCTGGAATGGCACCTTGCCGTCCTTTACCCGAAATGCGCTGATGCTTCCGTCGCCGTCGAACGGAGTTGACTTCTCACCACTAAGGTAATAGTCTCGATCATAATAAGGATCCATCAAAACCTTTCCGAATCATGTTAGTTCCCTTTGATATAGAAATACGATAGATTTATTTGACAAACCCGATAGAAGGTCCCATCCAGTTCCTTGGGAATTTCTCCTTCAATCTCCACATCTTCAATCTCAGCATCTGCCCTGAAAGGCTGTGACACCGCAGCGAAGTCGTCGTAATGGGCATGGACTTTAACCATCGTAGCGAATTGAGGTTAGATGTGATTAAGATGTATTGTCCTGGGTCTGTGTCTGTGCTAGGTATCTCTTATACACAAGTTTATAAGGAGCATGGTTCTGTCTATATGCAGAAGAGAAACGGTCTTTTATAATCTGACTCGCTACCTAAGTAGACGGCTTCTCTCACCATCTACTGATCGCGGGGCGTTGTGGCTCTTGACATTTTCCATGTTCCCGAACTTAAAGATTCGCTATGCCTTCTGAATACTCTACTATTGCCCGCCGTATAGGAAAATTGCTACTGAACTATTAGCATACATTAAAATTGAGGTGGAGACTTTCCATGTGGCTCTCTTCCCCGCAAGGCTTGTAATGTGGCTCTTCTCGGGGAATGGGGCTATCAACAGTCTCCCTCTCAAGCTCCCTTCCGGATGATCCGTGGCTTAAAATACGACAGTAGACCCAGCCGACAGGATTCCTAAAATTCAATCTAACGCGCCAGCTGCCCAGTTTGCGTAGTGTGTGTCGGTCGGATCCTCTCAGTCCATATATGGAAATGTACGCTGCCGCGGAAGCACTCTTCGTGAACACTGGAGCATCATTTTGACTCAATTGACAAATAGATCTGTAGATACCATTTGAATGTACTTGAGGGTACCCCACAGGTAACAATGTCTGCGGAGAGAGCCACATGGAACCGTAACAGGCTCCGGGGCAGTAACCTCCTGTGCCATAAGTGAACAATAGCATTCGCTCACGTAGAGGGCTAAATCTGAACAAGGTTTTCACGATGGTCCTCCAAATCTCGAAGGGCATCGATTACGGCACGCAACAACTGTGAGTAATTTCCATTATTGCAGTTAGTGGCTTCATCCAAAGAATAGCAAAGTCCTGTAGGGCACGTCGAGAATAGCGGAAGCCACCATGATACTGTTCGCCCCCCATCAATATCATATTTCCAAATCGAACAAAGTTGACGGCAGAGTCGTCGGTTCTTTCCGTCAAACATGCCTCAGAAATGCCATCCTCGGCGATGCGTTTCCAGTCGACGTTATCAAGAAGGTCAAGGGGCTCATCGAGAGTATCAATATCGGGTGGCAAGCTGAGAAAGAAGAATCCCAAAGTTAAAGCAGCCACGAATAGGGCATACACTGACAGGAACATGATACTATCCAATCGTCGTTGTTGAGAAATAATACTGAAAATTTGAGCAGCATGCAAGCAAGCACGTCGCGCCGCTGGAGTGCGAGACCAAAGAGAAAGCTCTCGTACTGCCTGTCTGGCATATGCATCTCCATTTCTCCCTGCACCAAGTTCCAGTAGCCTGATATCACATGTCTCCAAAATGCAGATATAGTGCCAAAACACCATGGTATTTGGATCTCCATATTCAAGAACGTCACCATACAACCGCATTATTTGTGTTACTAGACCCGTGGTCTTTTGCGCTTGTTGATCAGTCGCAACTGCTTTCCACGGGATGGAGTAATGTTGTGTGAGGATATCATCAAGGAGTAAACGTTCATAGTCGTGGTATACCCGTAACAGTGTCAAACTAAGTAAACCGTGAATGAAGAACGGGTCAACCTTTTTACACAGAACCGGAAGCTGTATGTCTGAAGACAAGAAAACCGCACGACCGGAGGATGACTCTCGACAATCGTTCCTTAGCTGCGCCCACTCCTTTGCAGATCTCGCTTCGAAGGATTTGCGATCTGATAGAACAAACAAGTGTATGTTATAGGTTCGAATGATCGGGTCAGTAGAAAAAAACTCCGAGAACCAAGCATCAGCCAGAATGAGGCCAATGACAATACTAATAACAAGTTAGTTACTCATTATAAGTAGGAACGCAATCATGAAGAGAACAGCGCACCGTTTTGTTGACTCTACTCGGGCCCATGTTCTCCATTGCTTGCTTTTGTCAGAAATGGACCAGACGCGGGCCATATCATAGTCTTCAGCACATTCAACAGAGAAGAGACCGTATTTCTGAGCTGTCTATGTTTCCATTGGTCCTTATTCAACAATCTCATTCTATCAGGTGCAGATTACATACCATCAACGTATGTATATAAAGACTGCGACATTGCGATTGGCATGTTGTTCCCTAGTTAGTTAAAGAACAAACATTTAGCTGGCAAGCCTCCAGTCTCTCTGTGGGAAACGGTGTTAGAAGATGTTCACTTACCCCTGTAACAATTATCAACGCGAGAACGTGCACCAAGATCAACCATAACTGCATTTTCCCAGTTGACGTTGCATTATCGAAGCTATTATCGCTAACCTCGAGGATAACTCTCTCCAATATTCCCTGAAAATGTATATCCGAATATCAGTGATAACTCACATCAGAATTATACGTCCCACCAAGCTTACCTCAAAGGTATCATGCACGAAGGTTGAGGCTTCCTCTGTATTAGCAAAGGTGAGTCCAAGTGTACACATCAGAAATACCAGCAGAGTGGACTCGTCAGCTAATCTAAAAGTAGATAGATGAATCATTGGCATCAAATGATAGAATTTTTGTAGATAGAGGTCAAGGCCTAAGTTCAGTAGCTCATGAAACTTCCTGGTTTTGTGATATTCAACCCGTTTACTGTATTCCAGAGGTGTATGAGAGAAGTCTAGAATAGTAAACCGATCTCCAAAGTTTGGACATTGACTAGCAGAGGATAGTGCATGCCGACGATGTCTTGTGATGTCTTGCCACATTTCTTTCATTCGAAGCATGCAATTATCGGGAATCCTCCAGTCATTGTAGTTTTCAATTTCATTCTCTGTTGTCGTTACCATGTCTGAACAATCATTGCCAGGGTCAAGAGCCATGTCCCGCCATAAATGACGCATGAAGCAAGTTTTGCGACGTGGTTTGATTGACCAGTACTTCTGAACCTCGGAAAGCGTATCTGACAAAATTCTGACTCTTGGACTAGTAGATACCATCCCGGTAGCGCTTTCATCAGGACCGATTATAACTGATGGTCGAACCGTACCTGTACACATCTGCTCATTCCGACGCTCGACAAGACCCGAGTAATCAGGGAGCCAATCCAATGTCTTTCTCCACGAATTACCAGTGTCCCTTGAGAAGGAGGTTTGCCCAACATTAGTTGATATGCTGTGACTTCTCTGGTAGCCTCTTTCTGGTGAGTAATGTCCAGAGATATCAAGCACAACGTGACCGGCCAGATCTGCATCGTATAGAAAACCAGTATTGGCATCGTAGACGCCAAAACTATATCCTAGGTCCATTGCTTCTCGTTCTCTACTAGGATGCTGGATCATAGGACCATCGGGTCCAAGATTGCGAGCGGGTCTAACAGTGTTGGAATACCTCCAAGTCTTTCCAAACTTATTTCGGCAGCTTCAGAAGCACGAGCTGATGCTACCTCTTCAGTTCTGTCTTGATTTAATTTTCCACCCCCGAGAACTGGGAGCTGGGATATCTTATTGGAGTGAGAAGACAGCAACTGGTCTCTTTCAATCGAACAGCAGACTGGTGACGCTTGCTCGATGCTCGAATTACCAGAGAATCTCAATACTTCGCGCTGTTGAAACTGGGAATCTGGATATATCTGCCCATGATTTCGCCTATGTCGCAGCAGAACATCCCTAAACATAGATGTTACGTATAAGTTGTAGTCTTTTTGGAGAGAAATGAGCTGCTTACCGCCGAGAAAACCACTTCTTGCAAACAGGACATTGGAAAGGTCGTTCTCCAGTATCTAATCAAAAATAGTCAATTCAATCATCCCAGGCTTTGGGCCCCAGTGAAGGGATCTTACGTGACCGCAGATGACGGTTCAGATGTTCTGTTTTGGAGAAGACTTTGTCGCAGTGTGGACAGGTTCTAGTAGGCATCGTGATATTTTCCATCGTCAGTTAAGCAGAGTAATTGACAATCTGGAAGGAATACACAACGAGATGGTTGGGGGATAAGGGAGTATATCCTGGGCCCCGCATCTGAACAGAGCATCCCCGTAAAGTTTATCTAAGTCCAGCGACATGTGGAGATATTCGGACGAATGCAGAGGAACAGAAAGCACCTCGAATCGATTTTACTGATCGGACAAAGCAGACAGCTGCCCTGAAGAGCGCTGAGAGACCGACTAACGGCGCCATACGGTGGTATTCGTGTTTGTACATGTGCTCAAATGCCAGGACGATATTCTCATTCTCACATCCAGTTGCATCGGAACATTTAGAGTGCATTCAAATCCCTTGGCCATGGCAGGGTAACCTTTGTGACATGTACAGACTTGAGTCAGGAGCAACGTCACCAAAACTACTTGTTTAATGTTGGCCTTAGTGTAAGCCATTTTAAAGCAAAGAAAGCACCATACCAAAATTGACTTCTGGTAGCCATTCTAGACTACCTTCACAGAGAGAGAAACAGCCGTAAATCATATAACGAGGATTAAGGGGTTGACCACTAGTGAAGACGAAGCACCAGATCTATGAAATCCGTGAGGCCATCTAGGGTTAGGAGCTTCGAGTTGCTTCCTATTCTTTCTACATCTTCTCTAGCGTGTGAGTAATGCCCTAAAGAGTTTTAATTTAATGCCAGTTGTCAAAGCTCTTTCTTGAATAGTTTAAAGTCGAAGGATTCTGACTCCTCCTTAAAACAAAAAGTTCCAATATTAGAAGAACACGCGATACGTACAGCAAATCCCCGCACCACGTATTGCCCGCGTGACCAGCTTCTTTTCTTTTCTTTTTTGAAGTGTGTTATATTTCTATGTTACCATATTTGGCCAATTAATTGTGCATATATATATTCCATATCGCTAGGATCTTAGCTGCTCCCGAGGTGCGTTTCATTCAACTTTCGTATCATCTGTTCCAGTCGAGTGAATATGCACTTCAAACGTTCAATCACTGTGGTTGGCTGCCATGCCGAAGGAGAAGTCGGCGATGTAATTATAGGCGGTGTTTTGGATGTACCTGGCAAGACCATGTTCGAAAAGCTCCGTCATTTCGAAACTAAGAAGGATGACTTGCGCCAATTCCTCCTCAATGAGCCCCGGGGCCGAGCCCCCATGAACGTCAATCTAGTCCTCCCACCCTGTGATCCTCGCGCTGATGCTGGTTTTCTGATCATGGAGAGTAATGAATATGCTCCCATGTCCGGATCGAATACCATATGCACGACAACAGTCCTCCTGGAGACGGGGATGATACCCATGAAAGAGCCGGTGACAGAAGTATCGCTCGATACTGCCGCGGGAATGGTTACGGTGACTGCGGAATGTGAAGGAGGTAAATGTAAAAGTGTGGAGTTCAACAATGTTCCCTCATTTGTTCTCGAGCTTGACATGAAGGTGACTGTTCCCGGGGTTGGAGAGATATCCATCGATATTGCATACGGCGGAATGATGTATATCCTTGTTGACGTGGCTTCGGTTGGATTGGCGGTACATGATAAGTTTGCACAAAAGTTGATTGATATCGGAGAGAGTATCAAAAGATCTGTTCGAGCTGTATATACCCCTGTTCATCCGGAGAATCCAGGTATCACGGGGTTCAGTGTGCTAGCATTCACAGAGCCTCTCACAATCGAGGAAGACGGTTGCAAGGCTGCTAGTAACGCTGTGATCGTCTCTCCTGGGCGATTCGATCGAAGTCCTTGTGGTACAGGGACATGTGCGCGACTGGCTGTCATGCACGCCAGGGGTGAGGTGAAGGAAGGGGAAATTTTCAAGCATCGGAGCATTATTGGCACGGAATTTGTGAGCCGGATTCGTGGTCTCGCTGCTGTTGGAAAATACCCTGCCATTCTACCTACGGTAAAGGGTCGAGCTTGGATAACGGCGTTTAAGCAAGTTGTTCTCGATCCGTCAGATCCGTTTCAAGAGGGTTATAGATTGGGCGACCAGTGGCCAGTTGCACAGGACTGATGTATAGGCCGCTCTTTCTTGAGCAAGAAGATTGGGTATAAGACAGAAAGACTGGACGATCTCTTAGAAGTAGTAAGAGATATGTATATACGTATGAAAGGTGAGCTCGATATCTGAATGAACGATTTGATACAACCGTCCGTTGCGGCAATTCTGCACCGCTTAGACTAGTACTCGTATCCAGCAAACCACGAAAGCCCAGCAACCATGAAAATTATCAGAGACTTGGCTGTTATAAAATGATATGTTAGTATGGTTGTTCTGTCTCAACTAGCACGCTAGCTTTCGCAAGCCTGATGTGGGCGATCATCATGAATTGGTGAACTAGGGCTAAGAAGCACTAACCCTAAGGACAACCAGTACGGAAATCGACTTCCAATATTTTAAACATTAGATATTACATTACTCATTATCAATACCGATCAATAGACCTACTCGTAATTATTATACACATATCCATCCATCATCGAGTAGATTCCGGATGGTCAATACAACTGACCCTTAACATCCCTAACTCCCCTCTCAATAACCTCTTCAACCTTCCACCTCGGCTTCTCCCTCTTGACCCCTTTCTTCCCAATCTCATCCAAGCTAGGCCTCTCATGCAATCCTCCTGCAATCCCGGACGAAAACTTGATCTGTAAAGCATCCCCAACTTCATCACAGGCAACCAACAACCGATCCAGATCATCCTTGGTATGAGCCGCACTAACACAAAACCTCACGCGGGACAACTCCAATGGTGTAGCGGGGTACGTAACGACGACAACCGAGATTTTGCGTTTGAGCATTTCGTGTGAAAAAGCGGGCATTTTCGCCGGGTTGTAAAGCATCAGCGGGATAATGGGGGAGTCGTCTTGGCCATATACAATGAAGCCAAGTCGTTTGAGACCCAGACGAAGGTAGCGAGAATTAAACACGAGACGTTGTAGACGCTCTTTACCTAATTCTTCGCCAGCGATTTGACGTAGTGCACTCTGAATTTGAGCAAGGACAGGAGGGGTGGGAGCTTCGCCGAATATTTGGCCGGAACATGTAGCGCGCAGTTTTTCGATAATCGATTTGACTGCTGCGACGTAGCCGCCGTTTGCGCCGAAGGATTTGGTGAATGTGCCCATTAGTATTTCGATTCGGGACGGATCAATCCCGAAATAATCGCAGACACCACGACCATTCGGGCCCACGGCACCAATCGAATGCGCCTCATCAATGTACAAATAAAATCGATATCGTTCCTTCAACTCCATAATCCCTGGTAAATTCACCATCGTACCTTCCATGGAATAAAGTCCCTCAACAGTGACCAGAATCTTCTTCCAAGGTCGATGAGTTCGGGGCTGTCCCTGGGATATAGCATCTCTCAATTTGCATTCCAAGTCCGCCATATTATTATGCGAAAACACGCGAATACTTGCCCCGGACAACCTAGCTCCAAACCGAATTGAAGCATGATTCAATTCGTCTGATAGAATCAAACATCCCTTATCCACCAGAGCCGGGAAGATAGTAGCATTAGTCACAAACCCCATGGAAAACACGAGTGCATCTTCTTTACCCACGAATTGGGCGATTTGGCGCTCTACTTCGGTGTGTAAAATAGACGTAGCAGCATCACCGATTGTGCCAGTCATAGTGATACCAGACTTTCTCAGCGTATCTTCCGCAAAATCTGCACAGGGACCCTCACTATGCGCAAAACCCAAATAATTGTAGGAGCTCAAGTTAAGCGTTTCTGTCGTTGTGCCCGTAAACCTGAAATGTCGATTGTAATCCGTCGTCTCCCTATCCAACAACGTGATATATCTTCCTGGTACACCGGTTGTAGGACGCTCAAAGCAGTCATTGATACGCAACTTGAGCCTTCGAGCGTAGAAGCTATCAAAATCACTGTAGATGGGAGCATATCCGTCTTGAACCATCAGATGTCGGTGTTTGTGGGGCGTAAACCATTTCGAGATGTAGTCTTGTGCATGGCCCACGAATATTAGGATTAGAAAACTGATATAGGTCGTTAGCATGTAGAAATAGGGTGGTTCATCTATTATGGGGTCCAGGATTGCGCCGCTGGTGTGCTGGGAGTTGTAGAGATGCGATGGATGGCCCAAGGGGCCGAATTCGGCATTGCGCCGGGCTTGTTGTTGTATGTCTTCCGGGGGTGGTGTAGCAGCTGATTTTTCTGATTCGGTATCAGCATCCTCGGAGGAGGATGTGTCGCTGGCTATAGGGCTTGGTGGACGAGTCGAAGTGGTTAATGTGTCGTATACAGCAGAAAGGAGAGTTTGAGCTGTAGACGAGGTCGATGACCCGGAAGATGACCTGACTGAAGCATTTTCTTTGCCATCACCCTCCTTTTTGGAGTTGACTTTCGTTTTGCGTTTCCACGATGGCATTCTCGTCACGGCACTTTCAATGTTTCTTCAAACATGAATATACTTGAAGAAAAATTGTTCATGAAGAATCTCGATGGATGATAGGGGCCACCGGTCATCGCTCTTATTGCCGAGATTCGGTATTTGGCGTGCGGATGTGCGACACGCCGATTTCCGTGTAATACTATCCACAACTAATGAGGTTTAGGCAGAAATATTTTGTCGCTATACGAAGATTCATCTCAGAATTCATCTATCATATGGTATCTCAGGTCTATCAGTACAAGGAACTCTAACGTGCCGTGTTGCATATAAAGATCTTCCCAGCCGGCTCTGACGACCATGCTTCACATCCACACATAAACTTTTATACTCCAACAATTTGATTCCTTTGAATAAGCTCAATGACCTCCTTATCCACCAACGGCCCCTTGTACTCCTTCCGCCCTCTAATCCAATACCACACAATACTCAAAATAATGACTCCACCAGTGACAACAACAGAGTAATTCATGGTATCCGCCGCAACGGGGGTGGCAGGAGGCCAGACAGACCAGAAAATCACAAACACCATGTAGACGCATGCGTATGCGTTATTAATGATTCCGAGTAGGCCAGGGATATGCCACGGCCCCCAGACGAGTTGCGTAGGCGCGAATGTGATTCTGCCTTGTTCATCGGCTGAAGTTACTGTGATGGGAGCGTTGTTGCCGGGTTTGGATTCTGTTGGTTTAGTTGTTTTTTCAGTGTATGTTTCGTCTGGTTGGGTGTCGTTGTCTGAGGGAGATGCCGCGGGAGCTGAGACGGGATAACTAGTACCAAGATCCTGTCCGTCTACAAGGGATCCGTATGGTAAGATATTGCCAGGTTTGAGTCGATGATAGAGTAGCAGAGCAGAAGGTACGAGGTAGCTACCATAGAATCCGGTGATTGTGAGCGAGATGACGTCGTTGAATGCGGTAGAAGAGCCGATGTTGATGAGTGTGAGAAGACAGGCAATGACGACCACAACTCCAATGGCAATAATGGGCACTTGTGTGCGAGGGTCAACCTTGCTAATAATCCGAGAGAACGGGGTTCCACGATCTCGCGCAAAAGCCCAGGTCATACGTGATGCGGAGGTAATGATACCAGTGGCACATGCCCAGGTCAGAATGAGGACAATTGCACCCATGACAGTAGCCCCGGCTACTGATCGAACGCTGTCTATTACTCGGTTAGTTCACATCAACCATTACAGGGGAAACAAACTTACTGTAGAAGATCTGAATAAAAGGAAATCCAGTCTGCGATTCCAAGACCGAGTCAACATCACCCAGACAGAACAACAGAGTAATCATCATAACAAACCCAACGATGCCATTGAGAATCATGCTGGACGTGATAACACGAGGAATAGTCGTGGCCGCGTGTGAGACTTCCTCAGCCAAATGAACACTTGCATCCGCGCCCACGAAAGTGGCGACATTACCCAAAAAGCCCACACAATAAGACAACCCCTGAGTAGGCCAATTGCCCTCGTTCAGGCTCGTGCGAAACACAAAATCGGCGTTATGGTACGAGCCAGTGTAGCGCCAAAGCAGAGCAATAATCACAATGAATCCGGCAACATGGAATACCACGGTACCAATCTCAATGCGTGGAAGCATGCTTGGAATGACCGCGTTGATAAAGGTCGATACCAAAGCCACAGCCCATGTGAGTAAAGTGCCCTTCCAGTTCGTGGCCGTGTACGTCGAATAATCCAAGATCACCAACCCTTCAAGCATAGTACCAGCAAATAACGTCTCTGTAGCAACAGTCGCAATCCACGCAAGCGAAGTCAACCACCCAATGATATAACTAGCAAAGACGCGATACTTTTCCGAGGAAAGCATATAAACCCAATAATACTGCCCAGCAGCAATCGGCGCCATAGACGCTAATTCCGAAATGACAGTATACACTGACAATGTCGAACTCCAAGCAATAATGAAGCCGTACAAAAGACCGGAAGGTCCACCATTCTCAAACCCTTGGCTGAAAAGAGCCAGTACGGTTTCCCATGTAATCAATTCGCAGACTGCGAAACCGAATAGAGACCAAAAGTCGAAGCGACGTTTGAGGACTTGTTTTTTGCCTAGACGAGCCAGGACGGCGTCGTCGGCAGATCTGTCGATTGGGCCGGTCATTTTGATAAGGTCTGACGGCAGACTGATGCAGCAAAGAAGGCTGTTTACAGTATGCAGCTTTTACCCAGGCAGCTTTGTGGGGAAGTAGAGGTGCCGCGTTGGGATATCTGATCTAACTGACCAGGGTAGGATTTCTGCTCGTAGGTTTAAGTGTTTCCCCAGATGCATGAAGTGGCGCGTGCGGCAGATTGTCAATCACAGTCAACGTTGTTATCAGGATGCAGAGCTAGTGAGAGCCTAGTAGGTAACTAGCTCTATTGCTGATAAAGAGATAGATAGAGATACACTGCGAGATACAACTCTCATGCGATTGCGTTCAGTGCAAAAGGATAGAAAGCCAAAAGACGAATCAATGACGAATTAAGGTATCATGTGGATGTCTGTGTATCCCTTGTCTCTCTATCTATTTCTCACTATATCTGACTCCTTCCGTGGTGGTGTACTGCTACAACACTGTCCAGGCAGTCGTCGATATCCAAGCAATTAACAGTCGTTTTCAAATTGTTTGATTAACTTGCTAGAAAGACGAGGGAGAAAACAGAGAAATGAAAAGATTTTCTTTTCGTATTAACTTCGCGGGGAAATAAATCTTGGAAAACAACAGCGGCACGGCACATGCCTCAGGCACCAATCAGCGATATTCTTTCACTGCCTCTCAAGATTCGCCATGGGGCTACACAGAATACACTATTTGTCTTGGAAAGCTTTTTTATCGGTTGTCCATTGACAATGTCCAATGTCGAGTGATGATCAACCAATATCCCTCGACGTTAGCATCTCATCTGCCAAAATATCAACTACGAGTAGCATCTTGCATCATGCAATAGGCGGTATGCGGCTGCCAGAGTATGCGCTATCCTACTCGACATGCAAGTAATTTGTCCAAGTATTTGACCGATTGCTGGATTTGTTTAGCACTGTTCTTCTCTTCCAAGTTCCTACAGCCCTAAAATATAGCCTCGGTTATTACGTATGTGGAAACCTTCCTTCGGCCGTAAAACATTAGGGTAATTTAGGGTTATGAATAGCTTCATTACCGCAGTATACATACAAATAACTAAATCGTATATCCATTATTATTGATCGTAAACTGATTATTGACATAAAAATTACCAGCCCTCCACCCTCGTCATTTTCAAATGCATCCCCTCCTTCGGCTTCGTCGTAACCGCACCCGCAATATGAATCTCCTCTTCCGGCCTCTGCATCTCCAACACAAACCTCCCCACAACCCCAGCAACAGCACAACGCAACTCCGCTCTCGCAAAATCCTTCCCAATACATGACCTCTGTCCATGCAAAAAGGTAATCTGCGCAAAATTCGTAGGTGCGCCGCCGTGATGATTCACAACTGAGTTTCCCGTTTGGTCATCGATATCAATCCATCGTTCGGGGATGAATGAGTCGCCCGTATCACCCCAGAATTGTGGACTTCGGTTTATCGCATAGGGGCATAGGATTATTCGTATTCCACGGGGAATGCGTGTGTTGGCTATGGTTGTGTCGCGGACTGCTTCACGGATTGTGGCGGGGACTGTAGGGTAGAGGCGAAGGACTTCTTGACAGACCCCGTTCAGTAAGGGCATGGATTCAAGTTGGTGCCATGTTATGTCATGTTCGGCAGAGGGAATCGTAGAGTGTATTTCGTCCCTTAGTCGGGTTTGGACTTCTGGATGGAGACAGAGGAGATAACATGCCCATGTCAGAGCGCTTGCAGTTGTTTCGTGCTGTCCCATTAGTTAGTTTACAGACCATGGAGGAAAAAAGATAGAAAGATATACTCCTGCAGCGAGAAATGTCAACATCTGATCCACCAACTCATCATCAGAAAACTCTCCTCGCAACATAATCGTCCCGAGGATATCCACCTCCAATGTTTCAAGTTTGTGTGATTTGAGCGCTTCCCTCTTCTCGCGGACAATATCGTGGCATACAGCACGTAGGAAGTCAGTTTCTTTATCAACAACCCTATTCAGTGTCCAGGGTATACGTCGAGCGAACCATTGCGGAAGAAGGAAATTGACACCCAAAAAAATTAACTTTTCGCGTGATGGTTCGAGGATTGCTAAAAAGCTATCTGCGACTTTATTCTTTTTGTTGATTAGAGATTGAAAATCGCGACCCATTGCTACGGGACCGATGACATCGAGTGTAAGACGACTATCCAAGTCAGCTATCAATCCTTCAAAAAAGGGGGGAGAACTCACCTCGCCCATACAGACATCTCAACCTTCCCCATCCTCCCATCCCCATGCATCCCCTCCACGGGATTAAGTCTCATCTCCTCCTCCAACTGCGCCAACAAAACATTCGTCTTCTCCCACATAAGGCCATACAACGACCTAATATTCTTAATGTTAAACGCTGGCGTCAACGCCCTTCTCTGGACTCGATGTGCATTCCCTTCTGATAATATCAACCCGAACCCTAAAATCCGCGCCAAAAACGTACGCACTTTCCACGGTTTTTCAAAGTCATATGTATTCGTACTCATTACATCCAAGAGGGCCTGATGGCTTGTAGCGATGAGATAACTGCGTCGGAATGTGTCGCGGAAATGGATTAGACCTTCATTAGGGATTGTGCGCATCCATTCTAGTGGGAGACGCCCGCGGGGAGAGTCCAGTAATATAGCCATTTGGTTTGTTTTGCCCTAGACATCACTTAGTCTTTGCTTTCCTGAGTAAGGAGGGAGAGGTGTACCGGAACAGTAGCAACATGTCGTAATGGATCCACATAAAACGGATAAATCAATAAATCCCATACCAACTGGATGGCAAAATTGATTGCAAGTACGACCAGAAACAGGCTTTTGAAAGACAATTCTGATACGAAATTGGTGGTCCAGAGTAAGGCCACTGTCTCGGTCAGGGAGATGGTGAGGTTAAGCGCTAGTTCTTCGTTGAAGAGGAGCATTTTGGTTTATTCAATAATATTGCCGTAGACCATTCTTCCCATTCAAGTTTATAGATATTATGAATTGTGAAGAGGAGGAGTTGGGATCATACGTAACTAATAACGATAAACTCAATGATCAACAAGCCTCGGTTCCTTTAGGCAGATACTAATCGTCCTTCAACATTCAACATTTTCTCAAAATGTGAACTTCGCTCAGTGTATGTAACTGAGCAAGGGACATATTCTTGTCTAATCACACATCTGATTTGGTAGTTAGAGGTCGTACGATTGTCGAGTACGCATACACCAGTACAAATCGATTGAATGGATCCGATTGGTCGAAGTATAGTGGTTCATTGATCGCCAATACAATCCACTATCGTTTCGATCACACTATTCTTGAATTTTGGTATATATCAACCTTCACCATAGAAATGCCAGTCAATATCCGTTGCCTCAGGCCTTAGACCTACATATTCACATGAATTCGGAACCTCGGCTCATGCGGGGATCTGACGTAGGTATCCATATTTCTATTGTAAGGTTTCATTGGTTTCCGGTGTCGAACTAAGCTTAAATTAAACTTAGCGCCAGCCATAAATCACATACCAGACTAGTCTGATTCCAGTTTAGTCTATCGGTGTTGAGAAATCGTTCATGCATAGAAACTAAGAAAATCAGGTATCAATATCTATATTCATATATAAATGCTTATATACAATAATAATTTAGTGTAAATGAATAGAATGCGTATGTTACAGTGATAAGGAGTAGAGACTCAGGTTTTGTTAGGCCCACTGGCTTGGGAATTGCTGGCTTGAGAACTGCCGGCTGGAGGACCGCTAGCTTGAAGTCTGTAAACTCCAAAGGTGCCTCCTTGAACCTGAGGGGGTTGAGATGAATGTGCTTTGGAATGAGGTGAGGGTCCCTGAGGATTTTCTTGGGGTGGAGGACCTTGGGAGTTTGCTTGAGGTGGGACTCGCTGAGGTGGATGTCCTTGAGATGGAAAGCCCTGCGGTGGTACTCCTTGAGGAATTCCCTGAGGAATTCCCTGAGGAACACCCTGAGGAACACCCTGAGGTAAAACTCCTTGAGGCAGAGGGCCTTGAGGAGCTCCCTGCGGATATCCCGGTGGATATGATCCCGGGAATCCTTGAGGCACAAATCCCTGAGGCGTAGGACCCCGAACCTGCGGCCAAGAGCCCTGACTAACCCTTCTCCCATTATTCATCATCGTCAGCAACTGCCTCAACACCGTATTCTGATCACTTAAAATGCCCGTCTGCTGATCCAACGTCTTCTTCATTTCCGTAAATTGCTCTTCCAGACGATCCAATCTCGTTGACATTGATGCCGTACTCTCCTTTTGGAAACCGCTACTTGCAACGGAAAGGGATACTTCTTTGGAGAGGATTTGGCGGATTTTGGATATTTCTGATAGTACCACTGTGTCAAAGTCAAAGCGGTTATCATTATCGTTATCGTGGTTTTCATTGTTATTGCTAGTGTTGTTAGTAGTGTTGTTATCAGTGTTGGTGAGATCGACAGGAGATGCAGCGTTGCTATTGCTTCCCTGAGGGGTATGATTAGATCCTCCTGACGGGGATACCTGCGTCTCACCCCGCACCATCGACTGATAATAATCATTCATCGCCTCCATCATCTTCGTCGTCCTGGCTGCTGCCTTTAACTCACTTATATCAGGTACCTCCCCCTCCAACCTAGTATATATCTCCTTCAGCCTCGTCTCCTTTTCTCTCGTCTGCTCCTCAATCTCATCCTGCAACTCAATCATCCGATCAACCAACAAACTCATCCTCTCTGCATCACTCATGACTTTCTTCCCATTCGGACCAGCCCTTTTCAAAGCTGCGCGCCGCGCATTAGTCAATTTTGCAATTGTCTTTTCGCATGATCCCGCACTGTACTGTCGATGACGGACATTCTCGAAACGGTTGCAGACTCGACGCCAAAAGGCGGTTTTGGTGGTGAATCTGAGTGTGTTTTGGCACTCGAGGCAGATTTGAAGGAGGATCAGTTTGTCTTCATCGGAGAGAGTCTGGCCGCGCCCGCCGCGGATGGGTGCTGGGGATGCGCGTTCAGGTATTACTGTGTCTGTGTTTGTAATTGGAGTATATGGAGTTGATACTGGTACTACAGGTGTATTTGTAGCTAGTGCTGCAGGTGTGGGTGTAGTTGGCGGTACGTTTGTACTCACAGCTAGCGCTGATGCAGCTGTTTGCGCTAGAGCCGGTGCTGAGTTTGTAGGTGCAGCTGGTCCAGAGACTGCTGTTGCCGACGTCCTGGACACCGCAGGCGTATTCGCAACATTCCCATTTGCCGATAATGCAGGTCTTTGAACCCCACTAGACACCGGTCCATTAGCTGCCGACAATAGCTGCGTCGATGGTGCAGCTACAGGTGTAGCAGGCATAGAGGCCGCCACATTTCCTCCCATAACCCCTGTCCCTGTGGCACCCATAGCTCCAGCTGGCATATTTCCCGGCACCGCCATATTTGACTGCCCCATCCTATTCCATGACTGCTTAGCTTTAGGCTGGGGTGGCGGGCCATTGCCATAAAATCGCCATGGAGTCAACTCCGTCATATTATGGATTCGTCCTTGAGTGATCAACTGGCCAATTGTACATTGATTATTCTTATCGTGCAAGATTAATGGAGCAGAAAAAACAATTGATGACGCGTTGGATTTTGGACCCGTGATTTGATCTAGCCGTTTTTGGTGGGTCCACCTTTTACTAGAAATGGCTTAAGCCTGCTGCTGACTGGCGCAGATGATCTTTATTACACTGCAATTTTAGTGACCGAAGAAGCCAAACATCAAGCAGACACGTTACCAGAAGGAAAATATGGGCTATCATGAGTTCATATCGGATCTGTGAAAAATGGAGTATGTAATTAGTGCACTAATGCCCTCTAGGTTTTGTGCCTCCGGGCGTAATGAACATCATTCATGCAATTTTAGTGTCTATGAGGCATTGATATTTACACCTACGACACATATGACACTCGTGAGAAGGCTGACTCCAAAAGACCATTTGACTAGGTCTATACTACTCCCTACGTACACCGCATATATCCTGAGCTCAATATTGCCTTATATGTACTAGCACTTCACTGCAGTCTTGGTGTCTAATGCATTAATATTTACACACATGACACATCGAAGATGTTGGAACTCAGAATGAACTAAACCAATTTGGGAATAGGACAAGATTTGCGTATCAAGAAATTTCGAGAATTGGCATCACATTCCGACGCGATATTGAACATTACAAATCAACTTTACAGCCTATCTCTAGAAAGTTCGATTTGCACAAGTGTCGACTTTTGGTGATATCACTTCTATGGAATCTTGTATATAAAAACAGGTTCAATACTCCTAGATAGTGGTTTTAGAGGAGTGCCGGAAAATAGACCTAGTTCCTTATACGTATTGTTTAGTGCTCGCCTTCGCTTAGTCATCGCTCTAGTAAACCAACGTTCCGACAGAAGAAGACTGAATCTGAACGTCCATTTGACTAGATCTACAATGCGTAGCAGTGTCACCAAGGAAATTATACACAGCATACACCCAATAAGCAAGAAGGCTGAATTTGAAAATATGTACCTAATTATACACACACACACACACACACACACACACACACACACAATTTTTTTTGGTGGTGGCCTTTGCACTGCAATTTTAACGTCTGTAAGGGAGTCATATATCACCATTTTACAGTCAGCATTCAGAAAAGAACCGAAAAGGGCCAGAATCTCAAAATTGGCAAAGATCTCATTTATACTGGCTTTATTATTAGCTCATACCTAGGCTCTACCCTGGATTAAATTTGTTGTTCGATGGTATCTGCTATGCCGATTTGGAAGCCCTACGATGTATTGGATGAAGTTCATAAGGAGCCCATCCAGTTCTTCCTGGAGATCAACAGTTTTCTTGTTTCCCTTCTTGTTCTCTTATTTTCGTTTTCTTTCATGTCTCTTTCGAGTTCCTACAATTTTACCATCAATAAGGGGAGCGGTCACACCACGTTCTCAAGTGCTTGGCAGCCTGTCACAGTTGCTGCACTACAATTTTAGTGTCTGCGAGGGAATGATGCTACAAGTAAGAAAGCCAAGTCTTAAACTAACTAGAGTATAAGTTGGTTATTTATCGAGATTTAGACTTGATCATGCATATTATCACTAAGCTATGCCTTCCGTAGTTAGTATTGATGCACAATGACATGCACCCAAGTACCCATGCCGTCAAGCCCGCGTTGCCAGTGAACCCGGGGGTTTAATTGCACTGCAATTTTAGTGTCTGCGAGCCTTCCACAATCACTAAGGGTTGTTCAGATTAGGGTTAAACCTCTCAGTATCCCATGCATTCTCACTGAAATAGACAATACTCAACTCGTGTACAATAACCACGAATAAAATTCAACCCTAATGACCGTATTTGACAAGAAAAAAACAACCGGAAATGCATTGCACCAAATAGCAAGGTAGGTAGGTAGGTATCAATCGAACAACAAACCGCTAAGAGAAAAAAAAAAAAACAAACAATACGCTAACCTTGAACCCAATATGCAACGCTATGCAAAATGCAATCAATATACCGTCTATACATGCAAGGAAAAGAAAACCCAAAAGAATGCAAAGAATGCTCAGGATGCAAAATCAAAAAGAAAACAATCCCGTTCGCCGTTTTCCCAACGGATAAATGACCACAGCAGACAGGAACAACCCCACAGTGATCCCAATAGCGACTTGAATCATACCATATCCCATTGAATAAATCGAACTATCCGATGATGATGCCTGCGCATAATTCGAGTGGTCACCTGTAATATTCGCTCGAATCGCGGATGCGGATTGTACACCGGACACCAAGGAGCCCTGCGATGCCAGACCGGAGGGGACCAGTACAAATATAGCTGGTAAAATTGCCGTTGCGGCGTGACCGTGCCATATCCGACTGTACAAATTTCCCAAAACGCCGATCGCAAATGCGCCGAGGGTGTTTGCTAATTCTGGGTTTGATTCGAGTTTGAGGTTACTGAAGTAATTCACGATGTAGCCTGCTTCGGCGATTAGGATCATGACGGGGACTTGTTTCCATTTTCCTTGGTTGATGATCACGAGAAAAACGACGTAGATGGCAACGAAGGGGAAGCGTTGGACGTAGGGATTGTTGCCGATGAGTTCGCCGGAACAGGTCGTGTTGGGGTTTGCTTTGGGGTCCATTAGCCCGTATATTGTTGTTCCGACCGTGATGCCGTATCCGAGAAACAGAGAGTAGATGATGGCGTAGACCATGCGGATTGATCCGGGGATGATTTGGTGAGACTGCAGTTCGAGACTGCTGCTTAGGACGAGGAATCCCGGTAGGATCAGGGCGATTGAGGATTGTGCCATGGATGAGAAGCAAAAGTAGTATTGTTGTGTGCCGTCTACCACGCCATGACGAATACTGCCAAAAGCACGTGCGAGGAAGGATGTAAGGATGGTGGCGACAACTTCGAAAACGTTCGAATAGAGACTAGATCGAGGAGAGAAGACAAGTTGAAGCAAACCTAACAAGCAGCCAAGGAAAAAAGTAATCGGCATGTCGATGGGCCGTGCCTGAAAGGCAAAAGGGCCGACAGCCACAGAAGCAAATCCATAACAGAGTACAACCAGCCAGGTGGGATATTTGGGCGGACGGTTGATCACCGCTTCGAGTTCGGTGATGGCTTCGTCGACGGTAATCTTATCGTGCACCAAGTTCTTGTAAATGTCTTGAGTGTCCTCCAAACGAGCCAAATCCACTCCTTGTGCAACTCGTACTAGCTTGACTTCTGTGGTACGTGTGGCCAAGTCGTCAAAAGAGATGATCATTGTCCCAGGCAGGTACAGGAACTGAGCGTGTAGATCCAACACCTGCGCAGTCAACGACATGTACTCTTCCAGCCGATGACTCGGAGCTCCAAACCGCATCATTGCCCGACACAGGGTTATCAAGTACCGCTGTCTAGTAATGATCGATGCAATACGCGCAGCAATATGATCTTTGAGCCGTTTCTTGGCCTTTTTACCACTCTTGCCGGACGACATCATCATCATCTCTCGCTTACTGGCAACAGACTTTTTCAAATCATCCATCGCCATGGGTGCTCCTTGTGTGCCGAGATTCAACCCAGCACCAACCAGAGACATGGTTGATTGATTCGGGGAATGCTTGCTGTACCATTTCACCTTCTTCCTTGGAGTCACGGCGCCACTGATAGGTGTAGTCGCACCACTTTTGGGAGTTGCAGCGCCACTGTCGGGCGTCTGCGGTGTACTTCGTCCAGATAAAGAGTGGTGAGCATGCAATTTGAGGAGATACGACAACACACCTTCTCCCTGTGGAGGCGGTTCAGAATCCGTTTCTGAACCACCAACGCTTGTTACCGACTCTGATGAATTCAACCGAAAGTGTTTGGGTCGTTTCCTCACACCATGGTGCAGACCAACTCCACGAAGTGCACGGTGTGCCTCCTCCGCGGCATCGTGCTGGTGCTCAGCCTGCGGACTTCCAAGAGGAGGAATATCGTCAATTAATTCAGGCGGGTTTATAGCTGGTGTCAGTGCATCTCCTGGCTCCTCTGGTCTCCCCATTTTCGTCAACCAATGTCGAGCCCGATCTCGCATACTCGGATGTCGAGTCAGACCGTTCTTGCCGTCTGCACCGCTGGCATCTGATTTGGCCGTCTCACCCTTTTCCAAATCGGCGCCCATATCATCGCGAGGAGTTGACTCTCCGTGTGCGTCTTCGCCATATTCTGGAGCTGGCATGTGTTCATCGTGAGAGCGGAATTTGACGCGAATTTCTCGCAGTCGCTCCACGATTTCTTCAGGTGGGATGCCGGGGTCAGGAAAGACGACACTAGATCTGTCAGGAGTGATATCGCCTTGGTCAATACGTTCAGGTGTGGAGGTGCCGCTCAGGCTCAACCCTGGGCGAAGTTCGTTGTCCATGGTCTTTTTTTTCCTTCTTTTTTTTGGCTTGGGATGTGGTAGTCGAATGTTCGCGATGAATCGGAACAATCACCCCACTTAGCCCACCATGATCAGATGAGAATCAGCGTTCTGCCGGGTTGTTAGTCTGAGCTGTCTGAGGATATCAGACACAGTGAATTGGTGTGAGATGATATGAGATGATATGAGAGAGGAGAAATGGATGGATGGCTGTGGGGGTCGCCGTCATATAGCTGCTGGCCTGCTAGCCTGCTTATCAAGGAAGGAGACCCCATGTTACTAACCAGCTAACACTCTTAGTTAACTACGTCGTAGTACACACATTATTATTGGCAAGTCAGCAGATTATATTAATTCGGTTGATCTTCTCGATGTACAGCGGATTACTGAAAGCAGCCATCCCGGTGGACTCTATGGCGTCAGTCAAGCCATTGGCATCTCTTTATTGGCCTGCGATAAGCCGGCGCTACCGATGCTCTACAAGTTTACTACTAAGTACAAACATTATTCTGATCTGTCAGGATCCTGAATATCGTGACTATCATCTGATCGATATGTTCTGTATAGCCACGGATTGGTGATGGTTTCGCTGGGAAAAATTTTCACTCTCCTCTACATTGGCCAATCATGCCGTCCGTCTAGGGTATATCGCTGACTGTTGTGCCACCACTCTTTGACAATAGCATTATCAATTACCAATTATCAATTATCTGATAAGTTGTATAGAAATCTAATTATATCCAGACAATTGTATGGAATTAGAGACTTTCTGCGAATAATCTAGACCCTTCTGGCGCGTGGCGATGTTACCGTCCACCAGACCCACGGTTCACTCGGCGTTTTCTCTTTTCTCTTCTTCTTCTCCTCCTCTTCTCTACAGAGCGTATCCTGCCCCTGAGATTGGGTACCAATGTCAGCCCGAGCGAGACAGACTCGGTCTCGAACTCGAAACCGATCTAGATCGTCTTTTGCGAGTGTCATATATATATTGATACTCCACTCCGGAAGTCCATCCACAGCCGATACCCACAACATAGCTCGGCTTATGGCCTTATACTATCTATCTATTACTCAGGGATACGGTACCTTGCCAGCTGACTGATAACTTTAGGCACACGTGTAAACAGAAAGAAAAAGGGAAAAAAAGAAAGGAAAATACACTCGGCAGGCCGTCTTGGGAAAAGATTCCTCGGGATCTCTGAGACTCTGACCTGTTCCGGCATGCCGTCGATCAACTGTCCGGCCAACGCAGCGATTGTACTCCGTACACAGCACGTGCTATTCTCAGACTGGATTCCTATATTTATTCTTTCTGGATAACGTATCCACTTTAGGTACCCAAGTTTCTGATTCTACCGTGTGGGACTATCCGTGCTTTAGATATAGGAGTAGGAGTACGGACCAGGTGTACGTATGCGTATCAACTATCTGAATGCCGAAGACACGGCAAGCCGGGCATGCATGGAAAAAGAAAAGTCAAGAAAAGCAATATACCCATTACCTAGTCCTACAGGGTTGTTTCGTAATGGGCTTTGATTGTTTGTTTGTGGCATCGGGCAGGATATGACTATTTTCAGTGACCCGACAGTATGGAAGTGTAGGTTAGATACATGAAGTTTTGCTTCTCTTTTTCTTTTCTTTTCTTTTGTTAGGTTCCTCCTGACCACGACTCCGGGGATGTGTCCTGCCGGAAGATCACAGATCATCGACACTACCCAGGTGACAGGATGATCACCTACCAGTTTAGGTGGACAGAGAGCAGCGTCTATCGTGTGCGTGTCTCACTGGAATCTGCGGCGATCAGGTATGATACTAGTGTCCTGTGCACTCCCTTTCGAGGACGCATGGCAAGGGGTCATAGGATCTATGTGCGGATAGCCTAATTCCAAGGGTAATTAATAGAAAAACCACGAATCACCGGGTTGTCTTGGTTACAGAATTCGGCACAAAAAATAATTAATCTTTTAATATTTACATGGTTTGCACGCATACCTGTTATGTGGGAATAGACAAAAAAATAAAGCATAACGAGGAAAAAAAGAACAGGTCTCGCGGGGATTCGAACCCCGGTTATTTGGAGCTTTGCATGAGCCGGTCAGGCCATATCAAAACCAAAAGTGATAACCACTACACTACGAAACCTTGCTGGCAGTAACGGCAAGATTCTTGGTTTATATCTCATCGGCAGATTTCTAGGCTGTGCAGCTTTGATATAACTGCTTCTTGCGAAAGCACAGCATCAATAAGACGCTGGAGTAGTATTTATGAATACAAATTCAAAGCTTGACTATGATTGGCCGGTGCGGATATCGTCATTTCCATGGTAGGATTAGCTTCCGTTGGTTGACATTTCGTGAAATTATTACAAGGAGTTGGACTCAGATCTTTTAGGTATATATATATTTGAGGGAAGCTACTCGACAAAGGAATAGGTAATCATGCAGTGATATCCATAAGCTGTCAAGCTAAGCATCAACCAGAGAGAGAATTGGAGAGGCGCAAAAGAATCAAAAAGGCAGTATGCGCAGCAAACTACGCTAATAATCAGCCAAGTTTCTACGAAGATGATCCCCGTGCCGTTGACTTCAGGATGCGTCGAAGACGCACCAAGTACCGTATATAGGGAACTCAAAATGGATGCCCGGATAGATTGGAGCACAAGGCTGAGGTATATACGTATTACAAGTACCTAGGAAGCCTTGGGCTGCAACTGGTCGTCTACCCCGCCTCCGTAAGTGGTGATCCTGCCATGCCTCGCACAATCAATCTATGCTCTGTTTGTGACTTATTGCTATGTGAAACGAAGATGGTGGAATCATGGGAAAAGTAAGCATATTTACTCGATCCTTGTGTCTTGGTTTCTGACAGAATAATCTAATTACCACGTAACGACGGCCAGTTGAACGCATGGCATCAAGCCGAATGGATCGATATTTATTCTACGAGAAATATGGTATTGACAACAGAGCCCTTCACCCTCCTGGACTCGGATGACGATTTCGAATAGGTCATATCTTTTTATCCTAGATATATTTGGGCGGAGCATTGCGCTGGAGCCAAGCTACGAGTATAATTGCTGGTGATTCTGACCCAAGCAAAGAGTCACAACTCGAAGCTTCAATCCAAGCCAAATTCGTGAAAATTGGGTTGCCCGAATCTCATTTTGCGGAGGATACTTCACCGGATACAGCACAACCCATGTCGAGCAACCAGGTCACAGACTATATGAGAATGATGACTTCTCCTCCATAGTGGTCCATGGGAAGCCCCTCAATTAAGTTCGGTGTATAGTCTTCATGAGTGGAAAAAGTCACTAGATTCTTATGAGCTGTGGGAGATCACAGAAGTAAGTCATATGTATCCTACTTTATCTCGTGGGACAGTCCATAGCGCTGACGTTTGACTATCAGCTCACCAGCATAGTCCCTTTACATGATTTCATTGGAATATTCCCTGGCATGGGATGGGAGCCTGAGATTTTTAAATCAACTCAAATCAAGTCAAATCTAGGCCGCTTATATCACCTCCAATAACTACACCAGGCCAACAGTGGGCCCCGGATACAAATTCCACTTCCTTTATAATCGACTTGGACGGACATGACGGGTTTGTGTTGACATTACTCTTCTTCCAGGATCCAAACGGCTTTGTCAGATTTGGCGGATTTCAAAGGTCTACCTCCAAACAGGTCCCGCTTGGAGTGAAGGATTGTTTTCAAAGAGACTATTGCGTATGCGAGGAAGGGGAACACCTTTAGCTGTTGCTACAAGCAATACGTCCTTAGAGGATGGCAAGAAGGTATGTGGTTCTGAGACAATCCGAAGCTTGAGTAACTGGATGAATTTCCCCTGCGCCTCCAAAAGGTGCACTTCTTTTACATGAATGAACGCTCGCGTTTATGTTGGCATATTCTTGAACTTTTTTACGACCTCGCAAATGCAGGTTGGAAATCGGCAAACTCAGAGACCCTTATTTTTTTTTGGTGTCTCGTTCACTAAACTTCAATTTGGCCTGTTGTGGTGATTCATTATATCTTCATTTCACGACGTGTACTGGTGAGAATGATATCGTCGTCGGGAAATTGAATGGAACGAGGTTCAACTTGGAGGGATTAAACTATGCAGGTACTTTGGGTGATTTCCTCACCCTTTAACTCGCTTGATTCTTTTCTTATCCTTTCTGCTCAGACACTCGTGAAAACGAAATACCAGATTCTAAGAGACCTTGTCGTACAACGTCTGCTTTGCATGGCTCAAACTCGTGCGTGGCTGCAGTGCGAATTCACAATAACTGAATACGATTAAGAATATTTCATACGATTATTTATCAATAACATCCTCATACACAGGGCCCGTCGGTCCCCAAATGACAATCCTCTTCCCTCTATAATCCCCCCTTCCTCTCCTTTTCGATTTATAGCAGCAACAACAACATGAACAGAGCCACGCCAGAAAAGAATATATATATCGAGTCAGCCAGAACTTTGAGGACCATTGTAAGAAAGTCATTTCTTTGTCTTTACGGCCTCCCTTTGACTTTTCGTCTGCATTGGTGGTCGTGAAGTTGCGGCGACAAAGATTGTAAACCATCCAGCAGATGAGAACAGCAACACAATAAGTTACCACCAGAGCCAAGGTCTCGTAACAAATTAGAACAGACAGCGATTCCATCAGATAGATCAATAGGAAGAATGTAACTATTAACGACGGAGCCAGCGGGACCAGGATTATGGAACGTATCCAATAAGTTCTAGAGGATAGCTGGGCGTTTCGAATCCTCACTTCGACGCCCGAAGTCGAATGATGCCGATTATCAACATTCGAGACCGTCGCCAGTAGTCCCGACGAATAATGAGATTCGCTCCGGAATATATTCTTCACATATTTCCCATCAACCCCATCGTCATCTGGTCCATCTATAGCCGAATATCCCATGTTTTGCAGCCGTTCCTTCTCCCTTAATCTCAACCACTCCGTCACAGGTGCAGACTTCCAAACTTCAACAACCGTCTTCCTCTCCGCTAGAAGCTTGCGTGCAACAACTCTGAGATCAATCTCGTAGGTAAAACCATGCATCTGATTATGAAACATCGCCGCATCCGGTAACCAGAACCAGGGGAGATTAATTATGTGATCTGCGCCTCCAGCATCGACTTGTACTCTGACCTGATCGCTCACGTAGACAAGCTCATCTTTCCCGTCTTCTTCACGAAGAAGAATCAAATCCGGATTTTGCTTGTCGGCATCAGCCGATAAAACCTTTAACGCGGCATCTGTCAGGTACAGCCGATGTCTAACATCGCGCCCCATCCCCAGAATAACAGCATCTTCGCCATCACGACTGAGCTGCCAATCAACTATTAAATGCGTACAATCACTACTCAACCCGCTCACTCTTGCGCGTTGCGGCGGTGAGCCAGGGTAGAGGTCATTAGCCGGCAGAATCGTCACAGAGGAGACGTCAAAGGATTCATCCCATGGATATATCGTATGTAAAATCCGTCTAGCCCTCAAGGTCCGTTGAATATATTGATAATATACTCCACTATTAATTTCAGATGTGATAGGTGGAGAAGGGAGGAATATCCAGAGACCGATGAGAGTGAGCCAGGAGAAGAGGATGAATTTGAGGATGCGGGTGAAGGAGGAGATTAACCTGGGCATTTTTAAAATGCCTCAGCAATTGAAATAAAACGAAAGTATTCAAATGTATAAACGAGCGGATGCATGCATTCGCATGCTTGTTTACTATCAAAGCTGAATCATTGGTTTTTATGGTGGAAGTATTGTTCCTGATGTCGTCGGACTTGAGATTTGGCTTTAGCCGGTCTTGGAAGCTTGGCCAATCAGAGGGGGAGATTTGCCCCTTTCTATGATCTCTATTAATACATGCTTTGCCATACAATAGCATAAGAAAGTAATCAAATAAAGTTGTTATATCGTAAAAAAAAAAGGTAAAGATCAGCCTGATATATACATGAAACGAATCAACAAGTCGCAGATCTTCTAGTAGATCAATTCACAGCAGTCTGATCGTAATACAAATCGCAAGAATGAGGATGCTGCAAACAATACTTGGGCACCAAAGGCGCAGCCTGCACGCCATTCGCAACCAAATACTCTCTAAAATTTAAGATTCGCTGCGTCATCAACGTAGTCCTCTTCTTGCCGGTCTTCGGATCCTTGTTTCCGGACCACACCAACTCCGCAAGCGCAGCAGCGCGAGGCCACATTTTACCGGATACCACAGTATCATCAACCTGTTCCGACCACAAGGGAGCAACTGCGCCCTTGATATGTGCCGCTTGAGCATCGGTGAGGTTGGTGGTGAAATCGTAGTCGTAGATACGTTGCCATGTCTTGTAAGGTGCGCACCAACTTCCGCCGTTACCACCGTAGTTGAAGTTTGCGAGTCCTGTGGCGGCGTCGGGGTTGGATTGCACGTTGTATCGGGGATCGTTGGTGACGAAGCCGCCGTAGCCGCAGTCGAGGTACATGAAATCGGACGAGGAAACGAGGACATCATACCCTAAATCGGTCAGGTTGTTGATGTTGCCGAGTCCGTTGTTCCAGGATTGAACCAACAACCCTTCTGTTGGCACGTTGGGTGCGTGGGGATCGTTGAGGACGAGATCTTCCCAGATAAGCAGTTTACGATTGGCGATTTTCTTGAAAATGGGGAATGCGTGATCAACCCAGTACTGCGTAACATCGTTGTAGGTACGGCTGGGATCAGCGGCTAGGTAGTTCTGCACATAAGAACTAAAGTTGTAGCAGTTGGTCTGCAATTCATCACCACCAACATGGAAGAAATGATCCGTGAAGATGCCCGAAAGCTCATTATACACCTTCGAGACAACACCATAGGTCTTGTTGTTGAGAGGGTCGAGTTGACCGGGTGTCGGTTCCACGGCAGTATGATAGGGCCAGTTATCATTTGACCACCACGAATGAGCACACGAGACAATGCTAGGATCGACCTGCTGCCAGCCCGCGGCAGAGTGACCTGGCATATCGACTTCGGGGACAACACGCACACCGCGAGCACGCGCATATTCAATAACATCCTTGAGATCCCCATGCGAGAAAGTCTGGGAAGGCGAATAAGCATCTTTGATCATTTGCGGGTACGAGCTCATTTCCACGGGCCATGATTGCGAATCATCCAAATGCCAGTGCAAGATATTCAGTTTCGACAGGGCCATGCCGTCGATTTGCTCCTTGATCTTCGGTACAGTGATAAAGTTCCGTCCGGTGTCAATCATAATACCGCGCCATGGGTACAAGGGCGAATCCTCGATCTGAACGGGCTGTTCGATGACCAGACCATTATTCCAAACAATAATCTGCTGCAGAGTCGTGAATGCATGGAGAGCACCCCAGGTTGTGTTGGCGGTAATCTCGAGAGTGGACGAATTCGAGTTGAGCACCAAGGTATACGACTCATCCACTTCAGCCTGCAAATCCGCACTGAGGTCTGCAACGGTAACCGAGACCGATTTGAGGATTGCATGCTGATGACGCTTTTGGCTATGATGGTGACGCTTCATACCGCTGAGCCCTGCAGCTGCCGAGGACGAAGGCACAGACGAAGCTGAAGACGTCGGTGCTGCGGTCGGAAATGGTTGGTATGAAGAGATCGGAGCTTCCGTAGCTTGAGGAACCCATTTCAACTGCTTGATACTGTTCCAGGCGCGTTCCCAGGCATCGGTTACGATGGCATTCCTGGGTAGGTTTACAGCGACGTTTTGCGGAATCGAGATGGGACCTGAAGTTCCCCAAGCGATCGACCGGGGTGCGGGGAGAGGGTTGACGGCCACTCCGGCCACTGCAGAGGCCAGACAGCCGACTGTTGTGACCAGGCTGTTGACACGCATGGTCAATTACTATATAGTAAAAGAGGGAAAGGAAGGACAGTAAAAAAAAGAATGAACGTCGGTGTTTAGGAAAGGAAGAAAAGAAAGAAAGCACCGAAGCAGGGGAAACAAGGGAAATAAATACTACGTCGATCAGCTTGCAGTAAAGGGAAACATTGCATGCTACATCGTGGCCGGAGCATACCTTTTGCCTAGAAAAGATACATCTAATCAACTTAGCATATTTTCCCGGGCCCCTCCGTCAAACCTTGAATGCAAAGGGGATCATCCAGGAAATTGCTGGACTACTATTAGTAAAGAGTCATAATAAGGACTGGACTAAGCATAACTTGAGATAGAAAGTTAGAAAAAGGGCTGATTCAGTGGCTGATTTGCTCAATGTTTTCGTCTCTTCTTTTTTAGAATGTTTAGCACTAAACTAGTGGCTCCACCTGATAGAATTAAATTTGATTAACGTTCCTTTGGTTAAACTTGCTGTATCTCACGTTGTTGGTGTTGATTTTGATGCAACAAGGAGATAACTACTGAATAATGAGATGTAACTTTTCATATACATTTATTCAATCATTGGAAAATGTAGCTTTGAATCGTGTAAACACTCCGAATACTTATAAATAGCTGCCAAGCACCTGGATCGGTGCCCTGAATACCAGCCCATAAGCTTACTCAGTAAGAACTAAGAAGTAATCTGGGGGCCATGCCCTAACTCCCTGCGTATAGCACCAACTCCCTAGGCTAGCAGGCTTATCTCATGAAATACACAGATGATGACTTACTCCTTAGACTCATTCATCTCATCTTTCTTGTTTCATTTACCCCTCACAATCTTGATCTTGAAATCGGTTAACCGTTACCTACATGGAAAATAGGTCGAGTGTCACCATACCATTTTCTCCGCAATCATTCTTTGGATTTTATCTACGTATTCATGCAAGGATAGAATTATACCAGGACTGACGTTACATCAGCCCCATGAGCTTGAGCGCGATAGATTCAAGATTACAAGTCGCTAGTTTTCTTTTTATCTAGTTATGGAATTGAGACTCGTGAGCTGTAAGTTGTGGAGTCGGAATGTAACGTTGTTGACTGCCTCAGGCAAGCCTTATCACCACAGCTGTTAGTTAAGTAGTAGTTACTACCCTGATAACTAACTATGTACCAGTTGTATCATACGAAATAACTAGCACAATCATCATATATTCTTTATCTAGAAGAAATTCTAGATAAGTAGAGAGGACTAGAATTCAAATTCCCGCCGGAACACGTCCACATCCATCCCCGACACAACCATATCCGCCAGATCACGTCTCCCCATCGACGTAAACACCCTCCGCAAGGTATCATACAAATTCGTACTCTGATTCTGACTAATATGAATCATGCGCTCCAACTCTGCATCGTCAATCCCATCAACACCTTCCACGATTTCGCGCGCTTTCTCGCGACCTTGTTGTTCGACTACTTTATGCATTGCCAATGCACCCAGTAAGTGTTGTGCGGCTTCTGGGTAGCACCCGATATTGATACAGGATACGCCGAGATTGTATCGTGCGCGGACAAAGTTTGGGTTGATGGTGAGCGCCTTTTCGTATGCTTCGATTGCTTCTTCGGAGCGGCCTGAGTTGGCTAGTGTGGCTCCGAGGCGGTTCCAGAGGAGATGGACTTGTTCTTGTTGGTTTGATGTTCCGGATTCCGTGGATGCGAGTGCTGCTGAGAAGCAGTCTACCGCTTTGTCGTATTCTTCGGCACAGTAGAATAGTACGCCTAGACCGACTTGTACGTCGGGATCCATGTGTTCTCCCGACGGCGAGAGTTGTGCTGCCTGGATAAAAAGGTCTGTTACTTTATCGTGCAATAGTTGTCGATCCGTAAAGCCGACGTCGGTATCGGCAGAAAGATCGCTGGGGTCGATGACTTGAGGATATTTCACCGAGAGCCATCGTTCCAGCGTACGATATGCCGTGGAATCGTAGCCTTCGTTTGTGTACGAGACGGCCAAGCCCATAAGAGCATCGAGATTGTTAGGATCCAATTTCAACGCTTGCTCCAATGCACGTAATGCCGGATTCTCCTTCTCGTTCTGTGCCTGCGCAGATCCAAGCATCGTCCAGGCCTGTACATGTTGAGGATCCTTCTGGACGGCCGCTTCAAAAGCAAGTGCAGCTAGAGACAAATTCCCACCTTCCTTCATAATCTTCATTCCTTCCTCGAACGGGTTACCCACAGCCCGGAACGCATTATCCTCTTCAAAAACATAATCCCCCAATTGCGGGTCGCGGAATCGTGTGTTCAGACTATCGAACCCTTCCCAACCATGTGTATCGCCCAGATGTAAATTCGCAACTTCTTCAAAATCAAGATTCTCTTCGGCCAGTTTTCTAGTAGCAGCAGACAAATCATTTTCAGCCTGAGCCTTTTGCCACATACGTTCAAACATTTCAAATCCTTCTTCATCATGACTAGAATGGGTAGTATCATTGAGCACTGACCTGTCCAGATCATTGAGTTCTGCTTCCATGGCATGATTTGCCTGCTCATCAAATGCCTCTTGACCCGCTGCATCCATTTCGGCGAATTGAGCTTCCCAGTTCTCGTCGTCTAACTCGACCATTCGTCCTTTCCCTTTACTGTCTTGTTGTTGAGCGGCTGGTTGTTGTTGTTGTTGTTGTTGTTGTTGTTGTTGCATAGGCATATACGACGGACTCATCATTCCCATAGCGCCCATTCCACCCATATATCCACCCATCATAGGCCGCTGATACCCACTCATTATAGGTGACTGTGCCGACTGCGTGATCGGGCTCGCTGTACGATGTTGTTGCTGGAATCGAGAGAATTCCGCAGCGGAGAACCCAGGACCCCTATTATCGAGTACAGCAGGAGCGGCATTAGGACTTTGAAAAGCGGCTTCCATACGTGCTTGTTCGCTATCAAATTCGGTAGCCCAGCCAGGTGATCCTGTACGCACGGGCGCATGTTGCATTGATTCGATTTCTCGTCGCATTTGTTCCATGGCAAAAGGTTGAACGGGGGCTTGATGGGGGAGATGGCCGGGTTGTTGCATGAATTCATCCATCATCTAGCAATTCGGCTTTGAGTTAGAATCTGGATACTCTTCCATGGTGATATGATCCTACCTGATCACCCGGTCCTGCCATCCCCCGAGAACGCATGCTCTCCTGCATCCCCGGTGCCCTTCCCACCAGTCTATCTCGCTGTAAAGACTTGTCATCTTGAACGTGTTTGGTGAATTGTGTCAATGGGTTGCCGGCAGTCGAGCACTCGGCACCACCAAGAAAGGACATGGCGGAGGCTTATATGTATATTATATTCAATCAACTGGCAATCAAAGGCCTAATCTCGCGACCATATATTTGGAAACAGTGAGCAGAGTAGACCGGTCTATCAAATGTAGTCGTAGGAAGTCCACGTCAATTCGAGAGGTTATCAGTTGCGTTAGTAATCGCTCCGGTCGAGAATGTGTGGGGTACAATCCGAGCCACGGCAGCTATGTTCACGACGTTGCTGTTAAAGATATCATAAGGTAGCAGAGAATATAATGCAGGTTTGCGATGAACTATTCCTGCTAAGAAAGACAAAATATAATCGTGTTTGAAACGAGGACTTTCATGAAAAGATCGTTTTTGTTCGGCAACTGGCACTGTTCTCCGCCACCGAGCCCGGCCGAGGTTCTTTCCGGGGTGATCACGTGTTTAGCCTCGATATAAAAACTATTGATTTCGTATAACCGGAGAGCAAGCCAGTGTAGAAAAAGGAGATATCCTTTCATCATGAGATTAAAGTCCGTTCAGTCAGGTAAGACACTAAAGTAAATAATATACAATAATTTTAATCGGTACATGTGGCCAATCCATACAGCCAAATAAAAGCACATAATAAAAGTCGACATTTGGAGAATCACGAATATGGAAGACTGTGATCATCCAATTGGCTAGCCTCGAACGCCCCCCATGCGTGGTACTTGTAGATTGAAGGACCAGAAACGGTCAACATGGCGGATATTTAGAGTATCGATGTCAAGTTTCAGTTCTGGGTCTCTGCCTTGCCTTCAGCTTCGTTGGTCGCGTTTTCAGTCTCTGTATTAGCCGCAGCCTGGTCCCTGGGCTCTCGTCGACCCTTCTTGACACCCTGGCTGAAGTCAACCCTTAGTCGACGACCATGAGGTGCCTTGCTGCTGAGAATCTCAAGAGCAGCCTGAGCACTGGGGATATCGAGGAAGTCAGCGTGAGCGAAACCTCTAGGGCTACCACTCTGGCGATCAACAGCAACACGAACTTCAACGACATTGCGGACGCTCTTGAAGATATCGTTGAGTTCCCGGTCGGAAAGGTCATAGGCCAGGTTACCAATATAGAGACTCCGGGTGGGCTTTGACTTGGGTCGGGACTGTTTTTCGCTGGGTCCGGAAGCCGAGAACTGGACGAGTACTCGACGACCTTCGTAGATTTGTTGGCTCATCTCGTCAATGGCACGTTGCGCGGCTTCTACCGAGTCAAATGTGACGTATCCGAATCTAGGTGATTGAAAAGTATAATAAGTACAACAAGCAGCGAGATTTAGAAGACGGCGACTAACCCCTTACTCAAGCCACGAGCATCGTGAATGATAGTAGCCTTCTCAATGACACCGTACGACTGCATCCTGTTTTTCAAATCCTCTGCGGTGACATCGAAAAACAAATTCCCAACGTAAACAGTTGGTGAAGGAGTCAAATTATCAATTGTTCGTCTGACAGGTTTCTTGACACGGAAGCCAAGCTCATCCTCTCCAGCTGCTGCATCCCTTTCTTGAGATCCAGCGGAAACTTGTTCGGTAAGCAGGGCCTCGGTCTCGGCGGAAGTCGCATCCACGGTAGAAACTTGCTCACTTGCTGCATTCCTGGCGGCGGCTTCGAGAGCTGCTTCGCCTTCGGCTTTGACTTCTTGAGTACTGGTCACTGCCTTCTCAGTAGCGACCTTGGTGGCTTCGTCGCTGTTCCATCGGCGCTGGATTTGCTGGAACGAGGAGACACTGGAAGTAGCAGCTGGGCGAGAGAAGGCAATTGATTGAGTGGCGATTGATCGTGACCGCGCAATGAACGAAGAGGCATTGGGTCTGACAGAAAAGAGCCGGCGAGCGGCAGGGCGAAGAGCAGAATACCTACGGAGTGGTTAGTATGCGATTCATCAGTCAGTTGCGGAGGAAACAGTGGTAACTTACATCTTCACGGAAATTGAAAATAAGAAAAACGAGACAACAGAAATTTTAGCGAAATTGTATGAGGATAGAATATTGATAATAGAAGATAGGTCAAAGTATTTTCGCAGCGAGAAATCTCCGCTAGCGCCGGCTGAGCTGGCTGATTCGTATTGATCACGTGATGTGGTTGATGTTTACCCCTGAGCTCTTTCCTTTCTGTTCGGAACATTGCAAACTTCATCTTGCCCAGTCTTTCAGGAAGAGAGACAGTACTTTGATTATACAAAAGGCTGGAATTAATCACGTTTGCACTGTCTTATCAACACGTCCATTCTCGGACACAGCCTTTGAAAAAGCCTCAAATGGTCAAATCGGAAGAATAGCCGTGTTGTATATCGCAGGTGCTGTTATCAAGGTCATTCATTGATGTTAACTGAAGAGCTGGATCTCACGTCGATATCAATCGCTAATACTAAGTCACGGAAGACCCTCACAAGTACCGAGAGGCCACCCCTAGTCATGCTGGACAAACTACCTATTCCAATACAATCAACCTTTGAACCCTGGCTAAGAGAAGCAAGGATATGTTAAAAATCAGACCAAACTAATACGTAGTACGTCAACTAGTATACAGGCATTCTCCAAAAAGCCCAAAAATGGAGATTTTTTTCGTAACCAAAGGAGATCGTTTTCTCAAAACATTTCCGAATTGTCAAATTCCACCAAACTCCTTAAACGAACAAGAGCTGTAACGAGGGAATGAAATAGGGTATCAAATATCAAAAACAATTATAGAGAAGATCAATGGTGTTTCATGGGTTTCCTTCCTCGTATATCATATCATCAGTTGTTATCGGTTTTTCTTTCCTTCCGAAGGAAGCCTCAAGGGAAGAGGAGGAAGTGTTAATCAATTTTATTCCCATTCGGCCCCGCCATAAAAAACGATGGATTCGTCGGATCATAAGCCATGCCCGTATCAGATGGAAGTACACCTGGGAGTCGTATACGAGATCGGATATTCTCTGCTGATGATGTACTTCTATTTCCCGTGCCGGGTGTAGTTGCTGATGTGGATGGAGTTGGTTGACTGGATGATGATGATGGTGGTGGCATGGGGGAAATCATTTGTGAGGAGAGGTCGAACATTGGCCAGAGGGGGTTGTTGGAGCTGTTGTTGTTGTCGAGGGACGTGTTGCCTATGTAACTGTCCCAGGCGTTCTGTTTCGTTTAGTTAGTATATGGCGGGGTGGGAAAGGGGAAGGGGGAGGGACGAACCCAGTCAAGTTGCATGTCTGGCATTTGGCCGAGCATGTTGAACGGTGATGAGAACCCCATGGTATCCGACGATGTCCCACCGAGAGCTGTAGGGGACAGAACTGAGTCTGGACTCTTGAAGGGATCCGTGAAGCCGGTTCCGGTATCTCCGGGACTCATGCCGCTGCTCAATAGTCCCAGAGTCATCGCCGCACTCTGCTTCTCGTCGGGAACGTCGAGCATGGATGGGGTGCCGTTCATGTCACCGGAAGGTGGCGCGGGTGTCACATTCAACTTCTCAAGCATAACGGTCATCATGCCTGCTGCTTTCCATGACTCCATCGACTCGTCACTTTGAGCTTGCCAGATATCTCTTGCTTGTCGTATGGCGGCTAGCATCTCGTCACGTCGTTCTCGGCCCCAGATATAGACGTCGCCTGATGGTCGCCCTGCTGCTTGTAGCTGCATACTCTGATAGAGGTCGAGACATATTACTGTCGCTGAAAGTAGGTAATTGCTGTTATTGATGGAGTTATCTCGAATTTTGGACAAGAGACGGCCGCCGGGTAATTTTTGATTGTAGAAAATAGCCTGGTAGCGCAAGAGCTCCATGGACGAGTCAATGCATGTTCGGCGTGAATGGGTGAATCGAGGATTTTCTCGTGAACGACCAATATATCTTCGGTGTAGGACGACTTGTGCCTTGTGATAGACACTCTCAACCTGCTTTTATTAGCAAAGCGAATTCGAATAACGACGATGGTGTATCTTACATAGTATCGCATCAGTATCGAATCAGTGGACTCTATCGTACACTCATCAAACGGTAGCACTCTGAGATGTTCAGGAATCATATCTCGAGCTCGTCGAAGCTCAGCATCTATATCAATCACGACTTCATAGGGTGCATTCTTGACAAGCGAGGTATGTTCAATGACGCGGCCAAAGACCACTGACAAACGACTTTTGGCAATCATATAAGATACCGGAGTAGCTTGTTCGTTGGGTCTGGACGGTGGTATCTCTTTGCTATCTGGGCCAAAATCTTCGTCGAACAGATTTCGCGGCAACTCGGTATCGGTGTCACCTGGTCGTAACATACTGGGCATACCGACCTGGAATGAGAAAAGAAGGTCTGCTTGTCGAAGATATGCCCACACCCTTCTCCGCATTTCACCTTGATAAGGCGTAATGTTGGGAAACATTTTCGAGTCTCTATGGTAGCCCATGCGCATGGCTAGTCGTGCAATGATTCCAACAAGAACCCATATGGCGATGTTGGCTTCATTGGTCTCGCTAAAATCGGCATGCATGTGAAGCACAAGCGTCTCAATCAGGTAGGGGTACGGTTTCGTGTAGTCCGCCAGAATCAAACATTGACACATAAGGTGACGGAAAGACTTTGACATATCGAGTGATTTACCCTTGAATTCTGGTGGCTCTTCCCCGTCGTGATAATATGAAAGCATAGCTAGTCGCATCATGGCATAAAGCATACCAATCCAGACCGGGCACGAAGCAGAGGGATTTTTCCAGTGCTCATTGTACTTTAGATTGTTCAGTAAAACGATCAATCAACTGACATCTGGGATACTTACATCTTTTTGAAACGTTGGAACATGGAGAATATCTGTTTTTGTTAGACACCCAGACTTAGCAGGTCGAGAAATATACATACAACTACCAGGACCATGATCGCGATTATTGAAAAATCGCGCTATGAGCATATCTGCAATGTATCGTGAAGGAAAGGAGGACAGAATCTCGGCTTTGCTGGGCGCTTTTACTGAACCAAAAAGAAGCATTGTAGTTGTATCTGTTTCTGGCCTCGTTGCCTGTATTTTCTGTGCTTGCTCTTCGTATTGCTTTTTTGAATTTTGAAAGAACTGGCGAACCTCGGCAATCTGCAAAAGTCAGACACATATCCAACGTGACTGAGATTTTCTGTAAACATTCAGACTTACATCATTCAGAACAGACGCCCAATGTGCCTCGCTGATATACATCGACTTATTATTGTCGACTTTCATGATGCCAAATGACTTTGTCACAGCTTCGGTATCACTCTCTTCATTTTGTCCATCAACGTCTTCGTCTATTTCGACATCCTGATAATTCTGTCCGGATCCCACGCTATCGTGCCCAGATAGAGCTGCAGCTGCAGCCGCTGGTCCGGCCGCTTGTGATCCATTCGTCATAAGTGACAGAACCAAATTCTCCAACCGATCTATCCTATTCTGCATATCATCTGGAGATGTGGATGAGCTTTGATTCGCGGAGCTTTTCTTTCGTGATCCTGGTTGAGCGTAGGTGCAGGAGGCTGCGTCTCCTCGTTTGACACAGTTCTCGCAAGGATGGGAGCGGTTGCATTTTAATCTAACATGACGGTTGCGTCAGTTTTCTGTGTAGAGTGACAGGCATTGCTACCACGTACTTTCTCTGTCGACAAGGTGCGCACGAAAGTGGCACTCTATTTCGCTTCCTAACCACCCTATATTGACCCTCGGGAGAATGTGCGCCCACGCTTGACGATGTGGATGGCGGTGTTGGTGTCATGTTGGACGTCTAATGTAATGAACTTTGGGAATAGTATCGATTCTCTCGGCGACAGTTGAAACCAGAAGCTAGTTGTACGAGTGCAGTTGAATTATCCTTTTCATGAACTTCAAAATGGCGGGGTGTGCGATCCCAGACCAAAACTTCGCGGTCGTCCGTCGAATGTCGAGCTTGGCTTATCGAGTACTGCAATAGCAGCTGTATGAGCTGACGTCGAAGTATCTCGGTCGGCTGGATCAAACAATCAAAATTAAACAGCACAAAACGGCGACTCTCGCTGACGGCGTATTATCGTCCGGAGTGGTTGTAGAGATGGACGGGAAGTCGAAGTTGGGATTCGCGATAGCCAACACATTTATCGCCAAGGTCGGTCTCTCTGGGCTGCCGTAGTAGACAACTGATGCCGTTTCGGGGAGGGGAATCTGCTCCACCACGCGGAAAAGTTATCAGATAGGATCAACAGGAGTTTCCTGTTGATTGAGGGGGGGGGGGGGGGGCGGCCTCTTATTTATACTCATGGCTAGCGAAGCTCTGTCCGATTATACGCTACTGGAATTTTTCCTGCAGGTCGGTTCTATGATCCCTGCGAATATACAGACCAGGATGTACCACGTCCCGGCTTCTTGGATTCTACCTCTACCTTCGTCAATGATCTATCTCTCACGCATCTTGAATACTACAAGACTCTTTAAAGAAGAAGTATTCATTACCTGAAATAAGACGCTTTGCCTGACAGCCTGCCCGTTGCGCCGTCAAGATCGTCATGGTGGAGAGGCAGCGTATTGTGCGCCTAACCCTAAGACAGTGGCTTTGCACTCACCAGCCTGGTTGATCAGATGTTGGCCTCAATTTATACGTGGTTAGATGACTCATAGAGTCCTCGATCATTACTATGTATACTGTTAGCTTATCATTGTCCGATTTGAAGGTGAGTATATGGCATTTACGGAGAGAAGCCCTTAAACCCGAAGTTAATTCCGGCTGTATAATTGGTTGTATCGAGGGGAATTATTTAGCCAGTCGTCTCTATGAAGCTGAAGTATTCTTCTTACTAATCTATCTATATAATAGTATTGAAAGCTGCTGTGCCATATATTATGTCCAACTGCTCTGTTGTAGACACTTATGTGGCAAAAGATAGAGCCAATTACACAATTGCCATCGCAACTGAATAAGAGATGCTGACGTTACAGTCTCACAAAGCATGCAGAGATCGACCACACTAACATGCTTGATCTGTCGGAGAATTTGTTTGTTGAGGTTAACAAGCCATTGATATGTATCATGAAGTCAAAGAATCCGAGTCCACAAAATAAGGCAGAAAATAAGGCAACAAGGCGACAAGGTGACACCGCTACTCTAGGAAAACCCCGCTGTCACAGACGGAAAGAGACAAACAATAAACAACCTCCTCGTTCTTCGTCTTCTTCATCTCCATCTCTTTCATGTCACAACTCTTGCATTCCTAAATGACTTCTATTTCATTTTTATTGTTCATTTCTCGCTGATTGTTCGATTTCCTTGACAATTAAACAGTCCGTCTATGTCATAATCCACTTATCATCTTGTATGATTCAGCCAACACTGTGATATCATTCAATATCCGTGTCAGATTACCGGATGTCTCCGTCTGCAGTTCTCTTTTGCCTAGCAACGAAACAAATTCTGTTGAGATTAATCCAAATAATTGACTCTTTTTGACGCTTGAAATCTGACGAGGCTGAATAGCTCGCAGCCTGGGCGGTTATATTAAGCCCAGATATTTCCCGTTGCCCTATTCCACGATTTTGTTTTTTGGATAATATTTTAATTTCTGCAGCATCGTCCATCTTGGCTTTCAGCTGATCGATTTTAATTCAGACATTTTCGAATACTTTTGAATCTTGTTCGCTACATCTTATAATTGACTCGCCTATCCTAAAAGACGGTCCAACATGTCTGATAGAGGCCGTGGTCGAGGAAGCTCTCGTGGAGGAGGCCGTGGAGGAGGTGATAATCGTGGCCGAGGAAGTTCTCGTGGAGGAGGTGACGGTCGAGGAAGTTCCCGTGGAGGAGGTGACGGCCGTGGAGGAGGCCGTGGAAGAGGTGACAACCGTGGAGGAGGTCGTGGAGGCGGCAGAGGAGGCGGCACTTACGATGTTCCGATTCGTGGCCCTTCGTCTGGGAGGGGTCGAGGGGACTTCTCCCCGGCTAGTCGAGGTGGCCATGGTGGTCGCGGAGGTGGTCGAGGTGGCTACGGACGAGTGGATGCTAGGCGTATCTACACGTAAGTTCATTTGCGTTCTTAGCTCTGCAGCTTCGGCTAATATCTATAATAGTCCAGGGGCAATTCCTGAGTATGACGCCTCGGTTCTCGAGAAAGAGACTGAGATTGAAAAGACAGTTTTCAATGCGGAAAATGCAAGGGGACCTGCCCCTATGCTCCCTCTTCGTCCTGGGTTCAACACCCAAGGCAATGAGGTACTCCTTTTTGCCAACTATATGGATCTCGCTGTCAAACAGGGTGCACAATTTTTCCGGTACAGCATTGATATCGGGCCAGGGCCTGATAAAAAGGCGCCGTCAATCAAAAAGTGCAAACGTCTGGTGCAGTTGCTACTTGAGGAGCATCTCGCAGCCGAGAGGCGCCATATCGCCACAGATTCCCGTTCGAATATAATATCAATTACGAGACTGAAAGACATATCTGATGATACGGACGGCAAGTCTTTTCGCGTTCGCTGGAAAGCCCAAGATGAAGAGAAATATGAGAATAATCCGGACACCTTTACTGTCACGGTGAAGTTTACTGGTATGGTTGCGGTTTCTGATCTCATCGACTACTTGACTTCATCAAACGCGAGCGACTTCTTTGCAAGCAAGTCGGAAGTCCTCCAGGCTTTGAATATTGTGGTTGGCGAGTACCCCAAATCTCAGTCTGACATAGCCAGTATCGGTGCGAACAAACACTTTAGTCTCAACCCTGGATCAGACGATCGTTTCTCGCTTGGAGATGGGCTCGAGGTTATCAGAGGCTACTTTGTCAGTGTTCGCGCTGCAACTGCAAGGCTCCTTGTCAATGTCCAGGTCAAGAATATTGCCGTTTACGAGTCTGGCAGTCTAGCTGGATTAATTGGGAATTCTAGGTTGACTGGAAACTTGCATAATCTAGAGAAATTTCTGAAAACTTTACGAGTAGTTGTCACGCATCTCAAAAAGGACAAGAAATCGATACGACGTGAGAAGACTATCTGGGGGTTGGCTCATCCTCGTGATGGTAAAGATCCAAATCGTCCAGGATTCCGTTTCGGAGATGGGCCAGACAAAGTTAAATTTTACCAGGACGGGAGTAAGGAGGACAAGATAAATCCTGGCTACATTACAGTTTCCGAGTGGTTCAAGAAGAGTACGCCCAACTACAGATAATGATTCCATGGCTTTGGCCGGCTGCTAACTCCTACTAATAACAGAGTACAAGATCAATGTTAGTGAAGACTTCCCCGTCATCAATGTTGGATCTCGTGACAGGCCATCGTATGTCCCGGTGGAAGTATGTGAAGTGATAGCGGGACAACCTGCCAAGATGAAATTATCGCCATACCAAACATCACAGATGATTAGATTTGCCGTTAGATCTCCTGGCGAGAATGCGGACTCAATTGTCAATGAGGGTGCACCTCTTCTGGGGTTTTCTCCAACAAACGGTGTCCTGGTAAGTCCTCCTTTCCCGTTACTCTAGCCTCGATCTAATATTTTGTCATATGTAGAACACTTTCGGCCTCAGCCCAACTCGAAAGCTCATCACAGTGCCTGGGCGGACTCTGGCTGCCCCTACGGTCACCTATAAGCAGGGAAAGGAAGAGAAGCATCTTAGACCAGCAAAGGCAAGTTGGAACTTGGTGGATTTTAAATTCTACGAGACTCGGCGGCACGCTGTGAAATGGACCTGGGTAGTATTAGATTCATTCTCTACTTCGAAGGCGTTTGCAGGAGGCCATGAAGCGCTAATTAAGCGTATCAACGACGAATGGGTCAAGAACGTCAGCGCCGCAGGAATTTCCCTTCTAAACGCAGCCGAAGGGGTTACTGTTTCACTTGATAGGAACGACCGAAACTTGCAACACAAGGTGGATGCTGCCTTTGCAAGCTTGGCTAAGCAAGGATTGGACTTCATTTTGGTTATACTGCCAAGCCGTGATACTTTACTGTACAACACAGTCAAGTATCTATGCGATGTGAAACATGGACTGCTCCATGCTTGCGTCACCGCGAATAAGTTTGCTAAGCCGTCAGCACAGTATGATGCCAATGTCGCCTTAAAAGTGAACCTCAAACTTGGCGGAACAAACCATCGAGTTGGGGGGACTCAACTGGGAATCATTAGCGAGGGAAAGACCATGCTGGTGGGTATTGACGTTACTCACCCATCGCCAGGATCTGCAAAGTCCGCCCCGAGTATTGCGGCTATTGTGGCCTCTGTAGGCACCAATTTGAGCCAGTTCCCAGCCCAACTACGCGTCCAGACAGAGAAACAGGAGAAAGTCGACGCTCTGGATGTCCTTTTGAAATCTCGTCTGAAGATCTGGAAAGATATACACGAAGAATACCCGGATAACATCATCATTTATCGTGACGGTGTATCAGAGGGTCAATACGAGATGGTCGTAAACGAGGAGCTACCCCAGCTCAAAAAGGCCTGCAATGACCTGTATCCCAAGTCAAAGCAACCTCGCATCTCCATCATAGTAGTAGGCAAACGCCACCACACCCGATTCTACGTGACCAGAGATGAAGACGCATCCCAGTCCAAAAACCCTCCCAACGGCACCGTCGTCGACCGCGGCGTCACCGAAGCCCGTGCCTTTGACTTCTTCCTTCAGTCCCATGCAGCTCTGCAGGGCACCGCCCGCCCAGCACATTACATTGTCGTCCACGACGAAATTTTCAGAAACACGCCAGTCCCGCATCCATTCAAAAACGCTGCCGAAGTACTTATCGACCTCTCACACCGACTTTGTTACACTTTTGGCCGTGCCACCAAGGCGGTTAGTATTTGCCCACCTGCCTATTATGCGGATTTGGTCTGTGAGCGTGCTCGCTGCTATTTGTCTGATTTGTTTGATCCGAGTGGTGATGAGGGTAGTACTAGTGATGCTGCTAGTGAGGCTGGGGAGCGACAGCAGCGACAGCAGCGCATGGTGACTGTTCATGACAAGATTAAGAATAGTATGTTCTACATTTGATCTCTGTCTTGTGTGTAGCTGATATCTCGGGATTTTTTTATTTTTTATTTTTTATTTTTCAGACTTTGTGACAAATATACCTTGTGTCGATATTGATGTTGTGGTTATGTTATGACAAACCCAGAATAAATGTGACTTTATTGTTGTTTGTCTAAATTATTTGCTTACTCAGGTAGATGCCCACTGCTCATATGACTGAGGTAAGTATTGGTGATCAGGACAGTTTCAAGAGAGACCCTAGTAGCGCAGAAGATATGGACACACCTTATGAATATCAAATCAGATACTTTTATTGACAATATTACCTAGGAGGTATTCTACATACATACTACGTACCTACATAAGCAAGACGTTTCTGTATAATTCATTCAGGAGTCAATCTGACTACTCCACAGGGGTATTTGTTAAAACATGTTGATTTTTGAACAGACAAAAACAAGACATAGAAGAGAATACAGGAACAGAAACAGAATAGTCAGATGAACACAATAGTCGAAGAAGAGAAACAAGAAATGTAGAGAAAATATTGTATACACATACAGAAAACCTCTAATTGAATCGCATCACTCAATCAACACCACAACCCTTAAGATTCTTCGCCATGACAATTGACGAATTCACTCATCACCCAACGACCAACTAGGCTGAAAAACAGCTCTACTAGCCCTCTTCGGCAACGGCGTAGTCTTCTTCTCTTTCTCTTGTTCCTGTGGGTCGGCTTCGTCGAATTTATCCCATGAAGATTCCATCATTTTAACTGCCTTGACTCGATCAGCACTCACGGGTCTGTGGTCATTTTCTGCCGCTGCTGCAGATCCAGCAGTGGTGTCGTCCGGTGTAGGATCACGAACTTCCCAATGAGAATCAAAGTCCTTGCGACGGTTGATGTTGTTGGGTACTGTGCCGAGGGGTTGTTTACCTCCTTTTTCTCCTGCTGCTGTAGGATCGTTGGGGGTAGGATTTCCTTCTTCGTCGTATACGTTGTTATCATACAAGTCCAACCCTTTATTATGATAAGACCCAATCATCCTCTTCCCAGGGTGCACAGGCTCAGGTTTATAATTCTCATCATCCGTCTCATCGAGATGGAAATGCGTCTCCGCATCACGACGGGGTTGGATATGTCTGGTTCTAACGGGCGGAGTCTCAACATTCTCATCTTCATTATCGCTCCATCCAAAATGACGCACGTCCTGCGCTCGAATCTTTTGACGCGGTTTCTCGGGTGTATAGAAATCGGCAAAATCCCATTGAGACATTGGTCGTGATCGCACGGCAGGGTTGGGTTTGATTTCGCGTTCGGCGTTGGCTTCGGCGCCGATTTCGAAGTGGTTGAATTTGTTGGGGTGGGTTTTGTATTGGCGCTCTTTTTCTTCGGGGCCGCCTGCTCCTCCTTCTACGTCGAATACGCGGATGGGTTGGAAGTTTTTGGTTGAGCCGGCGCGGGCGTGATGAGACGCATCGTCGGTTTGTTCAACGTCGAATACGCGGACGGGTTGGAATCCCTTGTTCGATCCTAGCTTGGGTTTGACGGGGCTTGAAGTTGTCGCATCTTCTGTGTCGTCTTCGCCGAATACGCGAACGGGACGGAAGTGCTTTGTTGCGCCTGCGCGGGGAGAAATGATGCTATCGCGAGCTCGGGGAGTGGAATCATTCTCAACTTCGTCACTGCTGGCAAAAATATCGCTTGCAGTGGCAGTTCGCGAAGGGGGTCTGCTCGACACTTGGCCACTCTCTTGCGATGGTGGAGTGGTAAGACCCTGCGCAGTGGCAACATTGACAATCAACTTGGCTTGATCCTGAGCATCGCGAATAGGCCAATTCTTTCCACGAGCACCAATGACCTCAACCTGTTTCAACAACGAGCCCTGGTCCCAGTAGATTCTGACTTGACTGATTTGGGATTGCGAATTGAAGCGCACAATGTGTATCTGCAGATATCAGCAAGCACCCTTTACAAATATCACAAAGCTGAAGACGTACAGTAGGAAAAGTAACCACCCGGTCGGCCAGGAAATTATCATCCAACGATGGCAGATAAGCCCCGCCCCCAGTCAGAAACTCCAACGTAGTCTCCACGTCTAGCACCAAGGTATCCGCTGTCTGCACAATACTCAGGATCTTGTCCCCTTTTTTCTTGATTGTTTTTTGCTGGCTGTTTAGATGTTTGATGACTTCTTCGGAGCCTGTGACTGAGGTTGTGGTTGTGATGTAGTTGAGTGAGACATTCCGGGTGAGGACGTCAGCGGTTGGGGTTGAGAGGAAGCGCTCGTAGACTTGTTTGATTGCCATTTTCTGTCTCTCTTTTCTTTGTTTTCGATCAAGGTGGAATGCTGATGGTTGACAGACACTCGCGACCCAGAAATCAGGGGCGGGGTAAAGTAAACAATGATGAGAGTGCTCTGTTGATGCTAGGGATGACAGAGGAAAATGCGGAGGAGGCGGACTGATGTAAACAATAACAAGGAAAGAAGAAGAAGGAAGAGAGAGAGAGAGAGTTGACAGAAGAAGAGACAATTTGTTTGTTTCTCTCTCTATACTAAATCTGGAGTCACGACTGGCTCGAGTTGTTTGGTTCGCGCTCCGCCTTCAACTACGCGTGCTTTATTTATTCTGTTACACGTATGTAACTGATCAAAGATGATACGTAGTAAATTGAACAGATTTAATATGCGCAGGGAGCGACTAGGCATGGGTACCAGTGTTTCATCTTTTAGTCTACTGCGCTAGTAGCCATGTCTAGTAATTTTGTACTTAAATCCTACGATGTTAGTAGCGACGGTTTCGTGCTTTTTTGCTATAGAATTTCTTTTTATGTTGCACGATCTGAATTCTATGAATTTACATACATACTCAGTAATCTGACGATTCATCTCTAGAAATGGACATGGGGTTCTCCATCTAGAGAAATTGTCCGAGGGTATTCTGGAAGTCTTATTAGAGGAGCGCCTGGCCCACACCGTTGATTCTAGCCCTGCGTTATGCTCCTGTATCACTGGCAGTCCCCGGATACTCTCAGCCTCCAATGTATTCATACTGTAAGTTAATGTTAATGTATTTATTTATGTACGTGACTATGCCCATTCTGTGGTGTTCTCAGCTAAGCCTGCGCCAGTTCGTTTCAAACTGTCTTGCCCTGTAACTATACAGAGTGCTTTGATGTCCATCCTCGTGCGTTTAATCATCGGTGTGCTCTTGATCTGCTTGCAGTGTCCGATCACCAGTCCCAGAATCATTCCATGTGTCGCGAGCAGTCATGTTGCCCATCTTTAGGACGATAGGTGCAGGTATCCGGCAATAAACAGCTTGCCGAGTAATGAGATGCGCCGGTCTCAAATATAAAAGTTCTTAGAGAGTTCTATGTAACCGTCAGTACCAAAATCTCTTTAAAAGAATACGACAAACCCACCCAAGATAATCCTCCTTAATAGTCCCAATCGCATTAATCGCAGACACATCCGGCTTCACACCCAATATCTTCAACCGCAAACTCGTCCCCCGCTCAATGACCTGATCTGCATGATCCGTATACTGTGGCGGCACAGTACCAGGCTCCCATTTGATATCTGATGGTATATTTTTCCGTGCAATGAATACCGACAGAGGGCCGGCGAGTGTGAAGATACCGGTTGGTTTCACCGAGGTCACGATAGCATCGACCTACACAGTTAGACCATAATAAAAGAACAGAAAGAAAAGATGAGCATACTGTCTCCCCCCGGAAAGGCTTCCATATGATGGCGCGGTATTTGATGGTATATTCCGCATGTCCACTACCGGGGATCACTCGTCCTTCACCGATATCCACCATGTCCATGACACAGATGACGAAATGGTCGCCTGTACATCTTCCTTCTTCTTCTTCATTCAAGCGGTTGACGAGGTATTCCTTGACGTTGGGACCGAAGAAGGATGGGTGCAGGGTGACGACTTTGGTTTCTTCTTTGAGGAAGAACATCTCTTGACTTTTCTTTCGTGGATGTATTAAACGTAGTAGTGAGTGCGTATTGAATAGCGCTATTGTAATAGCTCTAAATCAGAAACAAGAAAAAAGAACAGCCAACAGCATGTCCGAAGGTAATGCGAAACGAATGCGAAAAAGAGCTCTTCAGACGAAAGACATGGAGACAAAGACCGGCCGACAGACAGACAGACGCAGATATCTTGTCGCAGGACTTTTTCAGTTTGTCTAAATGGGGGCGAGTCTCTGGAGTCCTTTGTGATGCGCCCGCGATGGATTGCTGTCGGTGTCTGCCTTGAGGTTGTTGTTGAGTGAGCTTGCACGTTGTGACTTCCGCGCTGCTCTCCATTATGCGATCACATGATCTGCGGCCCACTGATAATGACTGATTAGGCTGGTCAAGCCACACAACTAACGTTTTCTCTACTCTATTTGCTTGCCAGTATGTATGTACTTTATATCTTCAATTATAGTCAGGATTTCATTACTAGGGCGGTATGGATTTAGGACTTTGGTGGACTACAAAACGACAGACGTGATAGCTAACTATAGAATCGCATAACCAGAGATTCGTGAAACAAATCAAATCAAGCAATCATCCAAACCATGCTAAATACAAATTAACCGCAGAATATTTCAAGAATGAATGCGGGGACAGGCCATCACCGAGTCATTTCTTTGGTGGAAACGCCTCGGCATCCATTAGCTAAGTTTCTCATACTCCGTACGTTAGGTTAAGTTAGATCATGCAACGACACCTAACTACATCCACAACCACGAACGATTTTGCAGCTGATATCCACAGAACGAATTCTTTGATCAATAAATCTTGAGTTTATTGTTTCTTGTCATCTACGAAAGAGGAGATATCCTTGTTCATCGATTGTTTCGATACGCTATCGTCGACGTGCTCGGGGATTGCGGCTACGTGGAAATTGTCAGATAAATAATGATGGCTTTGGATCTTGAGAGACAGCTCGTCTTTGTAGGCTTCGTCCCCTACCTGCCAATTGTTGAACTAGAGAGCGGTGCTAATTCCAGACAGTATGGCGCTTACCACCATAATCCGGTATACGTCCTCATCATGCTTGCTATTGATCAATATCTAACAGGGGTGGCTATAGGTCAATGTCCGGATACACATGATTTTCGTCCCAGTCATTCTCATAACCAGTTTCCAACTGGTAAGCTTCTTCTCCTCAGGACCGATAGAAATCCACACTGACCGAATGGATAAGGCTACAAACACACCCACACTCATCCCCCTCCCCGACTTCCTCGAATACAAATACCTCCCCCTCAACGCCGGCACAATCGCCTCCATAATCTACGCTCTAGGCTACATCCTCCTCGAACCGGTCGTCGGTCTTGTTTCCATTCCCCTCCTGCTAGGTGCCGCCGCCTACATGAATTACCTAACAATGACCTACGGCGCGGCGGCCACATCTTGGTCGTTGGGCATCTTTATTGTGTCGTGGATCGCGCAGTTTATTGGCCATGGAGCTTACGAAGGCAGGTCACCGGCATTGTTGGATAATTTGTTTCAGGCACTGTTTTTGGCGCCGTTGTTTGTGTTTTTGGAGTACTTGTTTATGGTTGGGTATCGGCCGGAGTTGCAGCGGAGGGTGGAGGTGGAGGTGCAGAAGAAGATTGTGCAGTTTAAGGGGAAGAATAAGTAGGTTAGCAGACTGGACGTCTGCGGTCTGGGTCTGGGTGCAGTATGGTTGAGTTGATGCTGGGGATTTGATATTATGAGAGGTGGAGATAGAAGAGACACGAGAAGATGAAGCGTGAGATGACACAAGCTCGGTCAATTGGCATAGTCCGGCCTGATTACCTGATTACTGATGCGACTTGAAGTATTAGCATTTGCTGGTGTGACTGTTTACTGAATGTGCGTTTTGGCGATGTTGGCGCTATTGGGAATTGATTCAATATGACTTGTCTGACGTAGTGATGCCTTGGTGCCTGAGCTTAGTCAGCGTAAATTTTGAGCAGCCGAAATGACCCGGTGTGACAAGTGGCCGCAACACGGGGGACCGGATGCTGCACACTCCTTCAATTGACGTCTGAACAGAGTATTTGCATAGCAATCATAGCAATTGAGTAGTATTATCTAGAATTTAGGCGTATAATTATATAAAATTCATCCAACGATCACAATAAAAAGAAAGGCATCGGACTAGGGCGGAGTCGGAGCTGCTGGAGCCCTTGAGCCAACCGGGTTTAGCCTCGTCCTGGCAACCTCCCAAAGCTCTCCCGTCCACCACAAACCTCTTTCTCCCTTCTCAACCTCTCTCCTCTCCTCCGATTATCACATCTCTCTTCAGAGAAAAGACCTTCCCCCTTATCTCTTTTCTATACACACAATGTTCAGGAACGCTTTGCGGCAATCCAGCCGCTCCGTGGCCGCTGTCTCCGTCTCTGGCAGACTCGCTTCGGTGAGTGAATCCCCTTCCCAGCAGAACCTTTTCCTGCCGATGCCGACCGTATATGTACATAACGTATATATTTTCATCAACCAAACCCACCACCCCATCGGCTAATTCGATCTCAATAATATCGGTCATGCATTATATACCATCTCAATTGATGATTGCGATTGTTTTGGCGCGTTTTTATGGTCGGACTCGGTCGCTAACAAATTTTTCTGTCCGTTGTCTAGGCTCGCGTTGCTGCTCCCAGTCCCTTCGCTGCTGGTGCCAAACAGGTCCGCTCATATGCCGCTGAGGCCAAGGCCTCGCCCACTGAGGTCTCCTCGATTCTTGAGCAGAGAATTCGTGGTGTTCAGGAGGAAGCTGGTCTTGCCGAGACTGGACGCGTCCTTTCCGTCGGGTATGCTCATCATACCTTATCCCGATATAAGAAACTAGCTAACCTGTATAGTGACGGTATTGCTCGTGTTCATGGATTGAACAATGTCCAGGCTGAGGAGCTTGTCGAGTAAGTTTCCACGATATATGTGATAGAATCCAAACTGACGGTATAGGTTCGCCTCTGGCGTGAAGGGCATGACCATGAACTTGGAAGCCGGCCAGGTCGGTGTTGTGCTTTTCGGTTCTGATCGTCTCGTCAAGGAGGGCGAGACTGTCCGCCGTACCGGAGAGATTGTTGACGTTCCCGTCGGTCCTGAACTTCTTGGCCGTGTCGTTGACGCTCTTGGTAACCCCATTGATGGAAAGGGTCCCATCAACACCAAGGCCAAGGCTCGTGCTCAGCTCAAGGCCCCTGGTATCTTGCCTCGTCGGTCCGTCCACGAGCCTGTCCAGACCGGTCTCAAGTCCGTCGACTCCATGGTTCCCATCGGTCGTGGTCAGCGTGAGTTGATTATTGGTGATCGTCAGACTGGTAAGACTGCCGTCGCTCTTGATGCCATCCTTAACCAGAAGCGCATCAACGCCACCAGTGATGAGTCCAAGAAGCTCTACTGTGTCTACGTTGCCGTCGGTCAGAAGCGTTCCACTGTCGCTCAGCTCGTCAAGACCCTTGAGGAGAACGACGCCTTGAAGTACTCCATCATTGTTGCTGCTACTGCTTCTGAGGCCGCTCCTCTGCAGTACCTTGCTCCTTTCACTGGCTGTGCCATGGGCGAATGGTTCCGTGACAACGGTCGCCACGCCGTTATCATCTACGACGACTTGTCCAAGCAGGCCGTTGCTTACCGTCAGATGTCCCTCTTGCTTCGCCGTCCCCCCGGTCGTGAGGCTTACCCCGGTGACGTTTTCTACCTCCACTCCCGTCTTCTCGAGCGTGCCGCCAAGCTCAACGACAAGCATGGCAGCGGTTCCTTGACTGCTCTCCCCGTTATTGAGACACAGGGTGGTGATGTGTCTGCTTACATTCCTACCAACGTCATTTCTATTACCGATGGTCAGATCTTCTTGGAAACCGAATTGTTCTACAAGGGTATCCGTCCCGCCATTAACGTCGGTCTTTCTGTCTCCCGTGTCGGTTCCGCTGCTCAGGTCAAGGCTATGAAGCAGGTTGCTGGTTCCCTCAAGCTCTTCTTGGCTCAGTACCGTGAAGTCGCTGCTTTCGCTCAATTCGGTTCCGATCTCGATGCCTCCACCAAGCAGACCTTGAACCGTGGTGAGCGTCTTACTGAGCTTCTCAAACAGAAGCAGTACTCCCCCATGGCTGTCAGCGAGATGGTTCCTCTTATCTTCGCCGGTGTCAACGGTTTCCTTGACAGCATCCCCGTCGCCAAGATTGAGAAATGGGAGGAAGACTTCACGGCCTACCTCAAGTCCAACCAGTCCGAGGTTCTCCAGACCATTGACAAGGAAGGTCAACTCAGCAAGGACCTTGAGGCCAAGCTCCGTGATATCATCACTGAGTTCAACAAGAGCTTCTCATAGGTGAGCAGCCGAAAAATGATTCCGGGTTATGCCCTCATGTATTGTCATATTCCTAACACTATCTGTCTAGACAAGATAGCTTGTACAATTTGAGACCAGTAATTTCTTTTGTTCCAGAACAATTACCACGATGGTCGTAAGGATGCGTTGCGGTGTCTGACTTTTCCTTAATAATGGGTCTGATGCTGATGGATTGGAAGACTTGGTAAAAGCGAAGTCAATGGTTTTCTTTTGTTGTTTAGCATGATTTGTTTAACTGTATTTCTATGCACAATCTATTCGTGGTCGTACTATCAAATCCACCCAATTCTAGGTTATAACCAGATAATATCAATTTCTGGGGAACGCCGGAATCGGGATGCTTTCATCCTGATAAGATTGGCCCGCGCCAAAAATTTTATTCTACCCTACTCCAACCCCGCGTCACCACATCTCCTTCTTTTCACCTTTATTTCCATTCCTTTGATATAAATATATTCAAAATGTCCTCAGAAACACCAAGCTGCAAAGTCGTCCTCGCCAAAAACATAGCCAATGGCCTCCTCCAAGAAGTCCACGAAGGACTCAAAACCCTAACCAAAAAACCGCATCTCGTCGGATTTCTGGCCAATTCTGATCCTGCTGCGCGCATGTATGCTGATTGGACTGAGAAGACGTGTCATGAAAAGTATCCTCTCCCTCCCCTTCTCTGGAGTTACAAGGATACGTGTTGATGGTTATACAGTGGCTTCCGCTACACCCGCCGCGACGTCGACAAAGAAGAAATCGAAGAGGCCATCCTATCCGCCAACGCCGACGACGGCATTGACGGTATTATTGTGTATTATCCCATCTTCAATAACCGTCAAGACCAATACCTGCAACAAATCGTGGATGTATCCAAGGACGTCGAAGGGTTGAGTCATCGCTACGTGTTTAATATGTATCAAAACATTCGGTTTTTGGATGAGAACGTTCCTGCCGATGGTAGTAGTTCCGTGGGGGGTACGCAGAAATCGATTCTGCCATGTACGCCACTTGCGATTGTCAAGATTTTGGAATATTTACGGGTTTATAATACTATTCTACCCTATGGGAATCGGTTGCACGGACACACGATCTGTGTTGTGAATAGATCCGAGGTTGTCGGAAGACCACTTGCGGCCCTACTTGCCAACGACGGCGCATGTGTCTACAGCGTCGATATCACAGGCGTCCAAAAATTTACTCGTGGCGAGGGTCTGAAGAAACGACGCCATGAAGTCGAGGATCTAGAAGGATGGACAATCAAAGATGCCGCGCCGTTATGTGATGTGGTTATTACTGGTGTTCCAGGAGATTCATACAAATTCGATACCTCGCTATTGAGATACGGAGCGGTTTGCATCAATTTTTCAAGTGAGAAGAATTTTGGGCCGGAAGTTAAGGAGAAAGCGTCTATTTATGTGCCGTCGATTGGCAAAGTTACTATTGTGGTATTGTTGAGGAATTTATTGGTGAGTCTTTCCTCCCCAGGGAGTAAGGGACGTGTGCTAATGATGTGTAGAGGATTGTTCAGAACCGTGCTGCTGGACAGGCAGCTGGAAAAGTATAGATTTTTGTTATGTGGAAGATTGGTTTATGATGTTGTATATTAATAAGAAAATGCGTCATGGTATAGATTTCAATTCGACTTATGCTGATATGAAGCTCCTAAACTAACAGAAAACTAAACAATTTCCCCCGAATCCTTGATATCACTTCTTCCCCTTCCTCTTACTCCCAGACTCATCAACACCAACAAGCCCCGAAACATCCCCCGTCTTCTTCAACGTCTCCCTCTCCGCTTCCCTTAGCACATCAACCTCCCTCGCAAGCCAAGCCCTAAACGGTTCCGGATGGAATATTCCCGTAGACGAAAACCATGCCGTGAAGGGAGACTCAATCTCCTTTTGTTGAATGATTTTGCCCTTGGAAGAGGTATATGTAATCTTGACCTTGTAAATCGGAGTATGCTTTTTTGTCGATGACTGAATCGTTATCTATCGAAGAACACCATTAGCCTTCCATCCTTACATGTGTCAAGAAAGAGGGCGAATACCGAAGAGCCATCCCTCCGAACACCCCTAAACACCTCCCCAGCCTCAACAGCCCAAATCCAATACGTCAATATCGAATTCAACACGAAATATGCAACGACTGCAATCTTCACCCACGTCGCTTGCGTAGCTTCCCAACCCAATTGTCGATCAAGATAGAATGTGACGCCGGCGATGGCGACGGCGGTATAGCCCAGGATAAAGCGGATGGTGAGTTTGGTGTTGTCGCGACGAAAGGTGTAGGGTTGAGGGAGTGTGGAGAGGTAGGGTGTTAAAGCGTCATCGGTTGTGGATTTTAGATCTGTTCATTTAGGAGTTAATACTGTATGCCATATGGAAGTGGGCGGCTAGAGGTGTTTGTTGTGGTGGTGGTAGTGGTGGTGAGGAAAGGTGGCACGAACCATTGAGAGAGTAGACTGGTACTTTGGGCGCTGCTGTGGATGTCATTTTGGTATGATTATATTAGTGTATGACTGAATAAATGAGTATATTGAAATCAGTCCCGAGAATTGAGGATTGTTGTAGCAGTAAATTCAAGATGTGATGCAGTTAGAGAAGGTTACGGCGAGCTGTCCATAAATCCGCTGAGCTTGTTCCCGCTTAAGTGGAGCATCGATCTGATCTCCGTGTGAACCTCATCTATCCAGGACTCCAACAACCACAGAGGAGACGCCGCATTGCATACATTATACGAGGAGTAGTGCAACATGGCTGTCCAAGGCTTAGAGCAGACGATCGTTCGCGATCCAGCTCTTTTGTAAGTACTCCCGACTAACTCATTTACGGGACTCAACTAACACTACCGGAACGAAGTTACTGGATCCTGATCCCCATCACAGTCGTCATGGTATACTCCCCTCTCTCCTTCATATTATATCCAAACAACTAATCTACTATCTAGATCTTAACAGGAATCCTTCGGCACTACGCAACAGTCCTAATGAACAGTCCCCCCAAACCAGCAAGCACCCTCCTCGAATCCCGCGAACGTCTCTCTCTAATCCACGGCGTAAACCTCCGCAACAACGCCTGCGCCGTCCTAACTTCCGAGGGATTCACATCCAGAAAAGAGTATCTGATAAATGCCTATCAAAATGGCGCATTTTTGAAAGACCCGGAAAACCGTGGTCAGCCACCTGCAAACCCAATGTCTGATCCAGCTGCTATGGAAGGGATGATGGGTATGATGAAGGGGAATATGATGATGATGATTCCGCAGACGTTGATCATGAGTTGGATTAATGCTTTTTTTTCGGGGTTTGTTATTTGTGTGTCCCCCCTCCTCAAATTCATCCTTTGTTTTTTGGCCTGAGCTAATGAAAGGGTAGTGAAATTACCATTCCCTCTTACGATTCGATTCAAGTCGATGCTTCAATCTGGCGTTGCGACTCGTGATCTTGATGTGCGATGGGTATCGAGTTTGTCGTGGTATTTTCTTAATTTGATGGGTCTTCAGTCTATTTTCGGATTTATTCTTGGTGCTGATAATGGTATGCTTCCACTCTCACATCATCCCTTCTCTGCCTTTCCAATATTTAACGATGACTAATGATGTAGCTGCAAACCAAATGGCCCAACAAATGGCAATGGCAAACCCAGCAGCAGGCGCAAACCCGTTCCAACCGGGTGCTGATCCGGATAAGTTGTATCGCAGTGAGGCGGAGAATTTGGAGGTTATGGAGTATTTCAGTTTGTTGGATGGTATTGAAGAAAGGGTTTTGCACAATTGGAAGGCTTAGTGGTATGGCACTGTTTTGGGTGTATTTTTATGTCGTGTAGGGGTGTCTTTCAGAGGAAGACTTTGTTTGGTTTCTACCTTATGTAGATTGATTGATAATGGCATGGTTGTATATGTTCATTGTCCTCTTATATTAGTGGCCTGAGGACTAGCTTATGCTACTACTCTCCTTTAAGGGGACATAATAAGACAGTATCATAATCATTAATAGCCACTGTACGCAGCGTTCAGAGTGTAAAACATATGTACAATGTCAAATCAAGACCAGCTTGAAGCATAAAGCCCATTCCGCATACCAATTCCATCTTATGACGCAAAACAGGAACCGAAAAGTTCCCATACCAGATAAAACTCATTGATAATTAACGACCCCCTTAAGAACCCAGACATTCCCATTAGACACTTCCGAAGCCAAACTCTCAACTTCAACATGTCCAGGTTCAATCTATCACCAGTCAGTAACTTATCCAAATAGGAGGAAGGAAAGAACTTACAAAAACAGTCTCCCCCTCTTTAACCCACTTAACCTTCGCCCCTCCAACAGTCTCAACCTCCTCCCCTTCCCTCCACGGACTAACAGGCACCAAATGCGCCTCCACAAACCTCTGCAAATTTCTCTTCGCCCTATCCTGCCCTTCTTCGCCGTTATAAGCTTTCGCTTCCCCGAACCGGTCGTAATCAGCCGGATCTTCCCATGGTTTCCGCGGCAGGGAGTTTATAGCTGAATTTAATGGTGCAAGGACAGTAGTGTTTTGGGATTTGTCGTTCAGTCGGCTTGCGATGGGTTGGAAATCCCGCGTTAGGGATGCAAAGACGTTGATTTTGGGTGTTTTGACGAGGAGGTCGGAGACGATTAGATTTGTGTTCTTGTCGTCGCCATCACTACCGCCGCCGCCGGTAATTGGAGGCATGAGGACGTTTTGTGCAGAAGGGATGTCGAGATTATCCTCGTATTCGTCGTCTATGTATTCTAGATATTCGATCTTGAATGGTTGTGGCCGTTGATGCCTGGTGACGCAGGAGGGGAGAAAGTCCCACTCTCGTAGGGCTAATACAGCAGTGTCGGCGATGGATATGACGAGCCAGGCGATTGTCAGGCTCAGTATTGTAGCGTATATAGCTAGCTGGATATTCTGAGATGTCTTCTTCATTGTGTTGAGTTGTTTGAGGGTAATTGAACAGGGTTGTTCGACTGGCCGATGACGCAACTCACTTTGTCGTTATATCACGTGACGTTCAACAACGACTATCGTATACATATACTTGATCACGATACGGAGTAGACATTAACAAAATCGCCAAAACACTCGTTCAATAATAAAATATCTATCTCTATGATATTTAGGTGATGCTGATTGTATGATGACCCACGTGACCTTATCGATAACAAATGCGGCACCGGATATCGGCCACAAAAGAGGGACATCTTCGACGACCACCCTCAAATATTTCAAGCATCGAGAATAGCAGCAAGATGTCGGCCTTGCATACCTTTATGCTGACGGTGGACCGCGATAAGCAAGCTGCCATTGCGATCGCAGAACAAACCGCCCAAGGTATGCCTCCCATTGCAAAGCGAAAGACGCCGGCTAATAAAAAAAGATGTCGAAAACAAGCAAACCACCCTACTCGACGTCGTTCAATCACTCGGCGAATACATAAATTACGACGACGCCATTATTCGCGGAAAAGCCGTTTCGTATCTAGCTGCTGTTGTAAAAGCATTTTCGCCAAAATTCTTGACTAGACAGCAAATTCAGGTTTTGACGACTTTCTTTTGTGATCGGATTGAGGATGGAGGGGCTGTTACGGGGTTGGATACGTTGCAGAAGTTGGAAAGGTTTACGAAGGATTTTGCGCAGGAGACTGCGCGGGCGTGAGTCTATTTCTTCCTTGAGAATTGGAGGCATGCTGACGTCGATAGGGTATTCGAGCATTTTAGAGAGTTGCAAGCCCGTGCGCAGTTGCAGAGATATCAGATATATCAGTTAGTGAATGGGTTGATGGAGAATCATAGAGCGGGTATGTGGTCTTATTACATTCAAGAAACTATGGTCTGACAGGAGCAGCTCTTCATGAAATGGGTGACGAATCCCTTGTCGGCATCGTAGATCTCATGACCGGCGAGAAAGATCCACGCAATCTCATGCTTGTATTCTCCATACTCAAAGTGGTTATGGTTGAATGGGACATAAGCAATCACGTTGAAGTAAGTTGTCTGAATATCTTCTCGGTGATCCTACTAACATCGACAGACACTTTTTGACTCTGTGTATAATTACTTTCCGATTACCTTCAAGCCTCCTCCCAACGATCCGTATGGAATCACGGCTCAAGATTTGAAAGACCGGCTGCAAGCTTGTATATCTTCGAATTCATTGTTTGCGCCTCATGCTTTTCCGTCGTTGATTGATAAGCTTGATTCGACGTCGAATAATGTCAAGGTAAGTTTTAATCACCTCCATTGGGTAGCATTCGCTAATTGGTACCAGCGGGACTCGTTGAATGCTCTGATCGCATGTATAGAATCGTATGACCCCAATACAGTGTCGAGGTATTCCATCCAAGTCTGGGACGCAGTGAAATTCGAGATTCTCAACGTCCAAGAGGACTTCCTCTCCGAGATGTCCTTGAATGTGTTGAAAGCCATCGTCAAACGGCTATCTGAACATACAACTCAAGTTTCACAAGACATGCCACTTGCTCATTTCCTCAAGCCGATTATTACAGAATGCAATGAACAACTTCGTGAACCTCAGAACAAACAGGCAAGACCTGCACGGGAAATCATTCGCAATGTCTCCTTTGCGTCTATGCCCGCATTTATCCTCATCATACAATCCGTCGTTGCGCCGCTATTCACTATCTACCAAGAAGCCGACTCAATTGCGAAGCAAAGAGCCTTTTTGGAAACCTATGTCACATTGCTAGACTCTGCCATTGATCTATACGGAACATGGGCAGATAAAGGTTTCACGCAACCGTTCGAAAATCCTTTGATAGCGTTCCAAGATAGATTTACCGAGGTGTTTAGTCAAGCATTAATGGGTTCGGCTAAGGAAGAAATATCCTTTAGACAGACCGCATTGCAGGGTCTTTTACGCCTGTCGACGCTGCGGAACTTCTTCCAGGATAACGAGATTGGATTATTCGTGCAATACCTTGATGAAATCCTCCTTAAAGAGGGAGTCGTCGGGTCCGGAGCACTGAAAAAGGATGCCGTGTCCGCACTTGCGGAACTGTCACGATACAAGTCAAATCTCATCATGGAAATCACCTTGCCTGCTTTTATGGCTACTCTCCCCGATCAAGATGATGGTACAGACCTGAAATACATAACAACATTGGACACTTTGGCACAGATAAGCGGGCAAAAAAACATTTTCGAGACGTTGGTTAGACGTCTGTTAAATAAGTTGGATCTATTGTTGCAAGGAGACACTTCTCATCCTCGATATGCCAGGATTATTTTACTTACGATCATCCATGCCATGGATAAAAAATGGGACGATCCAGCAGAGAACCTGAATCTGGATAGTTACTACGACCGTATCGTCGTCGGACTATCGAAAAGAGCAGCATTGGCTTCAACAAACGACTCCTCAAAGATTCTACGCGACGTCTCTGTTTTGGATACATTGGGCAGATTGTGCACTTTGATCATCCGCTCAATCTCTCGCGGAAAGCAAGACGAAGTCGCAGAAAATACCTACACACTCTTCACCGACTCAAACTTCAAACCCGTCCCATTCTCTCAAACGAGCGACCAGGACCAAAAAAGGACAATGATCCTATCAACACATTTACTAGCCGGATTACCAAAGGACACCACCAAACTACCCTACAACATCACCAACCCAGAGAGCATGATCTCCTTACTAGACGATCTTATCCACCTCGCCGAATCCATCCCCTCCCATCCATTCATCCAACTAGCCATCCATCGCCAAATCGCTCTCCTCGTGAATAAATTCCTACCCAACTCCGCCCTACCGCAACTAACCGACTTTCTCACCAAAACCTTCTTCCCGCCAGACACCGAAACAATCAATAAAGGCCTATCCCCGGATCGAATCAAGACATTATTCTGGCTCTCAAAAGCGTTGATCTTGCGTTTAGCACCAGCTACATCATCCGTTCTTTCTCAGCTTTTAGAACTACTCTCCTCCACCGACCGCGTAACCAGCGAAACTGCCGCTCGCGGCTTTTCTCTGATCTTGAGCACAGATGACGTGTTGTCGGCCACAAACGGGGCAAATATTCGTCTCCTCTCAAAACAGCGCGTATTCAGCATCATTGTTCCAATGATCAGCTCTAAATTCCGCGACCTCTCCTCTTCCCCCTCTGCAACCTCATCTCCATCGCCAGATGAGTCTCACATAAAACCATCATACCTAACAGCTCTCTCCTCCCTCCTAACCTCCATCCCCCCATCCCTCGTCCTCCCCGAACTTCCTTCCTTACTACCACTACTCCTCCAATCCCTCGATCTAACAAACACAACCCTCTCCTCCTCCCTCGCCGTAAAACAAGCAACCCTCCAAACCCTCTCAATTCTCATCCGCGACAACGGCGGTGCATCCCTAATCCACAAAACGGGCCATATCTCCGAGCTCGTTAAACGATTACTCCGTACTGCTTCGTTGGCTACATCCAAAAAAGAAGGGATTCCGACTTCTTCGGCGGCTGTTAGAGAGGAGGCGTTGAGGTGTTTGTTTCTTCTCGCTTCTACATCTTCATCATCTACTGCTGGTTTAAGTGGTGGTGGGGAAGATGTTGATGTTGCGCTTCAAGATGCGATCTCTAGGCCGACGGGGTCAACTACGACCACAACGACGGCTGGGATATCGCCGTTACTACCAGTTAAGAATTTGGTGTTGAGGGAATTGTTAAATGTTTTGGATGATCCCAAGAGAGATGTTAGGAAAGCTGCTGTTGATGCTAGGGCGGCTTGGTTGAGGGGGGTTGGAGATGCGAAGGATGATGATGATGAGTAGTTTGACTCGCACAGTATATAGATGGATGGAAGAGTTTGGGTTTTATGGATACTAGAGTGGATAGATTGAAGCTTTTTACCTAATTGAATTGCATTGCATTGTGATCTATTGTCAATCTCGTCACTGTCTACCTAGGCATGCGGATCAAGCTTAATATGTCATCACAATTTCATGAAGCAAATTAGCTTCCCCATCAAACACCAATTCAGGGATTCCAATCTCCCAAAATCCAGATATCTCGTAGCAACCGAATCAACGTCGACTGTCTACTCACCAACCCTCATACGGTCCAAAACGACTTTTGCCAATCGGTACATTCCACCAAGGCCCGAAGAACCAACAGACTTGGCAACTTCACTGGAATCGTAAGGGATATCCTTCATTTCTATCTCTTCACCGAGGATATCAGTTGCAGACCAGCCCTTCGTCTCTTGCCCAAGTTCCAACCCACGATTGCCATCCAACAGCTTCTGAATTTCATCACTGACAATAGAGATTTCATACCAGAGTTTCTTCAATGAGACACATTGTTGCATGTCGTTGATCGGAATACGGCCACGGATGAGACCGGGATACTGAGGCTTTCGACCAATTATGAATTCCCGAACTTCGACAGTCTTAAGCATCAGCTTTGACTCAGTCTCTTCGTTCATAGTTTGATGCCGGTGTCTCATTGTTTGCTTCATCAGTATCTTGGAAACGGTAAAGGCTCGGTTTGTAGGCTCACAACAGAAAATGACAAGTGACTCTCCTGGCTCAAACCAGATTGACTTGGCGAATTCGTCAAGTCCTTTCTTGAGGGTCGGGTCTTGGTGGATTTGTAAGTTCATCCCCCCTTTGATAACGATATTGATATCCCACAGACGGTGAGGAAAGTGCACCGTCGAGCATCCCAAAACAGCTTGCGCATGATGGAAGGTTGGATTGCCCGATTCATCCAGAGTGATGACAAAGTTTGCACCATTGCTCATCCGACAATGATATTCGAGTACAGTTTCGTAATCGATGGGCTTTTCGAAGAAGATTCTTTCCGGATTCTTCTTACTCCAGATCAAATCCACCATTCCATCAACATCCCCCCCCGAGCTCGTGACTTTGTTGCACGCGAAGTATGGGGCGGATGCACGGTTCCTCTTGGGTTGGAAGTGACTTCTCCATTCATCGAGTGTCACGTAACCCATATCGAAGTTTTGATCATCGGAAAGAGGTGTAATTGTGACCAGTTCGATGTGTGCCTCCAATTGTAATTTGCCGGGGAATGACCGAGCCGCTTCAAGTGTCGGTTGTAGGGCATTGAAGATCTCCAGAACGTGACAAGAATCTGGGTGAACGGCTGGTTTCATGGTACGAGCAAGCTCCTGCAGTTGAGTTTGCACACTCTCTGGCTTGGCAGTGATAGCATTGGTCGACTCCCTGAGTTCAGATTGCACACCGGGTTTGACAGAAGTCGGAGAGAGATCAGCAGGGGTAGGCACCCGCTGCTCAGATTTCATGTTGTCTGGCTTGGTCTGGTGCTTAGACACAGGTGACCAGTACTTATCCAATGTGGCTTGCTTCTCAGTCGGAGTCAACCAATACTTGTCCAGAGTGGTCTGCTTCGTCACCGGTTTAGGTCCCGGCGACGTCTTTTGGCCCATGGTTCGATGAAGAACTTGCCGAGGTTTGGGTCTCTCAGCAAGCAATGAGCTTACAGATGAAAGTTCCCCAGAATTTTGCTCCTCAGCAGCTTCACTTTCCACACATTTTGGAGGCATTGTGGCTGCTTTGGGGCGTCTCTTCAACACACCCCGAATTGGTTTCTGCTCTGGAGGATATTCCTCCGGAGGTACCGGCTGTTGAGGGTCGAGGGGTGCGTCAGATTTGGTCGCCGTGTTCTGGTCTACCCACTTGGTGACCTGATCAGCTTTCTCAGATGATAAGGTAGAAGTATAGAATCCCTTTGGCCTCACTGGGAGAGCCGGTTCCGGTGTAGCGGGTGCAGTGGGTGTAATGACCACACCTCCATCAGTACTTGCTTGGGTAGATTGGTTGCTAGGTGGTGCCTCAGTATACATACGGCGATTGCCGAATTCCTTGAAGGTCGGAGACACAAGGAAGCGAGACACAACAGGAGTATGTAGCGGTGCAGGGGCTGCCTTGTGACGAAGCTCAGGTCGAAAAGGCACAATTACGCCGTTTTTCGCAACCGTCTCCCACTCTTCTGTGGTCGATATTGCTTGAATACCGGCCGCTGCAGAGTGCAGTTTGAATGGCATGACCTGGAGCTTGTCGTAACCGGTTGATGGGAGGAAGATGTGATGATGTTGCCGTGCAGGATTGGGAGATAAGAGTGACTGTACTAAGTTAGAGCATCATCAATAACTGCAGACTAAGACTCTCATACCAGTGCAGAGTAGATATTTGTAAGCTGTTCAATCGCATCATCAATTACAGCTTCGTCCTCACCCGCCACGACCACCGCTTCAATGAATTCGTCATGGGCGATCTTCGTTCCCGTCTTCCATGCTAAGAGTTGTAGAAATGGAGCATAGCGTTCCTTCCGGAAATCGGGAGGGCATTCCCAGTTCTTGCTTATAGACGGCTCATCCTCTAAGTCATCAAGCAATAAGCTTGAAGCTTGTGCAACAGGTTTCTATATTGTAGAGGTTAACCCATAGTCACAAACAAGAAGAGCTATATATGTATATATAATACCCTCGGTTTTCCTTGGACGAAATCACTTAGATCAGACAGGAACTGGGCTTGGTAATTGATCATATTGGGCCCCTTGATAGTAAATTCCTAACGCGCAAGTTAATCAGCTGGACCTGAGGTACGAAGACACATGGTGCTACTAACGTCTTTACCGGAGTCGTAGGTTATTTCTGAAACATGAGGGTAACGCTCCCTATCTTGATATTAGCAGGCGGAGCACTCGAGGTGATGATATAGACGTAATTACTTGAGCCAGTCACAGAAATTCATGCCCTGGCCAAGTTAGTTAGGACTGAATTAGAAGATTACTGAGAACGGTACATACAGTCCACACATCGAACGGTAAGGGAGTAAACAATACAAGGACGTTGGACTCCATTATGTCGACTTTGATCCTCGAAAGCTCGACCGGAAGAGCTGCTACTGGTATTCGAGACAAGAGCGAGTATCAGAGTTATTAGAGGAGATATATGTGAACAGAGAGATGAGAGCAGAGTATGAAGAAATGAGGCGAATTCAAGAATAACCTGATCGAACTGAACAATGGCGTACAAATAGACAAGAAGAAGAGGTGAAGGAAGAAAGAGAAGAAGATGAAAGAAGGGGAAGGAGGGAGGTAGATATGGGAAGAGCAGGATCACGTGTGGGCCATCGAACAGCCTCAATGAAACCACATCGACAAATAAAGAGAAAAGAATGAAAGTGGCTGTCAATTTCTTTGATGAAAAATCTGAACATGGGCACGTGCACAGGGCGCAGTCTCAGGTGTAGAGTTAGTATACTGAGATGATATTACCTTCGTTTGTCTGATCACAGAACAAATATGGATGGAGCCGTGAGAGGCTGAGATGACGTATCTGGATTGAGATGGAATGAGATGGCAAAGCTCACAAGGAATCTCTCTATTATATTCAGTGTGAATCAGTAATCAACAAACATCGTACAGGTAGGCTGCAACAATCATAATATGTAAAATAAGCCTCGAAGTCCCAGGGACATGCAACAGAATAAACAACCAACGCCATGACCATGAAAGATAAAGGGTATCGAGGTGAATAATGTGATTAGTGTTGAATAAGTGGTGAAGTGCTTGTAGTATATGGAGCAATTGAGCATCCGAGATGATGTTTGGGTATGGGTATGTGTAATGGGTATGTGTATGAGTCGAGGGGAGAGATATGTTGAAACTGACAGACACCTCAAGGCCATGACAGAAAGGAGACAGGCTATTCGGCCCATGGGATGTCCTTCTTGACATGCATCACCCACTTCATTTTATCCTCGGTCTCCTTGAGCGACGCAACAGCTGCGTCGACATTGGCTTGATTTCGGCGTCCCTTGGCCACCAAATCCTCAAACTCGCGATCCCGCGAAGTCTTATAATTATCATATGCCGTGAAAATCTCCTGTATACGACGTCTTTCCGTCTCCAGTTCCTGATTCTGTCGATCAATCAACGCATCCAGACGCTCCTGTTCCCTATCCTTGAGCTCTGCCTGCTCACGCAGCGACGCGAGTTCGTCTTTTATCCCCTTGAATTTCCTCTGCAGATCCGACTTTTCCCTCTGCGACGCCTTGGACAAAGCCTCATACTGAGACGTACTATAATTCGACGCTTCTTGGAGCTCAGCACATCTGCGATGGAATCCGTCTTGTTCTTCTGACATGAGTTGGTTGACCTTGGCTGTTTCTGCCTCTGCCCTCAGCCTTCTGGCCTTTTCATTCTGCACTTCTGTTCGCAAATCTTCAATCTTGCGATCTTTCCGTGAGATGGATGCAAGGTTTGTTTCGTTGGATTGCTCTGAATTTCGTAATCGCTCGGTGATGTTGATTATTTGCTCTTTTAGGGTTTCGTTGATATGCTGCGCTTCCTCTGCTCGTGACCGGTAGAGGCTGAGTTCCCTCGTTAAGCGAGCAATCTCTTCTTGTAAATTATGAATCACCCGTCCTGATTTTCCCGTACTCGCATGGCCGACAGCCGACGTCCATTCCGAGGAGAGATCATTATTCGAACTTTTCGACTTGACGCCGTTGGCACCCTCTAAGACATCGTCAGCACATCCCTCCCACTATATTCCATGTCGGTAGCAAGACTAACCTCCAGGCGAAGACGACGGATTCGAAACAACACGCCGGTCGGTCGTCAACGAGTCAAATAACCCATTCGTCTGATGCATTTCCAACCGAGTCTCGACACGAGGTAAATTCAACTGCGGCGCATCTGTATTCGAGGAAGAAGAATCGTCATCAGTGGACTGTTGCTCTTTTCGCTGTTTCATCAAGGCTTTCTTCATTCGCTTGAGTGGACTCAAGCGTGGAGGTGTGTTGATTCCATCCATGTATATGTGGGTTGAGGATGAAAGAAGTGGGCATAAAGAATGTGATGAGTGTTGGAGGCATTGTGCTCTGGTCTGACAAAAGAGAGAAAGAAATCAAATTGAGTGTTGGAATCGTGCAAGTGCTCAACCATGGATAAGCGGGCCCTTCAGCTTCACGCAGCATGCAGGGGATTGTGAGAGGTATAGTGTATTGGACTAATGACGAGAAATTGGCTTACCACTGCTATTATTATTGTCCAGAGCCCAAGGTCTTATGCCGAGAGCATCTGCAGGAGATTTCTTCCGTAGAGCGTTTCTCTTCATTTATATCAATACCCTTCAGTATCGAGTTTCAGGATGGGGTGACGTTGAGGAAGCTCCGGAGATGGCAGATGACCGCCGGAAAGCAGTCACAATGAGCGAATTGAGATACAAGCAGTCTGAACAACATCCACAGCCCTGCCTCAATCTATCAGGCTCTTCTGGATATATAGGAAGGGCACAAAAGCGAGCGGTCTTTGAGTCCGGAGAGCATCGACAAAGCCATATCAGAATGATCTCAAAAAAGGTAGACAAGGAGAGGCAGACATGATGTCAGCCACCGACAAATCAGAGCAGCTACAACTGTGGGGAAAATTGCATTTCTGGCCAATCAGCAACATGAAAATCAGGGGTAGTGGATGCTGATTGGCTGAGAGTTCACTAGCCGCGGGCACTAGTGGCAGCTCCCACGAACTTCCGATAGAAGATTCATCCACAACAAATCAACACACATGCACCACAGCCAGCTCAGAACTCGGACTCATTGAAAGGACAGGACTTTATTAGAGCTTTTGATTTCCATTTGAACTACCTAATTGCAAATCCAACCGGACTCATGAATATGTACGGGGTATCATCGCGGCGGGCATGACATGATCAGTGCATCGAGGCCTCGAATCAATGAAAACACAGCGGCAGGGTACGACTGAACAACTAGCCGGACAGATTGCTAATCAAACAGAAGGAACTGAGATAGACTATGACATAGCACACTCTAAACAAACACAAAGAGAAAAGCAGCGGAACTAGCAAGCAAAGCAAGGGGAACAACAACAACAACCCGACCCGCAGAACCGGTCTGCACGCTCGACGAAGCTGCCGTAGTCGGCGTTGCCATGTGCGATCCGACGAAAGGGGTATTCATTTTCGACGCCAACGCGGTCTCGGTTGATACAGATGATGCCGTTGCACTGGCTCCTTCTTCGCTGGCGCTTGTACCACCGGTTGTTGTTGCGCTACCTGTAGCAGCAGATGTCGCCGAGGCAGCGCTATCAGTGGCTGTTGTAGTCGCCCCGGCAATGGTACCTGTCGCGGATGCCGCTGCAGTTGCAGCGGATTCAGTCAAAGACGACGCAGCAGCAGCGGTCTCAGTCGCAGAAGCAGAATTGCTCAAGTTCGCGGCATCCGTTTGAGTCCCGTCCAGGGAATTGGCATTAGGCGTGTCTGAGCCACCGGATAGCGGCAAAAGACCGGTATAATTGATTTGATCTCCTTGAGAGATTTGGAAAGCGTAGTCGTTGGCATTCTGGAGATCGCGGGGGGGAGTCCAGGTATATTCGCCGTTGGTAGCGGCGGTGGTCAGGACTTGGACGTCGTGGAGGTCGGTTGATGCGCCTTTTCGGAGGGTGATTGTGAAGGGCTTTATAAGTTAGTTGAGTTCTTTCTGCTTGTGGGAGGATCGCACTTACAGCATCACCGCCTCCGACCCATTTCAGAGTCACGGGTTGACCAGCAGTCAAACTGGCTGGCCACTCTGTGAAGGCGACATAATCGGCCATGGCCGACATCAACAGACCTGCGCCGATGAAGAAGTACTTGACTGGAGCCATCTTAATGTGTATGTTTACTTTGTCACTTTTCAGTGTCTTGAATTCGAAGCTCGAAAGGAAAGGTGTAAATGAAGGGCCAAACTTGACCAAATGTGCTCCATGCGGTATTTTTAAAAGTCAGACAAGCATGCGAGCACGATAAACAAAAACGTCAACACCCCTAGATCAACTCTCGTGTACGAGCAGGGACACTTCAGAAGAATGTTCGATTCAAGAATGGGCGCCATCCTATCCAATAACTAGATAATGATATTTCTAAACCAATAATAACCGATGTCTTCAACATACTCTATACTTTAACAAGCGCAAAACGTGCACTCTTCTGGAGAAGGATGAACAGATCGAGCTTAATCAGGGCTGGATCGCCATGGCTATAATGCTTTAACCAAGATGGACAAACATTCCATGTACCAACTGAACCTAGGTACCTTGCCCCTGGCGACCCGGGAATTGGGACTAGATACATTCTTTACTTGGCGAGCATCCTACGATTTATACATTTACAGTCACGCAGTGAAATCAAAAGAAATAGAATAAATACCTCAGAAAATCATAAGTCTCATAAACATCCTTGCAATCTATGCAGCAGGAAACTCCCACAACTTCCTCAACAAACTCCCCGTCCCCCGATCCTCCCCCCGATCCTCCTCCATCAACAATCTATCCGTAAAAATCCTCTTGGGAATCTGAAACTCAACCACCGGCGCCTTACGGAAGGGTTTCTCTTCCACCCCCAATTCAGCCATCAACATACCCTGATAACTATAATCCAAAAAGTCTTCCATATTATACGATTGCTTTGTGAATTGTTCCGATATTATCCGCGCAATCGCAGCCACGTTGGGGTGGTAGTGTGATTGTAAGGACTCGATTTCCCAGAGACTACTTTCGATTGCGTTTGTGAGTGTAGGATCTGTTTCGTCTGGTAGGAATGGGTCTGTCATGCCCTGTGCCTCGATCATGGATTTTTGTTTCTTGTCGAGTATTTCGCGATGGATCATGAACGTGCATGTTGGATGGGATTTGAGCAGATTGTAGGCGAACGGGACGATGGCTACAATTGCGCTTGGGGGAGCGTTGAGCGCTAATCGTGCCAGTCGTTTTATGAAACTTGCCACTAGTGTGGCGGGTAAATGCGTCGACGCTAGGAATGTATCGAGTAGACGAAAAAATCGAGATCGATGTTTTGAGTGGAGTAATTCCGAGTCTAGGAGAGAGTAGAGTTTTGTGTAAAAGTGTGGGTAGTCGAGGTTCCGTTCTTGGATAAGATAGAAAAGTCCCGATAGTGCGAGGAGAGCGATTGAGCCGCCGGCGTTATAGGAATCTGTCAGGAAATCCATGAGGAGTTCTGGACGAAGAAACCAGGGTGCGATTGTGTGGGACATTCTTTTGAGCAGGGATTTGCGTTGAAATTCAGAGAGATCGCTGCTTCGTAGGATTGAGAGCCATGCGTCTTGGGCGTGCCTTCGGTGCGAGTTGACAGATAATAAAGGGGATTTTGATTTTCCTTTTTCCGTGGGTTGTTGTCCGTAGAATTTTGTGAATTTGTAGTCTTGTGGGATGGAGTCGCATTGGGATAGGATCCAGATTAGTCGTTCGAGTGTTTCGGATGATTGTACTTCGGGGCTATAGGATCTTAATCATAGTTAGCGAGTGTCTCTTCCCCTAATCAAGAGGGACGTACGCTATCTTTTGAAAGGTATAAAACCTCACGTCGTCGTACTCCTTTACAAAATTTTCAACAAATTCTGAGCGAACAGCCTGGCCATCTTCCGCCTCGATCAAAGCTCCAAAGATATTCTGGAATAAACCTGAAGTCCACACCTGAACTTCTGCTTCGGGGATATGGGTTGCGCGCACGTTTACGAGTCGCAGAGACAATGTCAACGCAGTGATCTAACGAAATTAGATGGGTGTCCTGCGCGACGTGACAGCAGTACGGAAATGGAACCAACCTGAGAAGACGAGTCCGCGTATCGAATAATATCCAACAGAGCACTCTGATATTCCTGCAATCTCTCCTTCAACCACCGCACAACAATCTGTTCCTGCTCGCTAGCCTTGGAAGGCATTTGCAAGTTTCCGCCGGCAATAAGTCGACAGAAAACTCGACACAGGGGAACTGCCACTGCAAGATTGGGTTGTTCGATAGCATCCTTATTACCGGTGACATTAAGCATAGAAATCAACGTCGCGATATTGTTGTAGTATTTTCTCGACTCGGATATTTGAGCTTCGAGCTCTTCGATCTTGGCCTGTTCATTCTTTGACTGATCGCTTGCCACGGCTCGACGTTTCGAGGATGAATTGACGTTGCCGGCTCCTTTTGAAGGAGTTTTTCGTTTTTTAGTAATTTCTTTCGCCATGCTGTGCTGTTTATGTACCAAGTGATATTCACATTCAGTCGTTGTCCTAAAATTATTTTATCCGGAGGCTGTTTTTCCGAGCGGAACACCATGCCTATTACGGCTAGTATTTTCCTCCAAACTCCTTCCCGACAACTTCTCGTCACTTCCGGTTTCCCTAACACCGCAAACCCAGCAGCTTCACATTGCACAACAATGGCTTCGCGTTTGGCAAAGAGCGCCATCGGTATGTTCTATCGACTGAATTTCAACCGATTGATTGCATGTATTGCATATATTGACTCCAGACAAACTAGGCGCTACCCGCGTCCGACCGGCCCTCGTCACCCGCAATCTCCCTTCCATCACAGCCAACATCACGGCACCTCGTTACGCCTCCAACGTGCCCGCCGAGGAGCCCCAGAAGAAGGCCCAATCGATCATTGATTCGCTTCCTGGAAACTCACTCGTTTCTAAGACCGCTATCCTGTCTGCCGGAGCCGGTCTCTCCATTGCCGCCATCAGCAACGAGTTGTACGTGTTGAACGAGGAAACCGTCATCGCATTCTGTTTGCTCAGCGTCTTCACTGCTCTCGGTAAATATGGTGGTCCCATGTACAGAGAGTGGGCAGAGGGTCAGTCGCAGAAGTACAAGGATATTTTGAACTCTGCTCGTGCCGACCATACCAATGCCGTTAAGGCCCGCATTGAGAATGTCCAGCAGCTCGGTGGTGTTGTTGAGGTCACCAAGCAGCTTTTTGAAGTTTCCAAGGTTAGATTCATGATCTGAAGATTAGATATCAGAGACTGACAAGAGTAGGAAACTGCCAAGCTTGAGGCTCAGGCTTACGAGCTCGAACAGCGCACTGCTCTCGCTGCCGAGGCCAAGCAGGTCCTCGACTCCTGGGTGCGCTACGAGGGTCAGGTCAAGCAGCGCGAGCAGCGTGAGCTTGCCGAGACCGTTATCCGCAAGATCCACGAAGAACTCAAGAACCCCAAGGTTCTTCAGCAGATCCTTCAGCAGAGCATTGCTGATGTGGAGCGTGCGTTCCCTAGATCTAAAATTTTAGATACAAAAGCTAACGGTTTATAGGTATTGTTGCCACCAAATAAACGTCAATAGACGGATGGTTATTATATCCTTTATCATGTACAAAATCCAAGCTGTCAGTGTTATATGATACACTAGACTTTTTAAAATTCTACAATTACAATGATCTGTTCTTTTCTTTTGTTTCGTATGTAGTATATCACATTGAGAGATGATATTGATCGAACCTGTCCAAACGCTCGGACCTTACCGCTGCTGCGACAGCATTGTTGCAGTCATAGCTGTAATCTTGTCACCACTTCGTAGTCCATCCGGGTTGTCAGAATCTTGAGGCTCAAATGGTCATGTTTGATATTAATTATCGTGGGCCTACTCCGCTTCTCATGCATGTCTATCGCCTACAATTAGCGCAGTATAAAAAGAGTACAACAACAGTCAAATAAATCTATCATAATAGAATGAAGTTCAGCTAAGACATAAGCAAGAGAGTGATTGGCCCTTGACTTCCAAGACTCGAAGCGCGCTGCGCCCCACGAATTTCACCAAGAGACAAGGTGATGGAACCTTTTGACTCAATGCTTTCTTTCTTCTGTATATATTGAGTCGTCGTCGTTTATGCTTTTGGAATCAGAAATATATTGCAACATATTCATCCTTCGTACAGAATTACAGCGTAGTCATCGTCATGCCGTTCAAAGACATTCTACACAGACATGGCAAGGATCAGGGACCAGACTCCAACATCACCAACAACATTAACGACCCCCAAGAATTCACATTCATTCGAACAGACACCCACACTCAAGAAAACCTCACCCCACCTACCATCAACACGTCCATATCAGCTACAAAACCAGAAGAGTCAACAATCTCCCCAACAACATCCCGCCGCAAGTCATTCTTCCGTAGACGTTCACACGTCTCTTCTTCCTCAGATATATCCTCACCACGCCGCGGAAGTTCCTCCGAAAAGGGCGAAAACAGGATTTCAAACTTACTTCATATAGATCATCATAGTAGAAGTTCCTTTTCGAGAAGCGGAAGTACAAGTTCGGTGAATATACCGGCTGATCTTCCGCAAATCGATCCGGATGCTGTGACGGATGAGCATGAGCGAGAAGCGCAATGGGAGAAGCGTGCCACGAGGCTTGTGCAGGGGAATCCGAGGATTGGTGGTGGTGCCTCTCCTGATGGAGTTGCTGGCGGAGCGAGTACGAGTATGACGAATTTCTCGTATTTGCAGCCTAATCAGGGGAGGAGTCGGAGTAATTCTGGTGTTTCTGAGCCACAGGCTGATGTGAGCTATTTTTCGTTGGAGATATGTATCGGCGTCATGCTGATTGTTTGCAGATTAGTATACAAGAAGCAATTCGTCTTCATGAGAGTGGAGGTATGTGTCGCCGACGACATGCAGGAATTTGATAATAACAGTTATAGAACTCGAAAAATCCACAGAACTATTCGGCATCCTCGCAGATCTCAACGGCTCCAATAACGCCATAGCCCAGGTCCTGTACGGCCTCGCACTCCGGTAATCCGTCCCCTACATAACCAACAACTTTTCACCAAAACTAACTGTTTATACAGCCACGGATGGGGCTGCACTCCCGACCTCCCCAAAGCAGTAATTTACCTTTCCGCCGCAGCCAGCAACTCCGCAAACATCGAAACCCAGGCCCTCGAAGCCGGGCTGAAAAAGGGCGGCGCCGCCAAAGGTGAACTCGTACTAGCCATCTATGAACTTGCGAATTGTTTTCGGAACGGTTGGGGGATAGAAAAGGATCCTGTTGCGGCGAGGTTGTATTATGAGACTGCTGCAAATCTGGGGGATACGGATGCTATGAATGAATGTGCTTGGTGTTATTTTGAGGGTTTTGGGGGAAAGAAGGATAAGGTATTTACCCTCGGATAGTAGGAGATAGGTGCGGTGGCTGACTGGTTTTAGTATATGGCGGCGAAGTATTATCGGCTTGCTGAGCAGAATGGGAATAAGATTTTGGGGAATTCCTGGTATGTCTGTCTTTTCCTTATACTGACCTTTTGGGCTAACGGTTTTGGTAGGATTTGGAAAGACAAATATAATCCCAAGTGAAGGAACATGCTTTACGACCATGGCTTTTGATACCCATACTTTGATGATGTACTATTTAATTCCTTGTCTCATTGATTTTCAGCATATACATACTAATAGCAATCTTGTCTTATTCTCATAACCACTCTACAGAGTTTTAGCATCTACTTCTTTGACACAGGAGCCAGACGCATATCAACCTTTTTAGCTGGCGTCTCGGGTCTGATATCCATCTCGAAGATATCCATGGGCAAACCAATGGTTGTGCAAGCATTCGGAATCTAACAATCACAATTAGCAAATTCCACTTCCAAGAGAACCGAAGGACAACTCACGTCTACGATACCGGCAATATGTCCCTCAATAGGAGCCGCGCTCAGAAGCAAATATATCTGATAATCGTCATATCCATATCGACGCAAATACTCGATAATGCGAAGACAACTTTGACGATAGGCTACAGTTGCGTCGAGGAAATGCTGTTTCCCATTTTCGTCGACGGAGAAGCCCTGCATCATTCTCGTCAGAAGCTTATCGAAAAAAGGAAGGGTTCATTTGTCTACCTCAAAGTATAGCATCCTACCAGGCCCGAATTGAGGCTGCACAGGACCAGGAATGAATATAGGGGATTTCCCATTAACCATACCGAGTTGTTTTTGGCCGTTTTTCATGACTGTGCATTTTACTGTGATTACGCCGGCCATTTCGATTGCACCGCAGAATGAGATTTCGCCATCGCCTTCTGTTTTTATTTTTACTTTTTGTTAGTTATCAACCAACTCTACAGATGGGAAAGGGGGAGGAGACATACGCGAAAAATGCAAATCACCAACACTAAACTTTGCCCCCGGAACATGCACCGGCAGATACACTTTACTCCCCCTCGACAGATTCTTAATATCGCAATTCCCACCATGTTCCGGTCTCCCTGGAACGGTTCGCGCACCTTCAGCTGCAATCTTAGCAGCAGTGGCTGCGTCAGCGGAACCCGCGTGTGCATTGGTTGTCAAGGGAGGATTTGCGACTGTTCGCGTTGAACCACCTGCAGCCTTTTCGGAGATTAGTTCTGCCTCGCGACGGTTCCATTCTGCCAGAATTTCGGCTGAGGGAGCACAACCCAGGATACCGGGATGGATTAGACCGGCGAATTTGACACCGGGGATGTGTCGGGAGGTGCAGTAGATGCCTTCAAAGTCCCAGATCGCTTTTGCTCTATTCAATCATCAGACAACAGCCCCAAAAACGCTGAAAAAATAAAAGTAGCCTCACGCATGAGGATAAATCTCATCTAAGAATCCACCACCATTCTCCTTGTGGAACACCCCCGAAAACCCCCACGGCTGGTCTTCAAAGGGTTGAACATCCTGAATCTCGACGCAGACAACATCACCCGGTTCCGCACCTTCAATTTCAAAGGGGCCAGAGAGATAGTGCACTTTGCTGAGATCGACGTTCAGTACGTCGTCGGCTGAGTCGTTGTTCTGGATTTGCCCGCCTGTCCAGTCGAGACATTCGATCTTGACGGTTTCGTTGTTGCGGATTGTACCGACGAAGGGGACTGGATTAGCCCGTTAGAGGGATTTGTTAGGATACGAAGGATGGGAATTACCATCAGGATGCCAGCGATTCTGTACTTTGTCAGTCTGCGCAAGTGTCAAATGATTGAAGCTGGTCTTACGTGTAGATACGGCTGTTTTTCAGCAGGGGTGTTTGTGTCGACCTTGAGAGCGGTGCGGATTTGAGTACCCATGATGTCGTTGTCTTGCAATTTATTTTGGAGCTGCTTCTGATTGTCTTGCTCGTGTATAGAGTAGAAAGAAGTCAAGATACATCTATCTATCCCCTCTTATTTATCATCACCCCGCAGTTCATAGATAGACTACATTAGTCACATATTACAAGATAAGTTATGATTAAGCTTGATAAACTGATAAACCAGCTAACCCCGTTCAGGCCATTTGAAGTGGAACATACATGCGTTCTGAAATGCTACTGGCTTGATGCTGTGCAATCACTTGGTGGTTGACAAATGAAGTCGAAGTAGCTTATCTCAGGGTTAGGGTTGGTAATTTAATATTCATTCTATCCTAGGGTTATGAATCCACCAGAGCTTCAAGCTCAGGTGTTTATTCTATCTGAAAGTCTGAATGGAGTGATTCTCAAACAATAGACTAATTTTGAGGATCAATCGCTCGAAGAATGTGGAGATCTCAGTGTGTGCATTCCTACAATCATAGAGCACATTCTTCACAGCATCTGAAGCTCAATTACTTACAGTCCGATGGTGGTGAGCCTCGAGGAATACAATCGCATTGCCCATTGTATGCTGTACAGAATACTCGACAGAATACTCGATTCTAATTGGTAGACGCGACAGACGAGAACGAGGTATATAGTAATATCAAAAGAATTAATCAATCAAATATATTATCAAAGAATAATGTCTTAGACTGACAAACAGACAACATAGGCGACAACCAAGCTATTGTGGGATGAAAATGGAGGCTGGCGTTGATGTTCCTCGGAGACTAAAAAATCCCGCGCGCCTGCTTATTTTCCTGTTTACTTCCTCCCAACTTCCACAAAATATTTTTCTCCTCCTCATTCTCCCATCCATTGCCTCTTGATCTCATTTTATCTCAGCTTTATCTTTGAATATTCTCAATTTTATCTTCTAATTCATCAAATTTACACATCACGTACCACGCAATGCCTCCAAAACGCACTGCAAAATCGGCTGAGCCAACGGCCGCCACCGCGAGACCGACCAGAACTAGCGGTCGAGCAGCAGCAGCTGACAAAGAGACTACCACAACTACCATCACAAAGAAGAGCGTCGCGACTACAAAGAAAGCTACTACTCAATCCAAGAAACCCCTCCAAGAAGCAAAAGCCAACACCAGCGCAAAGCGCAAGGCTGAAGCTGACATCGAAGAAAAACCGCATGGCAAGCGTCAGAAGAAGCAAGTCGAGACAGCTGCTGTCAAGAAGCCCACTGCTCCCAAGGCCAAAGCTGCTCCTAAAGCTAAAGCTGCCCCCAAAGCTGCGCCCGCGCCCAAACCTCCCAAGGAGAGAGTTGTCATCAACACTGCGCCAACCACGCGTCTCGACGTGTTCGCCTTTGGCTCTAACAGCAATGCCGAACTCGGTATGGGTGATACCTTCAAGAAGGCAGATTGTCCACGACCGAAATTCAACAGTGTCCTTTCTGAGGCTGGCGTCGTGCAGATTTCGACTGGTGGAATGCACGGTATCGCGCTTACGCATGACAACAAGGTTTTGACTTGGGGTGTGAATGACCAGGGCGCATTGGGTCGCGACACAGACTGGGAAGGTGGATTGGTGGATATGGACAAGGCTGAAGAATCTGACTCCGATGAAGATGAGGAGATTGAGGTTAATCCCAAGGAAGCTACTCCATCAGTGATTGATTTGTCTGGTGTTGAGGAGGGAACTGTTTTCACTCAGGTTGTCGCTGCTGACAGTGCTTCTTTTGCTCTCACTGATGATGGATATGTTTATGGTTGGGGCACATTCCGCGTAAGTTTTACATTCGACGCGCTTTTCGTCTTACTAACAACGGTATAGAACAGCAACGGTGTCTGGGCTTTCTCTCCCGAGGTTGTGGTCCAGCGTACTCCCACCCGCATCCCTGGTCTGAAGAATGTCGCCAAGCTCGCTGCCGGTAGCAACCACGTCCTCGCTCTCTTGACCGACGGTACCGTGCACTCCTGGGGATCCGGTGAACAAGACCAACTGGCTCGTCGCCTCATGGAACGTCGTGCAAAGGAACAGGGTCTTGTCCCTCAGAAGGTTGGTTCGAAGCGCGGCTTCATCGACATTGCTTCCGGCGCCTACCACTCCTTCGCCTTGCACAAGGACGGATCTGTTTACGGTTGGGGATTGAACAACTACGCCCAGACTGGTATTGCCAGCAAGGCCGGCGAGAGCGGAGCTGGTGTTCTCAAGCCCACTGTTGTCCCTAGCTTGAAGGGTCAGAACAAGATCACTCAAATCGCTGCCGGAAACTTCAACACCCTCGCCCTCACCGATAAGAATGAATGTCTCGTTTGGGGTCGTATCGACAACCACGCCATTGGCATTGATCCCTCCACTCTTCCCAAAGAGGACGTCATCTTCGACGACCGCGACCGTCCTCGTATCTTGACCAATGCAACCCGCATCCCCGACTTGGAAGTCTCCTACGCTACCTACGGTACTGAGCATGCTATTGCAATCACCACAGACGGCAAAGCGTATTCATGGGGCTTCAACTCTTCCAACCAAACCGGTCAACCCGGTGATGACGATATCAAGGCTGCGACTTTGATTAACTCCAAGGCTGTGCAGGATAAGAAGTTTGTCTGGGCTGGTGCTGGTGGACAGTATGGTATGATTGCGACTATTAGGGAGGAAGATAAGATGACCGATGCTTGATCTTCTTTCTTACGTGAGCATCTTTATTACATGACTCCAGTTTTGTACCATGTTATATCCTTCCTTCTACAGGTTTGATGCATTTTTCAAATTCTTCACATATGTACATAGTTGTGTTTCTCTTCTTGGTCGACCTTTCGAGTTCGACATTACTTTTCCTCATGCTTGGTTTTTTTTCATCAGTGGGTGGATATTAGATTGTTACCTTAGTTATCACCCTTCATGGGTTTCACCTGTTCAATAAAAGCATTTTCAGTTTTGTTCCTGTTCCTATTTTCATATGATACAAAGTGAGATGATACTCGAACTCATACCTATGTCATAGAGACAGATGATTTGCGTGCTATAAAGAAATCGATAGGAATGAAAAGTAATCACATACAGACAGACCTCTCCGAGCACGTTATGAAAGCGGCCCTTTTTGTATAACTACTCCTTATTTAACTTGTATGGCCTAATCTAGTAGCGCCTCCTATTGATTAATCAAGTTCCTGTTCTCCCTCTATGTGGCTATCAACATGCCTCGAGCAGTTATCAGCTATTCTCTAATCAAGTCCATATCCAGATTCTTTCACATCACAGGTGCTGGTCTAACTACATCCTGGATCACGAAGCACAGCGATCGTGGTAAGTCTATTCCAAACTAGCCTAGGTGAGGCTAATAATATTATTTGCTTCCTGATATTACGACTGCGCCTGACGAAATCAGTGACGAACGCGCTGCTCAAAGTACATTTTCATGTATGTGTCTGCAGTTGTCAGCCCTCCTTGTGATGGGCTTTGTCATTTCCGAATTGGCCAGGAAAGGGCTTGACGGTAATTACTACTCATATCCCTGAGATGTAGTTTATGTAATTCATGTTTATGCCTTTCTGCCGCCTCTCTGCATTTTCCACATGGCGGTGCTCTCAAATAAATCAAGTTTGTTCGAAAAGGGTTTTCAAGCGCAGAGATCAAGGTTCAAGTTTATCGATATCGCACCAGAGAATAGCCCAGGTATTGAAAGGGATTTCTTCGTGACCTAACTGGCCTTGTAATTTTTGTAAGAGAGAGACAAGCGATGCAGGTCTGTATACTCAGTGTTGGGATGGTTGTCGCTGTCTTCATAGATGACAGCGACTAAAGCGTCACTTCGTTTCGTTTCAATTCTTGCCAGTAAGAGGACGAGTTCTGTTTTCCTGATATTTGCATCTGGAGGACCCTCTGTAGGCTTTCTGTTTCTTTCCGTCTTTCGAATGGTTCCTCGGCTGTGTTTCTAGCGTTCAGCACGCCAAAATATCTTTAGCCAGACGACCTAACCGTAAACCATGCCTTGTCGTAGCTGTATTGATTGCATAGATCGTAGCCTTCCCATACAGATCTTCTGATTCGAAAACACTTGTCAGTGTCCACCATTGTGAGAAGTTCGGGTGGTCCATATCATTCTCGATCAGCTGAAGAAAATGAGCAAGCTCTTTTGACTCGTTTACGAGCTGTTTGGCATTGCGCCGAACATTACTCAGGCCAAATGCGCCCAAGTATGTCTCGAAATTGTTTGAAGGGGTCTTGGGCATGGGATCCGCCGGCCGATGATTCGGTTCTGCGTGATGCAGCTACCCAGAAGTGAGGTAGCGATTTGTTAAACTGTGGATATTGATTCCCTCAGAGGAGGATAGTTGAGACTGAACATGGTTTTTCGAATCTCAAATCCATCGACGCTCGTCTCCTCTCTTGGTGGAATCTTCTTTCTTTCTTCCTCTCTTGATGGAGCGAGATAGAAGCGAGAAAGGAGCTACATGGCTGACAGAACGGCAGAAAATAAGTCAGAGGTCTGAGGACAAGCAAGGAAGAGCTCCAGATAGAACCTGGTACGATGAAGGCCATAGAAAGAGCTAGCTAAGCTCCTTGACGGCGCGGTATTGTGAGCTCAAGAGGTGGTATAAACCGATGATAATATCCCAATTACTAGTTATCAGACTTAGGGTAATTATTGTAGTCTTCTAGACCTAATACTTTGGCTTGAAGCTCCTATTGTGAAGATGTCACACATTAGCTTTCTCATATTATCCAGATATACCTAGGCATCACCGATGAGGTCAAACTTACAAGTTTATATGCTGCTTGAATTTCATGCAGCCACTGTAGTTTGCAAAACGAGGGAAAGACTAGAACTGAAAATGAGCCATTGGTATGTATGCCGATTAAGGTCTTTCCAGACCCATGTTATGAAGCTCTAGAAAAGAAAGCCGACAAAGGGTTTCGTAGATAGCTGGGAGAATGAAGACAGAGGTCTGGGAATAAGCAAAAAAAAAAAAAAAAAAAAAAAAAAAAAAAAAATCACTCAGAGAGGAGCCCTGCAGAACCCTGAAGAAAGCTTCAGGAGGAGGTGGGAGAATGATGAGTTAAAAAAAGGTTGAGTGGAAAGGGACAGAAAGGGCGCTTATGTAGACGCCCCTTGGAGAGAAGAAAAATCTCTTCTTTGTTTGAAGTGCGCCCGACTATGAGGTACCTCGTAATTGCCCCAGAACAAAGCTCTGTCTCTGAGATATGCCCAGGGCAAACCGATATTGCGATTGGAAGCGGCTTTCATCTATGTTGGGACGACATGATAGAGGCAGGCAGACCGCTGATGGCTCAAGCAGGCTGTCATTTCCCATGTTCATCCAATGCAAGAGCAAATAGGTACTTGTATCACTAGTTATAATCAAAACGATCTTTATCCTGGAGCATCATAAAATCTGCGTGCTGCGTGCTGCATTTCTGTCGTGATATCTGAGTTCGGAGCTATCTCCGTAATACATACAAGCCAAAAAAGGAGTGATCGATTACTCGATGAGAAGAGATTTCGGTACCAAGATCGCTGGCCAAGGGCCAGTAAAGTAGATAGTATGATATAGAAGAAGAGGATAGATAGTTAGATACATTTCAATCGGTATAAAGAAACAAGAACAGGATCATTCTGAGAAGAAGCAACAAGAGACGGAAGAGAAAGAAAAAATGTACAAGAATAAAAAAAAACAAGAATCATGAAGACATCTTTGTGTTCGCACACATAAATCCCCTATAACTCAATCAGGATTGATTGGAAGGGTCTCTTTTTCTCTTTCTTCATCGTTTGACTCGAGGTCAGTAAACAAAATAAAGCAAACAAAACAAATCATTAAAATCATCAATCCATCCAGCCGTTATGTTATCAAATTTGGAGACAGAAAAGGAAAAACGCCGAAAGAATTGCAGAAAAACAACGCTTGCTAAAAATCGCCTCGCTAAAGTGCTGATACAAAACAGAAAAGACAAAACACAATAGTCATATCATCATGCAAGATTCGTATCATCTGACATGAACAAAGGAGATGGAGGGGATATATATATATGTATATGTATATGGAGGGAAGGGGAGGCGTCGAGCCACCGGCTATTCTTTTGTAGAAGCGTGCCGTCCGCTTTTTAGGGTTCTGTCGGTTCAATTGAGCTGCAAGTCGATGGAATGAGGTGCTAGGCCAGCCTAGCTTTGTTCACATCATTCAACTTGGTAATAGAAGAGGGGGGAAGTTCGAGAGAGGAAGTAAAGATCACTTCGTGGCACCACATTCGCGAACCATTCGTTGAAAATCACGGACAACCTTCTCCGGAACACGATCCCACATCAAAGACCTTGAATAGACTTCTGACGTTCTACCGCCATCGTTATTCCCGCGCATAGCCGCTAGAGCTTGCTGAAGGTTTGATGGCTGTTGTTGAGGTTTATCGCCAAAGTCCATGTTAGTGTTGTGGCTGTCGTCTTGGAAAGTGGTTAGAGCATTGTATTGTTCCGGGTTGAGAGCAAAGACTTGTTCGTTTTCTTGCTGTTTCGAGGGTAGTGCGAGATTCTTGTGGAGTTCGTCGAGAGTCGAGGCCTGAATAGTACTTCCTGAAGTCATATGGGCCATTTCAGCACCTGAGATGGTTGTAGGGAGATGCTGGATAGTAGAAGAAGATACATCAGCCGGGGCAGATGCGAGAACGGCTTTGAGGACATTGGCTGACTCGGCGCGGTATTCGTCTGAGAGTTGAGGAAGCGCGGCTGGTGAAGATAGAGAAGTACTATTCGATGCAATGAAGGCTCCAAACAGCAAACACATGTAGAATGCATTCCAGCTGAAAGGATAATCACTGTTCTGGTTGTTGAAGATCTTCTCTGCTTTCTCATTCTTGACGGGAACCATGGCTGTCATGTTGTCATTGTTGGCGTCGACTGGCGCACTCAAACCCTCAGCTTCAAGAGAGATATTGTTCACCAGAGACATTTCATCCCATGGACCGCTCTCCATATGGAGACTGTCAAACTCGCCGAACCCGTTTGTAGCAAACGCATTCGAGTGCTGCTTTCCCATCGACTTAAATTGCTGCTCCATCTTCTCCATGGTCTCGCGAAGAATGTTGTTCTTCTTGCGCAACTCTGCAGTCTCCAACGTGTGGACACGGATGAGTTCGTCCTTTTCCATTTGTAGACCTTCTATCCACTGCTGGAACTGTTGCTGAGCATTCATCCATTCAGTCTTTTCTCGGAGCAGCTCGCTTTCACGAATCTTCATGTTGTGCAGGGCTTCCTCGAGATCGGTGATGACTGTGGTGAATTGTTTCTTCTCTTCCTCCAGCTTCTCAGTGTGAAGCTTTTTTCGTTGGCGGGAGTCAAGTCTGCTAAATGTTAGTTTCCTTTGGCATAAAAGCAGTGATTGTAAGGGAAAGGCGTACGCTGCTTGTCTATTCCGAAGAAGACGCTTCTGCTGCTTAAGTTCCTTGATCTCTTCCTCATTGGTCGACTGCGCAATCAATTGGTCGATATTGCTCAAGGTACGCTCGGCAGGAATCTCAAACCGGGCATTCTTCTTGCGAATACCGTCACGACGAAGATGCAGATTCGAGTCCGTTCGATACGTTGGACTTCGAGCCGGTCGTCCATCCACCATCTCTCCCGTCTGCATCCAACCCTGACTTGACTGCGGAGACATGGCTACACTACCGGGAGCACCGAACATATTCCCCCTATACGAGGACATTTGACCAAAGTTGATGGCTGAGACGGGACCAACGGCACCACCCGAGAATGCGCCAGCAGAGCTTGCATCGTAATCCTGTGCGAACTGATCATATACAGGAGTTGGCGTACACGAACCAGAACCTCGGGACATAGGCCAAGCGGCCTGGTGTGTATAGGCAGCATTGCTCTGTGCAGTATCTAATCGCATGAATTGATTGCCCGAGTCGTACATGGGTATGGACGAAGGCACATGCGAATCTTGCCGAGAGGCATCAGGGTGCAGCGACGGGGCTACATGTGATTGATGTGGCTGTTGTTGCTGTGTAAAGTCACCCCAGACTGATTCTCGGTAGGACAGAGCATCTGCATGTTGATCATACGACGACCGTCGAGGATCGGATATGCCGGAGACATCTGGTGTGGAGTCGAGGATCTTATCGTCCAACACGCTCATCTCATCTTCCTCGCAGAAAGTGGGTTTTGGGTCTAATGTTGAGGAGGACTCTTGGTAGAATTCAAAGGGTTGTTGTGTAAATCGGGCCATGATATCTGTGTGCGGGGGTGTTGTGTAAGATCACGAATCGAAGCGAAAATGAGTATAAAAAGTGATGGCGCAAAAAAATATGTATATGCTAGATATTAGGAACAGAATAACGATATGTAAATGGATAATGTCAAGGTGAGAATGTGTGTCGAGAAGAAGACAAAAGATGCGATAGAAGAGGCGGTGTGGGTGGTTGATTGGTGGGGCAAAAGAAGAAAGACAAGAGAGTCTTTCTACAACAGTATGTAGGATAGAAGAGAAAAAGGAGTCAAAGGTCTCTGTATTCTAACAGACCCTTTGAAGTTGTATGTATGTGAATTGTTAAATGATCGATCGATAGTCGACGGGAACAGAATGGATCTGATATATAGTTATGACCTCCAAGCGACCAAACCATGGATAGTAGCAAAACTCGACTTGACCGTTTTGAGTCAAGTAGGTTTTGAGCCCAAAAGAGTCATTCAGCGAGAGTCACTGACTGAAACAGAAAAAGTCGTGAGCCTAGATCCAGTTAGGTAGAAAGGAAGATGGAAATTATGGGTCATGATTTCTCTTCTCTGATAGCGAACGGTAAGACGGGATGGACACTATTTTCGTGGAAGCCGAGCACCAGTGAGAAGAATCGAGTGGATAGAGACAGGAGAAGGTGAGAGAACATCACACTACACTGCACAACTGACAGTCGGCGGTCTGTGGGAGCCAGAAGCAAGGCGAGGAGTTGTTGGAGTATTCCGAGTTTGGCGGCGGGACGGTCATTGGATGCTTCGTTTTGGGCAGACGTGCAGCAGTAAGACCGTACCATTTCTTACCGAAAATCAGAGCATAAAAAAGCCGTTGTACCGTATTGCCCATACCGTACGGGTCTAGTCTGGAACCGTGTTAGAGTGGTCTTGATATACGCCGTGTTGCATCTGTCATTGGCTGTTGAGCCAAAAATCGGTGTATCAATACATAAAATACCTATTTTCCATTGGCTTATTTTTTTCAGGTAACCGCTCCTGTTCTTACCCTCATGTAAATTGATCTAATCTTTCAACATTATTATGCTCTATACAGTCTACACCGAGTCGTGGTGCCTAAGTCTGAATACTACCTTTATTGTTTGATATTCACAGTCCACAAATGATTCTTACAAAAACCGTCGCGGCATCCGGACCGGCGCTTCCATCATAATGGATGTCATGGCTCCAAGTTAGGCTCTCAGGCAATAAGCCATACAAACCAATTATCTGAATCATCACAAGCACCAGACTCAATCATTACTATAACCAAAACAGGCGGTCTCAACTGGCAGTCATGGTTCTAGACTGCTCAGAGTCTTGATGATGAATGGCGCCGGTAACCCTCGTAATCCTCCGTGTCCGACCTGAGCATATCTGAGCATATTCCTATTTTTCCCCCTTTCGGTGTTTGATCGTCTTGTCAGTTTGTGTGTAACTTATGAAAGAATGCTTAAATAGGAAGACGAATCTGGTCTAATTAGTGAATCGATAAGCAGTCAGATATTGCACTCCTGGCTAATCTCTGCGAACACCCATGACGTACACTATGTACTAATCACAACGCTCAAGTTATAGTAATGTTAGCATCGATATTATTATGAGCTGCCTTGTGAATGCTATCGCCATCACTGTCGAGTTGTCGAGTTGCCGTCATGGTCACAAGGAACATCGCCATCATTATATCGAGGTCATATTCCGTACCTAGACACTTACTAATCCGATTCTGTAATAAGTGCAGAATCTCAACAAATATCCAAAATAAGCTTAAAGTTCATTGTTCTAACTTTGTACGTGAAAAAAAAGAAAAAAAGAGTCATGTATGTGGACTTGAAGAAGCGCACTTGCCGATCAACTAACCGACAGAGTTCAACTTGAAGGTATGACCGACGGATGGATATGCATAAGTAATGATTTATGTGTATGTTTGACAAGATCTTCCTGTGATCATTATTTCCTTCAGCTGTGAACTCTATACGCCTACTAGGTAGGCAAGAAGGGACTCCCTATAGTTAGATTATGAGCATCAAGCGCAGTACGATGTACACTATATCACTTCTCCCTAACATTCTATACTATCCCATTCTCGGTACGTATCGTATCTATCGTGTAAGGTGACTTGACCTTGTCTTAATGAGCAAGTCTGCTGATAGTGACATTTCTCACCAGCCACGAGATTGCTCTTAACAGTCTCACCAATGGAACGGGTGACCCGTAACTTTGACGCTAACTTATTGAAAAATTCATTCGTAGCCAATCGTCTATATATTATGGAATTTTCCTGATTGGTCCGCCTGGCAAAGATCCACTAGAGAAAAAGGTCATGGTGTATGGCATGATTGGACACGAGACCTCGTTGCCGTTTTGCACGAGGGCGTTTTGATCAACATTCGACACTGTTTGATTTGGCGTGGAATTTGGTCACTTCGATTACCGTGGAAATTTTTGGCCTAACATGAGAATATTCTACGCGGAAGATACACACTCTGATGGACTATAATTATATTGAAGAACCATGGAGAGAGATGTAAAGAGACAAGTATGGATCAAGCAAAGGGCCGGCCCGCCATCCGTTGAGGGCCGAGCGGGGCATTCTCTCCGGTTGAGCCAATAGAAACACATCATCTCGATCTCCCAATGCATGACTAAAGCCACGGACCATTTTATGCAAATCTCCCCCTCTATAAGAATGATGTTACCCCTCCAAGTATCTACCCAATAGGAGGATATTGTCCATGTACTACAATAGATAGGTATGTGCACGCACGGAGGACTATCACGAATAGTTAGACTGTACGGTCGACTGTTCTGTTAGATGGAAGAATGGTTCCTCTCAGAATTAAACGAACTTCAAATCCCCCATCCAATAGATTCGGATCTTAACCTGGCAGCTCAGTTCACGATACCAGTACCCATATCTCGCATTGATTGTCCACTAATCCGTCAGAATCAAAAGATTAGAGACTGCATCCCAAACCCGAGCTAATCCCTTTTCCCTCACTAGTCGAATTCCTCTGGTTGAGTTTTTGACGAGAAGAGCCAAATTTTACCTTTTTCCGTAGGTCCTGTCCATTGACTGGACTATGGAATATGTGACTAGGGGCGTGACTAGACTGGGCTAGTAGTAGTTCGACGTTAAATCTCCAACCAATCCGATCCGATTGTCTCGTCTCATAAGGCAGCAGTAATAAAGATAATTCCATTGCTGTAGTGAGGCAAACCTGACACTTGGGCGTTTATGTTGGTACCTTGGGAACCGGCCTCGTGGAACGGAACCCCCTGTCCTAGGTTTTTTCTCGGATTATGTGATATACGATCATGATGACGGTTTTGAGAAGACGAGTCATATTCTCCGATATACTCGATTGACTGTCCGTAGAAAGCTGAGAAAAAGAGTCAATTAGTCAACGATCGAGATCTTGATATCAGCCCATTGTAGTCCTTGAATTCCTAGGAGTACGGCTCATCTTCCCATCACCAAACATACCATCTCCAATCGACATCAACACGCCGAATATAATCGCCATTCGACCTTGATGACAATCCATTGATCTGATCAGTCTATCGATTAGCTTAGACTAATTCTCAGGGCGCGGAATGAAGAGATGTACATCCGGCCTTTGAATTCGAACCGTTTCGTGGACCCTCTAAAGAGTAGTTGTATCTCTTGAATGGTTGATACTAAAGCATAAGGATCCATCTAACCCTTCAATTGGATTGAAGTTATAGCTTCCCCATTTGGTTCATAGCTTTCGTTGTTCGTGCTTGAATTGATATCTTCGGATAGATGATGATGATGCTGCATTGTCAACGATAGAGGGGCCAATTGTACCAAGTCAATTGTTCGCTGACCTACTCAAAAGCACCACTCTCAGAGGAAAAAGAAATAATCTTCCTTGGCAAGACAAATAACCAAGTTGCACTCCCGAGCCTTGAAAGTTGGAACTGCAGTATGCCCCATTCTATCATATTCCTTGCCCTAACTTGCTTCCGATACAATACGTCCGTACGAACCTCGGAAGCAAAACGTAATTTTCTGTGCTTAATATTCGAATCAAGTACATGCGTTTGAAGTAGATAATTATAGCATTATTTCATCAATCTAGGCGGTATGTTTCAAATTGATAACTTGGAATTTGAAGGTTTTGTGTTTTACTGCCCGATTAAGGCTGACCGCTATAATGACTCATTGACTCTATTCAGCTCAGATGGCATCATTTTGTTAAGACTTTTGATGAAGTGGATTTTGCTGACTTTCTGATCAAGAGGAGAATTTTGTTATAATTGCTTTATCATTCTTTTTTAAAACTTAGAATTGCTGTCTTGATTGTATAAAATGCTGCTGTTGGATGTTTGAATGGGATAGAAAAAGCCCTAATTTCCTATTTAGTCAAAGTCGGTACCCTCTTCAAAATTTTACTACGCCAAGACCGCTGAGACCTCTCTTAAGGTACTAAGAGAACAATGGCTATCACGTTGAAATTGCAGCAAGATAATGAATGGAGTCAGTCTTGGCTAGGAAAAAGTAGCAACTATCCTGGGTATCTTTAGATATAGCAGACAGGATAATTTTTTCCCAAAAAGGAAATCATTTCAACGTCCAGGAATCTCTGAGATCAATTCATTGCATTATCACATGCTCCAGGCGTCATGACATCAAGAAACTACATCAAGCCATACCACCTGTGCATAAGCAGTCTTTGGTCAATTGATGACATTGATAATCAGATTCCAAAATTGTTGCCCAACACCACCACCATTTCCCCAAGCATGTACACTCAATCAGTCTATCAACAAGTGACTCACACCTTTCTGCTAACTATAGGATTTACCATGCAATCAGTACATACGAACCAAGTCAAACCTATGTACAGCTAGATACATTTGTCCAACACATAAATCTGTAACAGACCGGCAATCACCTCGACCCACATGGTGAATTTGTTTCATGTACATAGTTAACTACCTAAGTAACTAAGTTATGTATGCAGTCATTCATGTGTGTACGCAACATATGTATGTATGCATGTAGTCGGCCGAATAAATCCATTGATGGATTGACATACATTTTACATGTGCTTATCTAGTCAGGTACGTGGCATATGTGATTTGTGTGAGGGCCCCATCTCTTTGGGAACTTTGGAAAGTGTGAGTCATACTTTTTTTCTCGGGGGAGAGGTGGTTTCGGTGTCGGAGGGGTTTCGCTCGTAAAGAAAAGAAAAGTTGAGGAACTTGTTGAGAGGTGAGAGAGGTGGTCTTGGGAAGGTGTTGAGGCCTTAGGCATGTTTTGTTTATTGCATGGCTAAGTCTGGGCACCAAATGTCTCATCAATGTTCGAATGAGAAGGGTTACTGTATGGAAACGATTGACGATAACTAGTCATGATTTTGGTACAGGGAGTCATATACATGAGCACTTGAGGAGGCAATGACTAGCTCATGTCCATTGAGATGGTCACCACTGCAGTAGGTTTGAGAAGCATATATAGCTGTTGAAACCTCTGAAATGCTTGAAGAATAGGGAGGCGACGCCTGTTATTATCAGGTCACATATTAGATTACCTACCTGCCGAACGTGCTCGTCGAAATACCTACCGGACGAGAAAGGTACAACAGCTTTTTGAAATTCAAGATCAGAGGATACCGCACGATCTATATAGATACCTTTTCAACACTTGCGATCTCATAAGCTGGACTAGACCTATCTTGAGGTATTAATCATTTGACCTCACGCCATCCGTTACGAAACAACTCCATTTGGTAGCAGCAGATATTGGAATAGAGAAGCATAGTGGCATCATGAACCCATCACTGATCCAGCGGCGGGCAGTCTTGACAACTACGAACCTACATATCTACCTGGGCTGCAGTCACATCATGAATACCAAACTCAATAAGAATATCTCCATTCAATTCATCGACCTCAAAGCTAACTACTTATACACAAAAACAAAACCCGCGCCACGCTCGAACGGCACCTCAAGAACTAAATAAAAGACAATTCCTTCACTATCCAGATGCAAGTCAAGAGGTATCTGATTATTCAAAAATCCTAGCGATGCTGATAACATAATAACCGAAGGAAGAATGCTTGTAACGCCGAGTTTATAGGCAATGCAATCATATCATATTGACTGTATGTATAAACCACTGGAAGTCCAGGCGTAATTGCAAAGAGGACTTCCGAGTACCGACCCATGATACGTGAATGTTCTACGCCTCTGTAGTCCTGATACTGTACATGTTAGTTTCAGAGGGGGTGAGAAAGGACAGAATCAAAAATGGACAAAATCCTGTTGCCCCGAAAGTTCTTTATCGTCAGTACCACCCTCGACGAACTCCACCATGGGCTCATCCTCATCCGAGTTAAGCTCATCAGAATCAACGTCATCCGAGTCGATTTCATCGTACTCTTCTTCTTCGCTGGAGACATCCTCCTCGTCTTCGCCAGGTGTTGTTTCAGACTTGTTGGCAATAGTTTTTCTAAGTTGACCTGCACGGTCAACATGAGGTAAGGTGCATTTCTTCTTCTTGCAACTTCCTGTGTTGGCATAATCCGGGCACTCATAAACATGACGATCAGTGCATTCTGCGCCCTTTTCGCAGTAACCCAGTATTGCGAACGCGCGGCAGACTGGCGCGCCAGGCGTGACGCGAACATGCGTATAGCGACATTCAGGATTTGAGCAGCGGCCTCGAAGGAAATGGACACAAACAGGGGACCTATGAGGTGACGGCTCATGCGAGAGATCACAACTATCTCCTGAGGGGCATTTACCAGTCTGTAGAAAGTCTTTGCAGATTGACACTTTGTTCGCGTCGTGAATATATGGGCAATCGGGTCCTTTGTAGCATGATCCTAAAAGATGAAAATCAGGTCAGTATCAGAAAGACATCTACATACTATATCTTGTCGACACCAAGTTGAGTTGTGTAATAGGAGAGAATCGGGTACCCGTTCGAGAGAATCGCTTGCACAGTTCATTTTTCTTCTTGATTTTGCTCGGTTTCCTGTGTGTATTTGAGTTGTAGCATGATCTCTGCAAGAAAGGATCGGATACGCACCTCTTAGCCACCACGGCGCCCAAACGATGGAGGTTACCTTTCTTGCTGCGAACAAAGGTCACCCCCCCAACGACCACTTTTTTCGGTGTAGCATTGGCGTTTTTAGGGTCATCTAATACATCGTCAATAAATGAGCAAACAGCCACCGAACTTTTTGCCGACGCACTGTTTTGTCTGATCAATTTGCTTCCACCCCGTACAACTTGAAAAGGCGCATCATGTATGTAAATTTGATAAAACGAAGGTTGAGTTGCAACGCCATTCGGCCCTGGAACAGAAGCAACGTGTGCATTGCGAACTCCTTGCGCGTATCGCATGACCTTGGCCTCTTCAGCTTTCGCCCTCCTTTCACGCTTCGTCTTCTCGGTTTCTGCAATAGCTTTCGTTCGTGCTTGGGCTTCCTTGTCATAGATGGATGAGTTGATTAGTTGCATGTGACGGTCTCGTTTGGCAACCCATCCATTTGCACTCCCTGATGGCGGTGTTGCGTTGTCGACTGTCTCAGATGTTGGTGTTTTCGATGCATCGGTTGTATTGTTGAGGATCAAGGTGCGGTTCCTATGAGTCACTGGACGGCGCGTAGCTCCTCGTCCGCGGTAAGGAGCCCATCCTGCGCGAGGATGGCGCGAATGATAATTTGAGGGAGGTCCTGATTGACGTTGATTCTTGTGTTGGTTGATTTGACCTGGGCACATTAAACAACTTAGCCATATGGTCTCAACTTCGCTTTTCATGATCGATAAACTCACCAGCTAGCTGGCCAATCTTTGCTAGAAGCTCTTGTTCTTCTGTCATGCTGTAGCTGACGATTTGGCTGTTGATGAGGTGAAGTTGGAAGATTGATGATGTGGTCTTGGAAACTGCCGCCACTTTCTCATTTGGTGTTCACCCTGGGTCACGTGCCAGATGCTGGTATTCACAAGACCAGCAAAAAGTCAATAAAAGGAGGTGATGGCTTAGAATTTATTTTCAAGGAATCCATTATTTTTACATATTAGCGAACTGTTCTCTGTAATTAATTACCGGTGGTGATTGTAAGGGCCTCTCGAAGCTGACTTGATCAAGACTACTATGATATTGTACTTGAAAGGTCTATATGATTAAGATAGAACGGTGCTCATAGTGACCGTTTCGGATATTGTACAGGAGCCTTTCTTCGCCAGGCTCAAGAGTTAAATAGCAAATAACACCATCGCAAAAGTCAAAAGCGCCTCCATGCATCAAGAAAACTTCAAGAAATAATGATCAGACATTCTCAAACTGCACATCCTCATCTTCGTCACCTCCCATTTCCTCATCCGGATCATTTTTGATAGCACCGTTCTCCTCGCCGGCCTGCCCGAGAATGATATTTGCATAATTCGCTTCTCTGGCTTCCGGTTTGAGTTCCCACGTCATTGCAAAGTCACCAGTCCTGACGAGATGAGCGACCATCTCCAAAGTCTCTTTGAGATATTGTTCAGGCTGATTCGTCCTGGCTTTGATATCTGCGAATTTCCAGTGAGAGTACTCGCGAAATAGGCCAAAGATCTCGTCCAAAAGTACGTTTCGCTCGCGACGGGTGGCTTTATTCTCTTGTGTGCGAGCTTTGGCGGGTTTGGCTTGTTGCTATTAATTGTTAGTGAAGGAGTTCTTAAGGGTGATTTAGCAGAGTTAACTTACCACAAATCCACCAACAGTTCCAGCAGCAACTTCTCTGACATTTGGTCCCTTGTGTTGTCTGAGATCAATAAGGCGAACCTTTTCTCTTGGCTCAAGCGCTTTCAAGGCTTTGGCTTCAGATATGCGCTGATACTCTGCGTTCTCGACTGGCATGCAGTTAAACTCATCTGCGACCTTTCCGACAAGTGCGGTTTGCTCTGTAAGAAGTCAGAATAGCAATCTACACTGCGCAATATCAAACAACGACTCACTAGGTATTGTCTTTCGCACATAAGGCTCCCATTTCCTCTTGGTCGCCTTCTTTCGCGCCTCCCGTTTCATCGACTCGTAGAGCATAGAGCGCGTCTCGCCAAACATCTCATCAACTTTATTCTTATGGCCAGGTAAATCTTTCTCGCTGAAAATATAGCTATTCTGGACGGCGAATGAACCGCTTTTGGGATCCACATTCTGTCGCTGTAGAATGTAGTCTTTCGGGATATCTTTGCTGTTCGGATCATCATTTAATCGTAGACTGATCTGTAATCCAAATCCAATTAGAACCAATTAGTGACCTGCTGAAAGGATACGACGCACCCTTTTTATATCATGAGGCTCGCCTTCTACTCGGACGGTACCAATCTGAATCTCCTCATCATCATCCAATTGCGACCAGTATTTCCACAAATCCGTCGGTATCCTCGTCAACCACACATTCTGTCCTGCCTGCGTAAAGTCCAAGTCTCCTGCATCTTCATAGAGATCATCATCGGATAATGCGCCTGGGAGGCCTTCCTTGCTATCTGGGTCTGGTTTGATGAACGATGTAGTTCCGGGTTCTTGCTTAACGGGCGCGGCCATGGTTCGCCGCCGCGTAGTGTATAGTCGAGCGCACGCAGAATGAATCGCTAGTTGGACTGTACAGAAACGAGTAAATCTGTACGGTATTGCTATGCGCAGTCGATGATAGCAAAGGGTAGCTGTGTATGACTTGACAGTGAGGTTCTTCAGCAATGAGCGGGTTTGAGCTCCATTGTCGGTGGGGCGAAGACGGCGCGGGCGGTGAAAGTCGTTTTACTATCAACCATGAGATCATTGTTAACTTCTTACTGTCTCATATATTGTTCAAGTCCTTAGGAGAATTATATTGCCAAAATTAAATATATTCTATTCTCAAGCTGGGTATGAGATCACCTAGCTGTAGCGTCCAAACCCGAACTATGAGAGAGTTACACTGTTTTATGAATTATGGAGATTCCGCATCGAGAACAGTATTTGAAAACCAGCTAGAATCTTAACAAATAACTTAATGTAGAAGCATAATAGTGAGGACTCATAAGTTTAGTTTGCTGGATATGAAGATGTGCGGAGAAAATTGGATGCCTTATCGATAAGTGCTTAACATTGTCAGCTCCGCCCACCAACCAGTCCTACACAGTTCCCCTCACGACCTTGACCCTGTCCATCCCACGTGAGACGCCTACGTCAACTAATATTGAGCACAAGATTTTGTCACCATCACCAGCTTATGGCCTCGCAAAAAGTAGCCTCCGCTCTCGCGGAGATCGAATCCTCACCCAGCCAAGCAACCAAATCACAACTGTACAACGACCTATTAGGCAAAATCGTCAGCACCTCCACAGGCCACGAACTCTCGCAAGACCTGATATACTACCTCGACTCCATCCTCAGCGAAAACGTCAGCGTCGTTGCCGCACGACCCCTCCTCGACTCCTTCATCAATGTCCTCCGCGACCTTTCCCCCGCCATCAAAATCAAAGTCGGTCAACATGCCGTGACGCTCTTACAGTCTCGATCCGCATCTGTCGAGGAGCAGGACTCGAATATTCGCGAAATACTGGCCGATGCATACGAGGTAGAGGAGGAATATAGTGCGGCTGCGCGAGTACTACAGGGTATTCATCTGGACAGTTCTCAGCGACTCATTACAGATGCGGCAAAGACGCGAATGTGGATTCGTATACTTAGACTATACTTGGAAGAAGACGATACGACGAATGCGGAATCGTTCTTGAACAGAATCAAAAATCTGCCGAGTAAGATTGAGGATCCGGAGTTGAAGTTGCATTTTCAACTTTCGCAGGCGCGTATTCTGGATGCCCGCCGTCGTTTTCTGGACGCTAGCCAGGAATATTTTAATGTCAGTCTGGCGTCTGGTGTCGATGAGAGTGATCGACTTCATGCTCTCTCGGCGGCAATCATCTGCGCCGTCCTTGCGCCTGCAGGACCACAACGATCACGCACACTGGCACGCCTCTACAAGGATGACCGTGCAACCTCCGTCGACGTCTTTGCTATCCTAGAAAAAATGCATCTAGACCGATTACTAACACCAGATGAAGTCACCGCCTTTTCCCAGAAACTACAACCGCATCAACTTGCCAAAACTGCCGATGGCTCGACCGTACTGGACAAAGCTGTAATTGAACACAATCTCGTAGCCGCTAGCAGACTCTACGAGAATATCAAAACCGATGCCTTGGGAGCCATCCTCGCACTCAAAGATTCCAGCGATGAAACAGCAGGCGAAAAGGCAGAGGCATACGCTGCTCGGATGGTGGAACAAGGTCGCTTGAAAGGTAGTATTGATCAGATTGATGGTATTATTTACTTTGATTCGGATATCTCGGGCGTTGAGAATACGGGGACCATGGGAAGGAATATACGGCTTTGGGATGCTGGGATTGAGAGTGTCACGGAGGATGTTGAGAGGGTAGCTGCCAATGTGGCGGATGCATTTCCGGTGAGTCTGTGCAGTTCGTATCTGGAGTTGTCTAAGCTAATTCGTGAACGATGCCAGGAGCTTGCTATTTCTCAGATGGTCCATTGATGGGAATTGATGGGAATTGATGGGAACAAGAAGCCTGGAACTTAACCGACGGTTACTAGATAGACAGGTCGCTTGTATGATACCAAGCAGCTTCTGATTATTCCACCACTAATGAATCTACAATCGTTATCCGAATAAGGTTATCGACCGTCAAGCTTTCTAAGACTGATCTCGACGAATTAGTACTGGCGTGTGGATGTAGTTGATCGATCTTCAATAGCCGAAACCTGGAGATGTGATTCCGGAAGCTGGAATCCATTCATGGAATCCGACAACAAATGATCTTTTCTCTCCTCTTTAGGGCAATATAGCTCTAGAAGCTTGGGATGATAGTTCTGCCAGTCGGTCAATATCCATCAATCAGAATGCTCAGAAGTCGCCGAACGTAGTCAATACAGTAGAATGTGCAATACATCAATAGCCGACCATCAATCCTGCTCATAGAGTCAATAATTTCTATAGTCGTCACGACTAAATACAATTCTGCGCGATCGATATATGCATATATAGAAGGAACAGAAATCAAACAACTGACAATAACAGCCACGGCTTGCACTGCTCAACACCTCGCTATAATTTAAGCCGAGGCATCTTGACCGAAACGGGTATAGGCTGGATATCCTCCTAAGTGGAACCCGAGCGCGTTCCAGTTTAGCTTCATGTTAACCGATCTTGTATCATACAAACAAATTCGATACAACAAGTAAATAAAAATGAACTATTGTACTGACTTGTTGAGGTCAAGCTGGAATAAATGCATGGAAGTGATTGGTTGTTTCAGAATGTAGGGTGCTGTCTGACTAAGAGCACATGACGATGACGTCGAGGACTTTCACATGTGAAAGTGAGGGTTTGAGGAGATACTCTATAGTACTATGTATGATCTGGAAAAATACTTTATAGATATCTGTTTAGTTGATAATATTCAAGGCTGATCCTACATGAGTATAGCTAGTTAGTCGGAAGGTAGATGTTTGCATGTGATGCTTTCATTCGTTCCAAGTTCTTGCTTGTTACGGGTCCTACTGTAGGTATACTGTGCGGATTCAACAGACAACAACTAGTCAAGTAACCGGAAATAGCACCGGACACTGCTTAAAGCCAAAATAATAGAACATTATTCAACTAAGCAGTAAACAGTGAAATAACTAAAATCCCCACGTGAGAGAATTGGCAACATGGGAGCTCGGATTGGCCCCCGGGCTGTCGCCGTGGATCTCGATTTTACCTCGGCCGAGTGACCGACCACAGCCGTTCGGTTCTCATTCTTTCCTTTCTTAAGAACAACATCCTCTCTCCTTTCTCTCCTCCTGTCTTCTCACTATCTACATCTCTTCCTTTTATTCCTTCTGTGATACCCAATACTTTTTCTGAATATCAACCATGGCTCCCAGGGTCATTGTCGTCGGTGGTGGATGTAAGTTGTCATCACCTGTTCCCCCAGATTTGCGTCCCCGCAAAAGTTTCCAATGCCTGGCTAACAGACTACGCGCAGTGTCCGGTCTCAGTGCCGCCCACACCGTTTATTTGAATGGTGGAAATGTCCTCGTTTTGGACAAGCAGAGTGAGTTGTCTATCCACCTTCAGTTTATGGTCAATCTAACGTTGCATAGGCTTCTTCGGTGGTAACTCTACAAAAGCTACATCCGGTATCAACGGTGCTCTCACCCGAACACAGACCGATCTCGGTATTCAAGACAGCGTCAAACAATTCTACGAAGATACCCTCAAATCCGCTCGGGACAAGGCTCGTCCTGATTTGATCAAGGTTCTGACCTACAAGTCTGCTGCGGCTGTTGAGTGGTTGCAGGATGTTTTTAACCTTGATCTTACTTTGGTTTCTCGACTTGGGTATGTCTGCTCTGTGCTCTTCTGACTGGTTATTTTGAGAAGCTAATTATGTAGTGGTCACTCCTTCCCTCGTACCCACCGTGGTCACGATGCCAAATTCCCCGGCATGGCCATCACATACGCCCTCATGCAACGATTAGAAGAATTGACCGAGTCTGAGCCCGAGCGTGTTCAAGTCATCAAGAAGGCGCGCGTCACCGCCGTCAACAAGGAAGGTAACCACGTTACCGGTGTTACATACGAACTCAACGGCGAGACTCACACTGCCGATGGTGTTGTCATCTTGGCTACTGGTGGTTACGCTGCCGATTTCACCGAAGACTCCTTGTTGAAGAAACACCGTCCCGATACCTACGGTCTGTCCAGTACCAACGGTACCCATGCCACTGGTGACGGTCAGAAGATGTTGATGGCTATTGGTGCCAATGGTATCGACATGGACAAGGTCCAGGTCCACCCTACTGGTCTCATTGACCCCAAAGATCCTACCTCCAAGTGGAAGTTCTTGGCTGCCGAAGCTCTTCGTGGTGAAGGTGGTCTCTTATTGAACTCGGACGGTGAGCGATTCTCTGACGAGTTGGGCCACCGTGACTACGTGTCTGGTCAGATGTGGAAGGAGAAGGAGAAGGGCAAATGGCCCATCCGCTTGGTCCTCAACAGCAAGGCTTCCAACGTCCTTGACTTCCACACTCGCCACTACTCTGGTCGTGGATTGATGAAGAAGATGACCGGAAAGGAATTGGCCAAGGAGATTGGCTGTGGTGAAGCCGCTCTTAAGAAGACCTTTGATGACTACAACCTTATTGCAGAGGGCAAGAAGAAGGATCCCTGGAACAAGAAGTTCTTCCACAACCTTCCTTTCAGCATCGATGACACTTTCCACGTTGCCTTGATGGAGCCCGTCCTCCACTTTACCATGGGTGGTATTGAGATTAACGACAAGGCTCAAGTCTTGAACTCTGAGAAGAAGCCCTTTGACGGCCTCTATGCCTGTGGTGAGTTGGCCGGTGGTGTCCACGGTGCCAATCGTCTCGGTGGTTCGTCTTTGCTTGGTTGCGTTGTCTACGGTCGTGTTGCCGGTGACAGCGCCAGCCAATACCTCTTCCAGAAGGTTTTGTCAGGTGGTGCTTCCACTGCCCAGCAGCGTCTGGGCCAAATTTCCTTGCACATTGATCCTTCCACCCCTGGAAAGATTTCCGTGGAGTGGAACGGCTCTTCTGAAGGCAAAGATCCAGCCTCTGCTCGTGTTGAAGCTTCTACCGCTGCCGCAGCTCCTGCGCCCTCCGCCCCCTCCAAGTCTGCCACCCCCGCAGCGAAGGATGTCTCTGAATTCAAAGTCCCCGAGAAGGAATTCACCATGGAAGAAGTCGCCAAGCATAATAAGAAGGATGACCTCTGGATTGTTGTCAAGGGTGTTGTCATGGACGTGACCAACTGGTTGGATGAGCATCCTGGCGGCGCACAAGCTTTGTTCAGCCACATGGGTCGTGATGCCTCTGAAGGTATTTTATTTTCTCTTTTGTTTCATTCTACATGATCATAACTAATTCGTATACAGAATTCGAGATGCTTCACGACGACGAAGTCATCCCCAAATACGCCTCAGAAATTGTCATTGGACGCGTCAAGGGCCAAAAACCTCGTCTCGAATTCTAAAAAAAGAAAAAATTAAACTTTATAAAAATCCCACCAAAACAATAGATGGGCAAGACTTTTATTCTATGTAATGATGGATATTTATTCATTTAAAGGAGTCTAGCTATCATGTCTGTATATTTATGAATGGATCATTTCAGTCTCTTGCTTAAGTATCATTATACCTAATCGTACCTAGCTATTTTAAGTATGGTTATAAACGAGCCATATGCCTCAAAATCATCTTCAACCTCTTCACAGCCGGTCCATCCTCATCTTCCTTTCCGGCAGCCTCCTTCTCTTTGATTTCAGCAGCCGCAGCCTCCAATGCAGGTCTGAGATACCCCCAAACATCATCGGAATACTGCTCATCGACATGTACCCATTCCTCTGCGCCGACAAGGTTTGTGAGTACCTCGTCTCTCAAATTTTCGTCGCTGCTGATTCCGTGATTGGTGTCCATGTGCTGGGATAGGAATGAGTCGATATCTGGAATTAAACTGTAGGGCGTTATTCTCTTCGTTTTATTTTCTTCTTGATTTTGGGTTTGGTGTTGTAGGCGAAAAGATTCGAGAATTTTTAGTTCAGCGGGTGATAAGCCCGGATCTATAGGGAATCCGTCCATGTCCAAAGGGTCATCAGCCCCGAAAGTGAAATCGTAGCCGTCCATGTTCTGACTATCCTGATCGTCCCATGTACTCAATCCAGGCTGAAAGCTTGGATCAGAGAGAAGAGAAACTACTTCCGCTCCATCTTTTTCATTCCTTTCTACCCCATTGATGACCGAAGAATTGTGTACCGAGGATGTTGACCCTGATGAAGATAATCTCTTCGTCGGCGTTGAGTTTGTTGTCGTTGATGATGAGTGGTAACTCCCCTGCCGAGAAGCGTTTATCCATGCTATTTCGTATTCGTTGAAATGCGTTGAGTCGTATTCGAATTCATTTATATCTGCATAGTCATGGTTTTCGAAGGTTTGTTTGGCTTTTCCTTTTCCTTTGGTTTCTGAGAACTCGTCAGGTAGTGAGTGGAAACGGCCGGTGTTTTGGAATGAGTTGATTTCCAATGGGTCAAGGACAACTCCTGATGATGTACTGGGATGAGTAGATCCAGATCGGAAGGCTTCAGCATCATGGTCATAGATCCCGTCTGAGGGCGATGAGCTGGCGCCGTCCCTCCTCCTCGCATTCTCCAGATATGTGGATGACGAAGCCGAGGCTGATGCTGATGCATAGCCTTTATTATTATTGCCACTATTCAGTGCATGCGCAAGATCTGATGGTAGTGTTCCTGCGCTTGGTTTTGTGAGCGCGTCTTGAATCAAGGAGGTAGCTGAGTTTTTGACTCGATTTAGTATTGAAGGTTCTGAGGGATTCTTGGTTGTGGTTTCTGAGGATGATGGTGGGTGGTCGTCTTTTGTTGGGTCTGATCTTGCTGGTGGATTAGTTTTATCTGGGTTGGATGACATGGCTGATTATTTTATAATCTTCTGGGGGGTTGTTATGTTCATTCTTCTTTTGTAGAATGTCTGGTATGCCCCAGGTGAAAAAGTGTTGTTGTTCATGGTCTGGTCGGATATATTTGATGGATGTAGTTCCTCGGCTACGGTAGAGACCTGTTTGGTTACCTATCATATGATAGCTTGCTCTTTATTCTTTTTAATATTAACTTTTCTGTAAATAATTCCCTACTGTACAGATTTCATTTTTGATACTGCAGTTTAATATTCCTATACTGTATCCTAGAGTCTGGACTCTGGCATGGGGCTCATTGCCGACCAGATGCTCAGGAGGTACCTAGGTAACCCGAGTCATAAATATAAGGAATAGTAATATTAAGAAGATGATGAACTGCAGTGATTGAACAGACCAAGGCGAGAATAGTCCATTGAATGTCACCCCTCAGTACTCGTACTCCTAAGACAGGTATGTCGATGTCCGAATGCAGCTATATTATCCTATCCTGGCTAGGTAGCATCCAGTCTGTTCCATCTGCCAGAAACAAGATAGTCATGCCATAGAGTTAGACAGATCATAGAGCAAAGTCAACTAAACAAGTAAAAGTGATGGCCCACATCAGCCCAGCCTTAAGTTACTGGTAGCCTTAGCGATCAGGCTGCAAGACTAACTCTAGCCGCCGCTAAAGAAAGCAATCAATCACCCTCGCCAACTTCCACTCCTCCATCATCATCATCATCATCATCGTCAACTGACTCTTTCAAACCTGACTGCCCACACTGTCCGCGTTTCTTGTGTTCTTGTTGTTTTTTTTCTCACTCAATAATCTACCCTTCTTCCTCTTTTTCCGTCTCCTCTCCCGCTTCGATCAATTACCGGGACGCGGGGTTCTGGTCACCACAACGCAAGCTTTAACCTAACCACTCTCACATCGCTGCTTGCTTGCTTTGGCTTGCTCGTCTTTCCTACTGTGCACTTCCCCGCCTGTTCCTTAATGTCGCAACATCCTTGACTTTAATCCAATATCAAAACACGCACCCATTCTTCTCAAAAAGGGGAAAAAGAAACAATTATTCTGTTCCAGGTCAGTCTATTCTTCGTATTTGATCTAATTTCTTTTGCCGCGTTGTCTTGGTTCCGACTTGGTTATTCCGGTGGTGATTTTTCCATGCCCTCGTGCGTTTATGATACCACCACCACTCTTCGCATATGACTGCTTAATGGGCAAACACAATCATTTGCTCATCCTATTGTTTTTATATACAAAGCTGGTCGTTTTATGCTTTTGGCTATCGCACTGTTTTGTTTGTATGGGCTGCTATCCCACTATTGATATTCACCCACACTTGCTATCAATCAGCGCCCTTCCTTCCCGCCAAACACAATTCTTCCTAGTCATCAAACGCTAATAATTTTGTTCCTCTTGCAGACTCCCACATACGCTTGGAATAATCCTCCCCGCCGCATCTTTGCTTTTCATTTCAACCTACTTTGCTACAGACATAACTGGCGGCTTTGAAAGATGGTAGACGGAGATCCAGGGTCACCCACCTGGAAGTTCACACAGTGAGTCGTCTGACTGATGGATCTATACAGAATCTGACATGGGGTAGATGTTTTGGAGATAAAGGTGATGTAGAGGATATCACAGAAGGTAGGAATGACTGATGCAACCTGTTAATAAAAAAAAAAAAAAAAAAAAAAACATGCTCATGTTATCTAGCGGATATCATTTCGACAGTCGAGTTCGATCACACAGGAAACTACCTCGCTACCGGAGACAAAGGAGGCCGCGTGGTATTGTTTGAAAGAAATGAAACGGTATGCCCAGAGACTCCTAACGTCCTATGGCCCTACTAATGTATACAGAAAAAAACATGCGAATACAAATTTCACACCGAATTTCAATCCCACGAGCCCGAATTCGATTACCTCAAATCCCTAGAAATCGAAGAGAAAATCAACAAGATCAAGTGGTGCAAACGACAAAATGCGTCCCATTTCCTGTTATCCACCAACGATAAGACGATAAAGTTATGGAAAGTGTTTGACAAGTCGTTGAAGGTCGTTGCGGAAAATAACCTGTCGCATGATCTCACGCCAGCTGGCGTGTTGGGTGGTGGTACCGCTCGTCCTCCGCACATCCACTTCAAGGATGCATCAGCGCTGAAACTCCCTCGAATGACACACCATGATACGGTCGTGGCAGCCGTTCCTAGAAGGACGTATGCCAACGCGCACGCCTATCATATCAACAGCATTTCGGTGAATAGTGACGGCGAGACTTTTATCAGCAGTGACGATCTCCGAATCAACCTGTGGAATCTCAATATCCAGGATCAGAGTTTCAATATTGTGGACATCAAACCTGCGAATATGGAAGAGTTGACGGAAGTTATTACGGCATCAGAATTCCACCCTACTAGCTGCAATTACTTTATGTATGCCAGTTCAAAGGGAACAATCAAGATGGCGGATATGAGGCAGCGAGCTCTTTGTGACGAACATTCAAAACGTAACCCTACGCCCAACCCTACATCCTTGTTTGTTAGGGCCATGCTGACACTCTACAGAATTCGAGCAGGAAGAAGATGCGTCGTCGCGATCGTTTTTCTCCGAAATCATCTCCTCCATTTCCGACGTGCGCTTTTCTCATGACGGACGTTACATCCTCTCGCGTGACTACTTGACTGTGAAGATTTGGGACGTCAACATGGAGCGCCAACCCATCAAGACAATCCCCATTCACGAACATCTCCGACCGCGTCTGTGTGATACCTACGAGAACGACAGTATTTTTGATAAATTCGAAGTTGTGTTTTCAGGCGATGCGGAGAATGTGATGACGGGTAGTTACAACAACAATTTCATGATCTATCCAACCGACCCAGACAAGGAGACAGAAGTTGTATTGCAGGCGGACAAATCGGCTTTCAAGGCCAAGAAGGTCGGGGTACCTACGCCAATTAATAAGAATGGAAAGAAGAATGGATCCAGAGCCAACAGTCCTGCTGGTGCAGGGTCCCGAATGAGAAAGGAAACCGACGCAGATCAGATTGATTTCAATAAGAAGATTCTCCATATGAGCTGGCATCCTTTCGAGGATAGCATTGCTATTGCGGCTACGAACAACGTGAGTTTCTTGATTACCTTATTTTGCCGTATCGATACTGATGTATTGGACAGCTTTTTGTTTTCTCAGCATTGTAATGGACGACGACAGGGTTTCTGATGCTGGCGTGGACATCTCGGCGTACTTACCCAGCTACTCTCTTGTTTCTAACATATCCTTTGCGACTCAGTGCATACTGACAAAGGTGAAAGTTACAGTATTGCATCCAGACAGAACTCTATACCTAAGCGACTAGTAGAATAGTCTTGTTCAATGCTAGATGACTTGGTTTTATTGTCCTCATCGTACTCCGTATGACTCTCCACTAGCACAGAAGACGTCATCAAAGCAAGCCACTAACCCGTTTAAGACGACAGGAAAAACCCTGCCAAAACTCACCAATCAACGACCTCATGATTAAGCTCCCCTCGGAAGAATATACTTCCGCCCCGGTTATCCCTCTTTTCTCCGAATGCCCGTCACCCCCTTTACTGCCAAAGTATACCGCCCGCCGGCGTCGCGCAGAAGCCTCCATACGAACTAACTCGCCGTGCGATTAGACAAGCAATCTCCTCTCCATCATAGCTTGTCGCAACTGTCTGTCTTGAATACAAACACACATACACAAGACTGAGACCTTTGAAGAAAGCTTATTGTTCTTTACTTGCCTCGAACGCGTTTTTTTTTCCTCCTCTCTTCTCGCCGTTTCACAAATCTATTGTTGCAAAGAAAAGTAGTCAGTCATGTTCGTGGCAGATCTCCCTTAGCCCCCCGGACTTGTTTTCTTCTTGCTTCAAGTTCTTTTCTTACCTTTTCGATTTTTGTGAGAGCTAGAAGGTGAGCTTTATTTGTCAGAGGGCATACAAGGCACTCTCGAGTTTTCTGTGACCTGCTGGGTCTTCCGGTTGTTTGTTGAATTTTCTTCTCTCATGATAGTATGAATCCCTCTGGGAACGACGGTTGGCACTCTTCGGCAGGAGGACCGCCCTCACATTCGAATATGGATCCATCTCGTCCTTTGGGATCTTATGGGTATGTTTATTCTCCTCCCCTCCTCTGTTTTTGTTTTGTTTTTTTTTTTTTCCTAATACTTGGTTCATGTTCTAACGTTCAGCTTCTCAACAGGCAAAACCCGTCCCAGCAGAATTCGTCTTCGCAGCAAGCCGGTCCTGTTCTTCCACCACCAGGTGGTAAGTCCCTTCTTCTTCCGAGATATTGTATACAATGGCAGAAAATTGTCAGAGGTGGCTGATCGATAACTGGTTAGGATCATACCACCCTGGTCAATCATCAGGACACTCTCTCCCTGGCCTAGCAGACCTAGCACAAGGCCCAGGCGGATCACATCAACCATCTCCATACGGCCAACATCCGCAACCTTCACATGGCGGCGGCCACTCCCTGCCCGGCATCGGCCAGGCCATGCAACACCCTTCCCCACAACTCAACCGCGATCGCGAGCGTGACTCCCGCGAGCGCGAAATGCTAGAAAGACAGCGACACGAAGACATGGTACACCGCGAGCGCGAACAACGCGAACGAGAACGGGAACACATGGAACGTCAGCGCGAACAACAACAGCAACAACAGCAACATACCGTCCAGAGCCACACAGGCTCAATCCCGATCCACCAACCGGTTGCTTCGAAAGTGCAGAACTCTATTCACGGACCAAATGGTTTACTTTCGAGTATTGGTGGAGCTGCTGCTGTTGCCGCTACTGCAGGGAATCCGCCGCCGCCGCAAGGTTCATTACAATCTGGTGGTGGTGGTCCAGCGAGTTTGTTTGGGGCTCAGATTCCAACGCACCAGGATAATGGTCCGAGACCGTATATGCAGCATCCTCAGGGACCCCCGGCGCAACAGTTGTTGGGGTTTAATGGTGCTGCGCCTGGTCAGATTCCGGGGAATGTCGCGGCTTTGGCACAGGGGCAGCAGCCTATTTTAAATGTGAGTGCACGCTAGCGTTATGAAACATACTTCAAGAAGTGATGATGGATGTGATTTAACTATTGGAGCTTATGACTAATGATGTATGTATAGGACGCTCTGAGCTATCTCGATCAGGTCAAGGTCCGCTTTGTGGAGCAGCCAGACGTGTATAATCGATTTTTGGATATAATGAAGGATTTCAAGAGCCAAGCGTAAGGAACTCCGTTTGAACAATTGTACATTATATACTGACAAATATAGAATCGACACACCCGGTGTCATTCAGCGAGTATCGAATCTATTCACTGGACACCCTGCCTTGATTCAGGGGTTCAACACTTTCCTACCTCCTGGTTATCGCATTGAATGTGGAACAGACGATAATCCAAATGCCATTCGCGTGACGACCCCTTCAGGTACAAATACTCTATCTATGGCCACCAGACCTCCTAGAGCATCTCTCGACTCTGAGGAACTGGGTCAATCTGCGGCAACACTAGCACCACCAGGCCGATCCGATTATTATGACCATTCCAGGCCGAGTTGGCAACAACCACAGCATGCACCTCAGCCGGGAATCGCCGGCTCATATTCTCCAAATAGTCGTGTGATTGGTGGTCTTTACGGTCAGCAAGGAGGCCCGGCCCCATCTCAAGAACACCACTATGAGTATCAGAGCCAGCAGGAGCAGCAAGCATCTGCAGCCTCCGCGGCTGCACTTCATCAGCAGGAACAGCGAGGCGTTGCGCAGCTGCAGAATGCCGCGGCTGTCACAGCTGCTGCCGGTAGAGGATCGCTATTGCAGGGATCTACAGGCACCGCAACTGGCCCTGGTCCTATGAACAACCTGGCTGGTATCGGCTCAAATGTCCTTCAAGGTGCTCAGGCGGATTTGAACAAGCGTGGGCCAGTCGAGTTCAACCACGCTATCAGCTATGTAAACAAAATAAAGGTAAGCAACATGCTTCTCATGAAGATTTCTATTTATTGACGAATCGCAGAATCGGTTCGCAAGCGCGCCAGAGATTTACAAGCAATTTCTTGAGATCCTGCAAACATACCAGCGAGAATCAAAACCTATCCAGGATGTTTACGCCCAAGTCACCCAGCTTTTCCACACTGCTCCTGATCTCCTTGAAGATTTCAAGCAATTCCTCCCTGATTCTGCGTCTCAGAACAAACAGCAAGCACAAGTTGGTCGACCGCCCATTGATGAAGCTGCTCCTACTAGCAATCTGCGAGGCGACGTTCCATATCCAGCTACCGGACCACACTCACAGCTTCCTGGCCGTGATGTGAAGATGCCGCCCATGGGACAATTCAATGTAAAGGACTCCAATAAAGAGACCAAAAAGCGTCGCGGTGCTCCAATCAATGTGGCTACGATGGGTGCTTCTGTTGCAGGTCCTTCTGCTGATGCTGCTAGAATGGGTGATTTGCAAGCCAATCGTGCAGGTAGTGTTCAAGCTGCTGGAATGGTCAAGGTGAGTCAAGAAATCCGCCACAAATAAAACTTTGCTAACTTCTATTCAGAGGGCCAAAACCCACCACAACAAGCCGATGCCAGCTGATGGCCCTGCAGTGTCACCAACTCTGGTGCCTGCTCTCCCTGAGCCAATCCCGCCAACGTTTTCCATTATGCCCAACAGTGACGAATTCGCTTTCTTTGATCGCGTCAAGAAATTCATTGGCAACAAGCAGACCTTTGGCGAGTTTCTGAAACTTTGCAACCTCTACTCCACCGACCTTATTGATCGCAATATTTTGGTGAAGAGGGCAGCAGGTTTCATCGGATCCAATCCCGAACTGATGTCTTGGTTCAAACGGTTTGTCCATATGGACGAACCAGAAGATCGCGTTATCGACTTGAAACCAAAGCAGGAAACTGGTCTAGTCAATCTTGCTCACTGTCGGTCACTTGGACCCAGCTATCGTCTGCTTCCTAAGCGCGAACGACAAAAGCCATGTAGTGGTCGAGATGAGTTGTGTTACAGTGTTCTCAATGATGAGTGGGCTTCTCATCCAACATGGGAGTCTGAAGACTCTGGCTTCGTGGCCCATCGCAAGAACCAGTTCGAGGACGCGCTTCATCGTATCGAAGAAGACCGTCATGACTATGATCATCATATTGAGGCCTGCGTGCGGACTATCCAACTCATCGAGCCTATCGTTCAGCAATTTACTGTCATGTCTGAAGCGGAGCGTGCTGCCTTTACACTCCCTCCTGGTCTCGGTGGTCAAAGCGAGTCGATCTACAAGCGAGTCATCAAAAAGGTGTATGACCGCCAACGCGGCGAGGTCATCATCCAACAAATGTTTGAACGCCCATGTCATGTTCTGCCGGTTCTGCTGTACCGTCTAAAGCAAAAATGTGAGGAGTGGAAAGCTAGTCAGCGCGAATGGGACAAGGTCTGGCGCGAACAGATGCAGAAATGCTTCTGGCGCAGTTTGGATCATCAGGCCATCACCAACAAGGGCTTGGATAAAAAATTGTTCTCGTCCAAGAACATCCACAACGAAATTCAAGCGAAGTATGAAGAAGGCAGAAATCTTCGCAAGAGCGGCTATCACATTCCTGCTCATCAGTTTGAGTTTGAGTTTTCGGACCCTGCTGTTATTATTGATGCCACCCAGCTGTTGCTCACGTACATCGAGCGCAATACGGGTTTTGGCCATGATCCACAGCGAGTTGCGGCGTTCATCAAAGACTTTGTGCCGATTTTCTTTGGTATGGATCGGGACACATTTCATATGTACATGAATGAGGTCGCGAGCAGTAATGATGAGACGGATGATGACGGTATGGCTGTCGATGGCGCGTCTACTCCTCAGAGCCGCCGTGCTGCTTCATCAAAGAAATTGGACCTTCTTCGTGATGTTCTTGAGCGTCGCAGTGATAAGGGGGCTCTCGTCGCAGATGCTAGTCGAGATGTGACCCCTGACGCGATCCTTGTCCCATCGACTCCGATTCCAGACCCCACAGAGCCCTTTGATGTGACTGAGCTGAAATGGATGGAACATCCTAATCAGGGCAATTTTAATCTTCAGCGCGAGTACAACCTGAACCAGTCATATGAGAAGAAGGTGCATCATTTGTACAGCAACTTGAACGTTTACTGCTTCTTCCGTTCCTTTGAGCTTCTTTACAGCCGATTGCTTCGGATAAAACTCAATGAAAAGCAAGCACATGAGGATGTCCGTCGCCAGCTTCTGCCCAAGGCTGCTCGGGAGCTTGGAATATTGGAAAAGACTCCTGATCAGTTATTCTACGATGCCAGCCCTACGGCTAATCTGTATCAACAGATCGTTCGTATGTGTGAGGAGGTTATTAAGAATGATCTCGAGGCATCGCATCTTGAAGAGACGCTGCGTCGGTTTTACCTCAAGAGTGGCTACCAGCTGTATAATCTCGAGAAGATTCTGAGTGGCATTGCTCGGTTTGTCGCTACCATCTTCAATGCTGACGTGAAAGATCGCAGCGCCGATATTGTGAATCTTTTCTTCAAGGAGAGGGAGAGAGATGAGACTACTCATAACCAAGAGATTCAGTATCGCAAACAGGTTGAGCGAATGGTCAAGGATGGCGATATTTATCGTGTTACTTATGTAAGTCTACAATCGAATGCGTGATGACTTTGGTACTGACGAATGCAGAATCCAACCACGCAAAAGGCGCTCGTACAACTCCTCACGGCAGAAGATAGCACATTCGAGAACGAAGAACTAAGCCAAGAAGCTCGCTGGTCATACTATGTCTCGGCATACACCATGCGCGACCCAACCGAAGGAGTCTCATTCTCCCAAATGCGCATGCCTTTCCTTAAGCGTAACCTTCCCGCCAAACTCGAGCAAGACGAGGAATATAACCGCTACTACCGTCGCCTAGTCCATCATGACGGCCTCATCATCCGCATCTGCGCGAATAGTTACCACATCCTCTACGAACCTGGTAGCTACGACTGGTGGTGGCGCCCCACAGCTTCTAGTCAAGAAGAATCCGAAGAGAACGTCAAGGAACTAGCAGTCGTTAAAGAGCGACGACGCGATCGTTTCCGCGAGAAATTTATTAATAATCCTGCCTGGGCTCATGGATTGAGTAAAGATGAAGTCGATGCGTCGAATCAGAAATTCCGTGCTTGGGTCAAGGATCCGAATGTGTCTGAGGATATTGATATGGAGACTGGCAAGGCTGCTGTAGATGCCAAGGATGAGGCTACTAACCCTCCTGCATCCGATGAAGTGGCAACTACTACTACTACGGACACAAAAGAGAATGAAGAAGATGCTGATATGCCAGACGCCGCTGAACCGGAAACCAAGACTGAGGAGGAGTAGTTACTAGTTATTCTTCTCTATTTTGGGGATACATATGACATCTGTGCTATCGAATTACTATGATTCTCTGATTTTCTTTAGCTGGTTTGGTGCGGTGATCTGGCGTTTTTCTGGCGTTCTCATCTTTTTTTCCATTTCGCTGGGTGGTGCTACTTCAACACGAACATACAGCATTCGTAAACGAGAAACTCTTACATATGGGAAGGACGGAACAATTCGAAAATTCAGTAAGAAAGTGCTTTTCTTTTCTCTTCTTTTTTTCTTTTATTAGGGGGCTTGGCTTATTGGCGAGGGAATGGAATGAATAGGTATTTGATCTGGTTTATTTGCTTTCTGTTCTAGTCCTGTTTTGTTTGTGATATTAAGAGAGTGTATGCATTACAATAAATCATTTCTTTCTCCTTATATAACTTAGTATGTAGTTCTATAGAAGTGTTCATACTTGACCCTCCAAGCCTGATAAGTACGATCTTATCGATAAGGTAATAGATAAAGCTCTCCGTCTAACCGATCGAATTACCCGGCGACATAACCGAATCCTGCACATTTCGGCCCGTTTTTGCCTTCTCGGGCACTCCTTTTTTTGGTCTTTTGCTTCTTCGTGTGTGTTTGGGGAATTTCTTGCTTTATGGGGTATTGTGGGACTTGTAATGAACTGGTGTGTTGGGGAATACGGAGTGCATACAATGTATGTAATACAGATGGGGTATGGGGATGTATTCTTGTCTACATATTGAACTGAGTAGTGAGGGCTGCTATTCTTAGCTATGTGAGGGGTAAGATTTCTCTTCTTTGTTCTACTTATGGATCTTTCTTTGTGTTTAACTGTCTCAGTCTGATATATGTAGATTGCCACATGAAACATGTGCTCTGTACTATAGTAAGCGTAGAGGATTAAAATTGCTGAATGGGTTACGTCACTGATAAGTCTTCATGGTTATGTCAGGGAGGCCTGAGGCCAAGACAGACAAACTGTATATTCATTAGGTATAACTATGCTATATAAATATCATCTATCTGAGCACATTCAGTTCATTCCGGAAACTATCAGATGGAATCATCAACGATGTGATACGATGCGATATGTTGTGAAGCTGCAAAAAATACAGCTACCCCACCAGGTAAGCTTCTAATTGGCCAATGGATCTGCCCGGTACCGTCATACGAGGCGTGTTTCTTATAAGTTATAATAATCTTCTTCCTCTTCTTTCTCTTTCTTCTTCTTCTTCTTCTTTTTCACTACATCCTCTCTTGACTCCAGTCGTTAGTCTTGATTGATCTTGTCCTTCGTACAGATTCCTCTCGATACCTACTGCGTCGTAGATAGACGAGAGCCTATCGATCCGGACCACTACCATCTCCACTCCACTCTTCCTCCACCTCTTTTCTGTCTATCCCTCTTTCTCGCTCTCTATTTTGTGCCGGAGACGTGCGGATAGATTGCGACAGCTTCTTTTCTTCGCATTTCTTCCTTGTTTCTATTTCTTTTTTTCTTCCTTGAATTCTGTATTCGCGCAATGGCTGCCTCAGCTCTGCTCAAGAGCCGGGTCCGCCGGCCCTCGTACCTCAACAAACTCGCCAAGGCAGAGGATCTGATTGACCTCTTTCCTCATGGATCGTACATTGGCTGGTCTGGATTTACTGGTGTTGGATATCCAAAGTGAGCTCTCCCCTTGTCATGTACCTGCTACGAGCGAAGCTAATTTTTGTTTAATAGGAAAGTGCCAACTGCTCTCGCAGACCATGTCGAGAAGAACAACCTGCAAGGAAAACTCAAATACAGCCTCTTCGTCGGAGCTTCATCTGGCGCCGAAACAGAGAATCGGTGGGCTAGACTTAACATGATCGAGCGTCGTAGCCCTCATCAAGTCGGAAAGGAGATTGCCAAGGGAATCAATACTGGAAATATTCAGTTTTTTGATAAACATCTTAGCATGTTTCCTTCTGATCTTGTCTATGTTAGTTGTCTCTCCGATACGGGATGCGAGCGGAAGATGCTGACTGAATAGGGCTGGTATACGAAAGATCGTCCTCATAACAAGCTTGATGTGACTGTCGTCGAAGCTACCGCTATCACTGAGGACGGTGGAATCATTCCCGGCGCATCCGTTGGCGCATCACCTGAGTTGGTGCAAATGGCCGACAAGATTATCATCGAAGTCAACACTGCTACTCCTTCTTTTGAAGGTCTTCACGACATCAGTCTTTCTGACCTTCCCCCACGTCGCAAACCATACCTCATCCTTTCTCCCGAGGATCGTATCGGCACACCACATATCCCGGTTGATCCGGAAAAGGTCGTGGCCATTGTCGAATCGGATTACCCTGATGCCACCATGCCCAATGCCCCTGAAGACGAAAGCTCCCGTGCCATTGCGCGCAACTTGATCGAGTTCCTGCAGCACGAAGTCAAGCACGGCCGTCTTCCCGAAAACCTTTTGCCCATCCAGTCTGGTATTGGTAACATCGCCAACGCCGTCATCGGCGGTCTCAGCCACGGCGCCAACTTCAAAAACCTGAAAGTCTGGACTGAAGTGCTTCAGGACTCGTTCTTAGATCTGTTTGACAGTGGCCATCTCGACTTTGCGACTGCAACTTCCATTCGCTTCTCGCCAGACGGATTCAAGCGATTCTACGATGGATGGGAACGCTACTCACCAAAACTCCTCCTCCGTTCACAACAAGTCTCCAACTCTCCCGAAATCATCCGCCGTCTCGGCGTCATCGGTATGAACACTCCTGTCGAAGTGGACATCTACGCCCACGCCAACAGTACCTGCGTCATGGGATCACGCATGTTAAACGGCCTCGGCGGCTCCGCCGATTTCCTCCGCAGCGCCAAATACAGCATTATGCACACCCCCAGTACACGACCCACCAAAACCGATCCCACCGGTGTCAGCTGCATTGTGCCCATGTGCACCCACGTCGATCAGACAGAACACGACCTCGACGTCGTAGTCACTGAACAAGGTCTCGCCGACGTCCGCGGTCTCTCGCCTCGTGAGCGCGCCCGCGTTATTATCGACAAGTGCTCTCATCCAGACTACAAGCCCATCTTGCAGGATTACTTTGATCGTGCGGAGTTTGAGTGCTTGAAGAAGGGTATGGGTCATGAGCCGCATATGCTGTTCAAGGCATTTAATATGCACAAGAATTTGGCGGAGAATGGGACTATGAAGATCAAGTCTTGGGACTAGATTTGTCTGATTGACCTGCCTGTCTGGTGATTATTAGGTTAGAGGCAATTTTGTATTGTATGATCAAATTTGGATAGAAGAGTAATACATTTGATTGATGTAGTACCCTTTTAGCACGTGACAGTAGTCTCGATAAGCGTACCGTCAGCTGTGCAGACGAGGTCTAGACGTATTTGACATATTCGCTACCACATCGAACTGTATTTGGGGCATTCAAGCTCTTGAATCCTGTTGGACGGTGACAATTATAGAGCTTTTCGGCTCAAGAGCGTTATCATCACGGGCAGCCAGGGTGGTCGAGAGCAGGACTCGGGACGCGCGCAGTATTGTTGTCTGGTTAGGAGGAAATACATAGCGACCTTGAGCGATGCACCCAGAAAGAGTACCTACTACAAATGACACGACACGATCAGGGCATGAATCAGACAAGAAACGACTACAGCCTTGGAATGACCCAAGGTCCAGCATAGAGATCTTCCAAGTTGCTTGTATGAATTGGTTCTAGACGAACTCTACCTAGAATCTGATATGAACAAGTCCTTACCCTACTGAGATACTAGCCGACGTATACACCTGATTGAAAGACCAAGGCACAGTCGTGAGGCAATCAACGTCCATAAATTGCATGGCCAATAAGTCTGAACCGAAAATTATAATCAAGTAAATCTACCCTCAAGAACTTAAAAGGTCGGAATAACCTGGTGTTTTCGTTTTTCCCTCGCGTATAACCCCGTTTGGGCCGTAGGTCGGCTATTTACCGGATTCGGAAGTTTTCTCTTCCTTTCGGTCTTTTCCCCGCGTTTTTATGTGTACCCCATACCGGCCTCTCCACGGGGAAGAAGAGTCTCTTAAATGAACTAATATATATATAAAAAGGACTCATCCTTCTCAGGTCTCAATGTGTGTCATTTCCGATAGCCCACTTTATACTCTCAGTTCCCATTGCATACTAGATCTCTCGAAATGGGTGGATTCCGCGCGGTAGAAGACCGGCCTACGCCAAAGGAGGTGTATAACTTTCGCCTCTACTCTGAGGCGATTGTTATAGCTACCGGATCATTGCTGTACATGAACACCTTCCCCCAAAAATTTTTGAGAAGGAATTAATGCTAATTTATGGATGTGTGCAGATTTGGATACGACTCAGCCTTCGTTGGCACAACAATTGCACGGAAAAGCTTCAAGCATGATTTTGGAATCAATCCCAAAACGGCCAATAGTACTTCTAGCAACATCACCTCTGCGTTTCAGGCGGGGGCGTTTTTTGGGTCGTTGTTTTCGTTTCTTAGTACGTCTCAGATCCTTGAGGATTATTTGGATAGTAACTGACAGATATAGTCACTGAACGAGTTGGTCGTAAATGGGCCCTTCAGATCAGTGTTCTTGTCTTTACGATTGGAGCTATACTCATGACTGCTACAACTGGTCAACTTGGGATGATCTGTAAGACACCCTCTCCTCTTATCAAAATCGGAGTACTTATTATTTACAGATGCAGGACGAGTCCTAACCGGCCTAGGATGCGGCGGCATCACCTCCGGTGTCCCCAGCTACATCGCCGAATTATCCATCCCTTCTATCCGTGGTATTCTAACCGGATTCTTTGAGATTGCATACCAAGTTGGATCCGTCGTGGGATTCTGGATCAATTACGGCATTAATCAGAACATGGATCAAACTAAATCTATTACTTGGCGGATTCCCATGGCATGCCAATTGATCCCTGCTGGTATCCTACTTGTTGGAGGGTGTTTCCTCCACGAAACGCCGTTGTGGTTGATGCGTAAAGGCAGAACGGAGGAAGCGTTTAGAGTTTTGGAAGAGCTGAGACGATTACCCGTTGATCATCAATACATTCAGGAAGAAGTTGCCATGATTCGTACCAGACTTGAAGAAGAGGAGGCAATCTCTGCGAGGTACGGATCAGGTCAATGGGCGTTTTTCCGCGGTGCCATAAACGAGATGATGCGCAAGGGTATGCGGAATCGTGTGTTGCTTGTTTTTTGCGCTTTTGCGTTGCAGAATATGTCTGGTGCGGCTGCTATTAATTATTATTCGCCTACATTGTTTACCTCGTTGGGGATTACGGAGGTGTCTTTGTATACTGGTATTTATGGTTTGGTTAAAGGTTTGTTCCTTCTTCTTGCGACACGAAATATCTGAAGATGGGGTATAGGCTAACTGCTGATAGCCGTCGCGTCAATCATCTTCTACATCTTCTTCATCGATACTCTCGGACGCCGAAACCCCGTCATCGTGTCTTCCATTGCATGCTCGCTTTGCCTCTGGGTTGTCGGCGCATACGTCAAGATTGGGGATCCCGCCGCTACTCTCGCGGCCGGTGAACAACTATCTTCATCTACTGCTGCCGGCGGCAGAGCTGCTATTGGATTCATCATGATTTACGCTATATTGTACGGCTCCAGGCCCTAAACTGATTGATTGCATACTCACTATTACTACAGCTGGTCTTTCGGTCTCAACGGTATCCCCTGGATCGTATCGGCCGAAATCTTCCCTGGTGCTTTGCGAAATGTGTCCGGAACATGGGCCTCTCTTGTTCAATGGTTCGTCCTCCTTCCTCGCTTCTAGACACGGCTGTATACTAATATATGTGTAGGGCAACTCAATTCACAATCACAAAATCCCTCCCCTACATTTTCACCTCATTTGGTTATGGAACATGGTTCTTCTTTGCTTCTTGGATGCTTCTTGCTACTATTTGGTCGTTTTTCTGTCTTCCGGAAACGAAGGGTCTTACGACTGAGCAGATGGATGAGATTTTGTGAGTTTTCTTTTTTTTTTTTTTCCCTTCCCTTCCCTTTATTTCGTGTGGTTATGAGTTGGGAAGTGACTAATTATGTTTCTAGTGGTTATTTGCATGAACAAGGACGTGGGACATTGGCACAAGCTAAGGGGTTGACGGAGGTTGTGGAGGATAGGAAGGGTTCGACTAATCAGCATTATGAGGAGGTGTAATATGACTTTTTGTTGAAACAATTAGGGCACTCCCGACGTCCAAATGAGGGACGCTGTGTACTATGAGAATGGGAATGAGATCCATGGAGGCTGGGATGTATAACTATGTAGCCATGGAGAATTGTATACCAAATCCAGTGAACCTGCTGTCATTTCGTCCGGCCTGTGTTTCCAAGTGTCAATTGACCACAAGCATCTAAATGATTCTACAGTAAAGAAACTGGCTAGAACGAGCAGGAAGTCTCTCAGGGCCCAGGCGAATATATCAGGAGTGAGTTCGATCTAGAGATGAAGGCACCTCCCGTCCTATACATTAATGCAATTTAGGATTAACAAATTGGATACTGTTCAATTCCATATTAAAATCATTCAAACTGATATTAGTGGAAGTATGGAGCGGCCTTCCTTCGTTATCACACTGGCCATTCTCTGATTCAAAAATATATGAAATACCCACCAATAAAACCCCAACCCCAGCCCTAATCCACATCAACCCTAGCCTGCAACGGTAACAATCTTCTAACCAACCAATTAAAAGTATCAGCTGTCTGTGTAGCGCTATGAGGCTGCTTCTAGTCCTTTGGATTGGGTCGCAATGCTTGCTTTCAAGTTTCAATGTGCATTCTTTAACCTGATTGGAGTAGGTCGCTAAGCTTTATTTATGCACTACTATTTAGGGGAGACCCCTATGTGGTAGAGGAGGTCAGAGCCACGCCATGGTTTATTTCCCCGCGTGATGGATATGAAAGTTTCCTACATATGAATTTTAGGGATAAGTGATGTGTTATGAGTATACGATTTTGAAAGGATGCAGTGAGTGGATTTATATTTCTGTGTTTATGGTGTGAAGAGATGAATATTGATGGCCGCATATCCGTTCTTTGAAAGCGATTGAACCCTTCGAACAACCCAGATACGAACAAAACTCAGCAGCAACGACGCAAAATGGCCACAACTACGACCACTGTCACAACCACTGTCACAACCGAAGTCACAAATCACCCTCAGCCGACGACTCCGTCTCCCCGCAGCGCTCCCATCGGCATTATCATCGCCATAATCATCCTCGGTATCCTCATAATAACAGGCGCAGCATGTATAGGTCAATGTTACCTCTCGCGTCGCCGCGCGCAAGGACGAGGCGAAGATCCGGGGTCGTCGGGGGTTGGGTCGTTCTTCTGCAGGAGGAGGGGTGGTCGTCTGCCAACGAGAGAAGCGCAGGGATATGGGTTGGAAGATGTTTCTGGTTCGCAAGGAGGAGGGGATGGGAGAGGGAGGGAGTTTTATAGTGTTGTGCCTGAGGAAAGGGGAGTGGATGAGGTTGATTTGAAAGGGGGAACGGTTGGGATGGTGAGATATTCTTGATTTGGTTCGGGGAGGATCCCAGTTTTGGGTGCTATTTTGTGTATAGGAATGTCGTATATGTATATGCTGTCTTTCGGCATCTATGTAATGCCATCGATGATTCAATCTCGAAAGATGTCTCGGGCGTATGTTCGTGTGTCGAGCACGTTGTTCACGTACAGTATCGACCTAGGTAAGAAATGCGAGACATATGAGCATGAGGCTGGCTATTCTTCCCAGCTAGTAATGTTGGATATACCAATGTCTCGTGTATCTACAGCGTACTTCTTCCATAGCAGTATGTTAGAATAGAAATGCATATCCAGCAACTGTTCCAGTCAGCAGTTCACCCAAGAATCCATCAATAAAGTCAATGTAATCTCATCGTTGAATGGCACATTCGGTACCATCTCATCAATAGTGCACACTTCGATCGTGGACGTATTGCGAACCGACGACTTCAGCGATATACACCAAATACTGCAGTCAATTCGAACAAACGAGACAAAGAAGAATTCCGCGATTAGAAGAAAACTCAGTTGATGTTGATATTCGATAAATCACATGACTTCCGTGTGCGATTAGCTCATCGACCTTTTCAGCTGCTCTGGCATGCCCCAAGGAGCACATTAATTCCACCCACATCGATACACATGTATAGCAGAGCATGATAAGTTTGTCAGACAATGAAACCCGAACGGCCGGGAATGTTTTAGCCTCATCCAATGCGAAAAATGTACATGGTGTGTAGAAGAGGTTCATCGGATCTCCCCGCGAGAAAAGAAAACTTACCACTGGCACACCCTCGGCGCCGAAACAATCACATATAACACCACCAGAGAATTATCGTATATTTTCGACTCTACGTGCCTAACAACGTCATATTATACCCGAAAGATCAAATTTTGAAGGTATTCATATGACTTCCACTCTATCGGGGCGCTCCGAAGTTTTCCGTTGTCTTTCCTTTTGTTTTCTTTTCTTGTTAGTGGTTGATATCGAATGATCATGGCCCGAAGATGTGTTTGTCGGACTCGAGAGACGGGAAGACTGTTGTATAACCCCGGGGTGGTGTGATGTATTCATTTCAAGATGGTTCGAGGCATAGGGCTGGGGCTTGAGTAGATAGATATAAAAGGTGCCTGAGGACGAGGCCATTCGGTATTTATCTAGACACAACACACAATCAAACAAGCATTAAACACTGCGAGTACATACCAAGTCTCATCTCCTCTCATACCTCAACCTCAACTGCGCTCAAAGACCTACCAACACAATGCCATCAAACGACCACAAAAACTACGATCCAACCCAATCAATGGCCAACCCCGGCATGAACTACTGGGTTCGCTCAACACCACCAACACAAAGCACACGCCGCAATGCCGCTGGTCGTGGACTGTTTTCGGGTCTACAGGATATGAAACATTATAATGTTGATGGTGGTTGGGCCAATAGACATGTTGTTGATGAGGATGTGCATGGGAATAATGGTTCGTTGTTTGGGTGGTTTAGTGGGTATGTTTCTCTCCTTTTCTTTTCCCCCCTGGGGTCGAATAAAGACTGATTGGCATAGATTCTTTTCGAAGTGAAATCGATCGAGGTGGATATGATCCCGGAAAGTTGGATTGGGATATCAGAAGATGAAAGACGGAAGAGCTCGAGTGACGGGCTATTGAACTGTATATAGGCTGTTTGCCATGTTTGTATTCTGCTGGGCGTTATCGTTGGTGTTCAGGCGTGCATAGCTATTGCACAATGTCATTTCACTTTTCTTCAATGGTTATTATTCCGTATATCCAATGTTGGAACCGTGTCGTACATGTTCTGTTGTCGACTCTCGCAAGTAGTGTAACAACGGGGAGTGATATGAACCCAACCTGGATACTGAAGTTGTTGTTTGTGATATGTCCATGCCTACGAATTCATATCAGTTGATTGACATTCATCTTGGATGTCAACAAGACACGAGCATCCTTTGAAACAGTGCCTCGTGTCAGACAAGGCATCAATGATGACCGAACGAATAACTCTCTGCCAACCCAAAGATGCAGCGGGTGCATATCCGTCACGGTATCGTTGCAAAATAGCATCAATTCTGGCCTAATCAGGATATCTAGAAACTCCCTAGGATGCTATCGGCACCATGTACGAGTCATTCAATGATTGAAAAGAGATCAACCGATAAAAATAGTCATCTGTTGCACTGACATGATCGATTGTCTGGTTCATCAAGGCAAAGACACCAGCAAACAAGCTCTTTAGCAGCAAACTGGCATGCACTAGACCAGCACAGACGATTTTCAGAGATCTCCAACTTCTGGACTCAACGGACGAGTCTGGCCTTGATCATTAAATTAGGATCATCGTTGACCATTGCGTACGACCGGTCGAGAACTGTTAATCTGCCGAGACTGTCAATCCTCTCATGTCAAGATCTTGAGTTCCAAACACAATACCAGCACGTTCAGTCTTCGAAACCTGATGTCTTTTTGGTACCCCATATGCGTCACACCGTGTCTTTACACCCGCTGAGAAACCTCTAACTTTGCGGCTGACCTCCACTCGTTTCATGTTTCAGTTCGGCGGTGATGGCGGCTGACTGAGATTCTATGTTCTTGGCACTGTATTTTCCCATGTACGTACACCATACTATTCGGTACTAACGGGGTGGATAGAAATCTAGAGAAGCGAGGGTCCATTTCCAATCGATCAAGGAGATTGAACTCATTGTAGTTGAATGTACGTACAGCCTTGAACTAGCCGAGTCGGACTCTGTAAAGGACAGGATTGGTTGCGCGGGGGGATCGGCGGTGGCGCATGTGTTCTATTGACCCCTGTAACTGAGAGTTGTACAATTGCGAGGGAGATATCAAAGGATCGATTGATGTATGACAGTTATCGTGAGTTGTCCGATCATAGCAAGGTCTCGATCGGAGTCGACAGTGTTGTACGTGGCGTGCTGTCAGGGAGAAGGGAAGAGGCGGAAATGAGGTGAGGAAATTAGCTGTGTCCTAATATGGTTTAGCGTCAGGAACAGCACGCAGGGTGGAGTTCTTTAGACAACTCCACCCAATAATAGACAGCCTCGGCAGTCTCCTTTTGCTTTTCTTGGCCAACTCCTTCCTTTATTGGCAGTCAACTCAGCCAATCAGCCAATCAGCACAGCGGCTGCTCGCTTCTCCGCAGACGCTGATTCGTGCAGGCTGATTACTAACTGAGCCAGCACACAACATCCAGCCCGACCGAAATGCTGTATCAGTATATTCTGCTGAATACTGAATACAGAGGATATGCTTGGGGTAACTTGGTTATTGGCATGCCTTGATATCTGCCATTATCTGGTAGCGCTACTCCAGACAGGGGAACTACTTACATTTAAGACAAAAGCCAAGTCACAGCCAATTAGGACTGTCCGGTGCCTGAGCAAAGCGCCAGTCTGATTAAGCGGTAACTTGGGCGTAATATCCCGTACGAACAAAGGAGAACCATCAATGGTTGGCGGTGTTTGCATAGTATCTGCTAGTAAACAATACGAGCCTAAATCAGCCACGCAGGGACAATGGGCGAATCTCCGTCCGCCGCGAAATTGGGGTTCCCCAAACGGGGCAAAACGAGTGGCCGCCAGCCCCTGAAAGCCAGACTCGGCGCCTTTGGCTGTTCCCACTCAATGCCTCAGGCCGCTCCTTTCCTTTTCCCTCTTTACTCGCTGTTGTTCCTCCTTCTCTTCTCTCTCTTTTCTTCTCTTTCCTACCCACACCTTGACTCTTGACGAGCATCACGACTCATCGTTTGACCACCGCTTCACTCGTTCAGCGGGCACTCCTTACGACAAGGGAAGATTATTTCAAAGCACGAGAATATCGATCTGTTCTGTCAATTTGCAAGCTGTTGAGCGTACACATATCCGGTATCGAAGATGAAGGCCGCTTTCTGGACCGCCGCGGCAGCCCTTATGGGATCGGCCATGGCCCATGATCACCACCACCGCCATGAGCATGCTGCTCTTCACCGCCGTGGAGGTGCTGCTGCTGGTGGTGCTGGTGACGAGACTTGCGGCTGCTACACCAGCGTTGTCACCTACTGGGGTGCTCCTACTCGTGAGTTCCATCAGCCTTGTAAAAGATGACGAGAGATTTGTGGAGAAATATCTCGTACCACTCAAGATCGGAGAACTGACAGAAACAGTCGTCCAAGTCACCGAGAGCTCTACCCCAGCGGCTCCTGAACCAACTACCACCTCAACCAGCACCACCACTCTGCAGTCGACCAGCTACAGCACTGTGACTGTCCAGGCATCGACCTCAACCCCTGTCGTTCCTCTCCCAACAGCCTCAGTGACTGTTTTCCCTACTCCTGGTACTTATACTATCCCAGGAACCACCGTCACTGTTACCTCCTCGACTGTTGTTCCTGAGGCAACCACCACTGTCGTCCCCAGCGGTACCCACACCGTTGGTGGTGTTACCACTGTTGTCGAGACCTCGACCACCGTCGTCTGCCCCTACGCTACTGTCAGCCCCGTTGGCAGCACCTTCACCAGCGTTATCCAGACCACCACCTATGTCTGCCCCAGCGCTGGTACTTACACCATTGCTCCCATCACCACCACCGTTCCAGCCAGCACTGTGATTGTCTACCCAACTCCTGCCACTGTCACCCCGGGCACCTACACTCAGCCTGAGCAGACCGTGACCGTTGTCTCCACTTCCTACACTTACGTCTGCCCATTCGCTACTTCATCCACTTCCACTCCTGCTCCTGCCCCAGCCGCTCCCACCACCACTGCTGCTCCTGCTCCTGCTCCTGTCGCATCTACCTCCACTTCTGTCGCTCCTGCTCCTGCTCCTGTCGCATCTACCTCCACTTCTGTCGCTCCCGCACCTGTTTCTCCCTCCTCTACTTCTACCTCTGCTCCTGCTCCTTCCCACACCTCAACCCCCTCAAGTGGCTGCGGCTTGGGTCAGCATGATCAGTATGCTGTCACATACACTGGTTACACCCACGACACTGGTGCTTGCATGAGCGCCGATCAGGTCCTGCCCGAACTGAAGAACATCCAGGCAAACGGTTTCTATGCCATCCGCATGTACTCCACTGACTGCAACCAATTGGAGACTGTCGCCTCCCAGGCCATTGGATTGGGTCTAAAGGTCATCCTCGGTGTCTACATTGACGGCAGCGGCGTCAGCTCCGGCCACAGCCAGGTTAGCGACATTGTTAACTGGGGTAAGTCCAACGGCTGGGATGGTGTCGAGTTCATCTCTCTCGACAACGAAGCTCTAAGTGACGGATTCTGCTCTGCCTCTGATCTCGCTGGTTTCGTTTCTTCCGCCAAAGAGACTATCAAGGCCGCCGGCTACTCTGGTCAATTCACCGTCGCCGAGCCCCTCAACGTCTGGCAGAGCTCTGGCTCCACTCTCTGCAGTGTTGTCGACTTCGCCTCTGCCAACCTCCAGGCTTTCTTCAACAGTGATGTTGCTGCTGAAACCGCTGGTGACTTCGTCGCTAGCGAGGTTGAGATCCTCAAGGGTATTTGCAATAACGACCAAGTCTTTGTTAGCGAGTCTGGCTGGCCCAATGCTGGTGACAGCAACGGCAAGGCCATCCCTGGTGCTGCTGAACAAAAGGCTGCCATGGATGGAATCCGCAAGTCCATTGGATCCATTGCCGCTCAGTTCTCTTACAAGAACGACCACTGGAAGAACCCTGGTTCTTTCGGCGTTGAGCAGTTCTGGGGTATCAGCGACATTCTCTCCAACGCTGAGTAGATGCTGAAAACATCAGTTCCAAGTCATCCCATTCATATATATAACAGTTGAAATGAAAATGTCAAGGCTGGATGGGATTTACTTTTGCTCGATTCAGCAGGATGGCGTTTTCTTTTGCACTTGAAATATTTTTTCTTTATTGTCATTTAAAATAACTCTCTCCTTGGATTAAGCTCTTTTCGATTCGTTCCTGGTAATATACTTTGTGTGATTGTTTTTTTTTTTTCTCATCTGCTTCTCGACGTGAAGTTTCTTGTGTACGTTTATATATTGTGTTGATCCGTAGGAAGAGTTATTGAGTCTAGCATGCAATGATGTTTACAGAAATTATGAGAAGTCGATGTAATTGAGTTGTTTCGTAACGGTCCTGGGAATTCTCTTCTGAGGTTATATCTGTGGATATAATCGAAGCTGGAAGTTACCTAGATATCTAAATACCCAAGTTCCAAGAGGATTTGCTAGGTAGGTTTTGTTTTCATGATAATAATAAACTTAGCAGTCGTACCAGGGTATCCAGGGTAGGGAATCGCGAGAGCTCAACTAAAGCTAAAGAATGGTCGTCTGATTTTGTTCATCAACCTTGGAAGTATTGTCTCTTGTCTAAGATGAAAATAAAATAAAGGGAAAATAGACCAATACCTAATAATAGCAGCTCCATCCCATCTATCCGATCCATCCATCTATCAAACCCATCATCCCTCTATCAAATAGAAACACCAATAAATCAACAGAATAAATCGGGACAAAAAAGATGGACAATGTAAAATATTAAACAACGCCACCAGTATAAGGAAAATTCTCAATCGTCTGATTCATATCCCAAAAATGGAAAATAGAAGCCTCATCATCCATGAGCATATTTATAAACTCATCGGCCGTCTCGGTATTGAATTCTAATTCTTCGCCCATGGGAATCGTGGTCGTAGCGCCAGCGCCAGCCGCATTGGCAGTAGCAGTAGCAGTAGGATTAGGCGCATCTGTCATTTCTGTACCCCCATCGCCACCGGCGGTACCGCCACCACCACCATCATCAAAATCGGCAGTAAAATCACCAATAGACCTAGCCAAAAGCGTACTCGTAGTGAAATTTGGGAATATCTGATGTATCGCTTTTGCGAAGATTGCGCGGTATATTGAGGCTACTGTATATGTCCTTTGGAGTTCGCCTAGAACGATCATGCAGGTATATAATTTGTTGAGTCGGAGACGTCGTGGGAGGGGACCAGCATTCTTGCAGCGGAGGAGATGCATTTGCATTGCTGGGACTAGCAGAGGGGGTCTGGTATGAGGTTGCTTTTTTTTAGTTAAGAATGTTCTTGTTGTGATATATTTATTTTGTTTAGAGGAAAGGGGGGGAGGGGGGTAGGGTGTGCTCACGTCATTGGTCCTGCGAATTCGAGCAGACCGTCCTGTGCGATGGATTCAATGATGAAGTTTGTTCGAGAGGCGGCTGCATCAGCTCGGAGGGACATGCGGTAATTCCAGTTTTCTTGGAATAAAGGGTCGAGACCTTCTGGGATTGCGGTTCCGAAGGGGCGGTAGAATGTGATTAGAAGCGCCCTAGACGACGAGTCAGTATGGTTGATTATGAATGTGTATATAGATAGGGTCTTACTGATAGTGTAGATCTAGATGATAGCAATAGAAAAGTGCTGTCCGAGTCAGACCGGGTTCGTATTGATTTGGCAGCTTGCAGCTCATGATCTCCGCTTCGAGGTCTTCCACCTGCGACAATGTCGGCGTTGGTCTTTGAGTCTGATAGTTCATGATTAGGACTGCGCCTAGCAGCCTACTCAACTCGACATATGTAATCCAATAATTGGCCAACCGTGGTAGATTACTGGGCAGGTAAGACGAGGACGTAAACTGAGGAATGTGCTCAACGTCACTAAGCAGATCATCCGGGGTTGGCATCGGCACATCACAGTCCTTAAGATCAATCCGCAAGGGTCTACCCAACGTCAGGCTCAACCAGCGATCTCGGGAGAAGCAGGTCCACCAAAGACGACGCCACAGATGGCGCTGTCGATCTGAAATGAAAGAATTGTACTTGGACGAGTCCGGGTCTCGATGTAAGCCCAGCATCTGGCAGAGGCTGACTGCAATGCCTGTCCAGTACCATGGTTGTGTATGTTCGTCGACTTCTGAATGCCAGAATCCCATTAACAAGGAGGCTTGGAGAAGAACGATTTGGTCTCTTTCACCTCCGTTGTTGTACATGCACTGGTTTCAATTAGTAGTGTAATAATACTTGAATATACAGATACTCACGTTTGCGCGGGAGTACATAGCAGCTTTCATCTCTTTTCGAGATGCATACCCTTCCAATTCGTAGATTTCTGGTGAGACAAACTGAAGTTTTTGGTTAACTTTAGCATCATCGCTGAGAATTTCGCATATGAAAGGTAAGCTTACATTCGTCGCAACAAAAAATACACACCACAGAAGCAATAGGTTATACTCGTGCAATCGGCCCGCGGTGTGATAATTCAATAGAACATCCGCCTCAATAACCGGTATGATAGGATGCACATGGTGGAAGTAGGCACGCACAAGACTGTTACAGGTTTCCTGCCCTGGTAAGTTGTACACTTTTTTCTGTCGGAGATACTGCCGATCCTCATCTGACACTGTAGTCGAGACGCCAGATGGGAGGAGGAGGTGTCTTGATAGTGACTTTTCGGGTCGGCAGATATCCAATGCAGATGTTGGACCGAGGCCGTGTCCTTTATTCAATTAGTTTTTGTAAATTTGTGATTTCGGGATATTAATTTCGTGTTACCGGTGTAAAAGGGCCTCTGGCCAACCCGCTGTGGTTGTCCTAGAGCCGCATCGGCTATCTCAAGCCCATGACGCTCTTCTTCCAAAACATCATCCCTTGAGAGTGACCCTTTCTCGCTAGTTTGAGAGTTCCATGGAGATGGGATTTGGGTTTGCTGAGAAATAATTGTGTCTTCTGTGCGACCAAAAGCCGCGGGCGAAGATGTCTTGACAATGTCGTTGCCGTTGGGAGCAGATTCGCGCTGAGCAGAGGGGCTCTGACGAGAATTTTGAGCCACTTGCGCGCGATTTAAAGGAATACTGTAGATAGTCAGATACTGAGTCGCGATTGTGAGTAATGATTTGAGAATTGACTAACATGTCGCGTCTCTTTGGGTCGACGATACATTGCTGCCGGTCCTGCGCACATCCAGCGCAAGGAACACCAGTAACTGAAAGACTACATCGTACTTTCCGTTGGCGACATAACTGACACGCAAAAGCTGAGCGATGTCGACGTCGTGGCGTTGAACCGGAGTTGGTTGACATTCTTCTTAGGATCTCTTCTTATAATTCCGGGAATCCCGAGGTCGGAACGCCAACGATATAAGAAATCTATATATGCCGATCATGGGTAGTATGTTGCTGAGCTGAGCATGACGGCATTCAAACGGGCAAGAAGAAGAGTTGCGAATTTCTGTAGTCTGTAAAATGCATTTGTTCTAATGGTGTGAATAATATCTGACGCTTGAATGGTTGAGGGACGTGGATGATATTTATGATACTCGGTCCTCGGAGCTACTAACCATAACCGGCACTAGTGCGCTAATCACATGCCTTTATGAGCCCTAAATTGCCTCCTTCGCCATCCTTGTAACTTAATAATGTAATAATGATTCTTGACCTTTAACCGCCGTAATAACTAGTGGTTATATAGCATTTGGGTCTATTCGCTTAGTAATAATAGTTGGAAAAGAGAAAAAGGAAAACATTCTATAATAATCTATACGTTGAGTTTCTATATCTAAAAAATGACCTGCTAGCAGTACCGCCTATGCATCCCAGTTAAGCAACAGTGATTCCAGTGAATGCCCTTTCCTCGTTACTATAGATTTTCACCCTATTCTTTCCGTCGAGATCGGATTTATAGATGTTGCCACCCAAATCTGTGATGTAGATGGTGTTGTTTTTGGTATCTAGCGTCAGGCCAATAGCCTCGTTTAGATTGCGAGAGAGAATTTCATATCCCCGGGACGAGCTTGGGACAGCGAGACCAGCTGCGTCAAGTTTGACGCTGTTCAATGAATTTCCCCATGGGAGCTCACCACGGTCAGTCCAGTACAGAGTGCTAGTCTTCTCGTCAAACTCCAAGTCAATAGGCTCGGGGAGGTTGTCTCGGACACGTTGAATATCGTCTCGGTCAGAGGCTGATTTGTTTGCGGGGGTGGTAATATTTGCGGAGTAGATGACACCTTTGTTGCCCTTGGATATGCCTTTCTGTGTCCAGAAGAACTTTCCAAGACTGGGGACGACAGCCATACCGACACACCATTTCATGAGATCTTGGCGGTCTTCCGCCTTGGTAGAATCACCGTTTTGAATCAATACTTCGAAGTCAGAGCCATCGAGACTGCACCGAACAACACGGAGACCTTCGCGGTCAGAGACGTAGATTTTTTTGGCTTCCTGGTCAAGAGCGATTTGCTTAGGAGTATTGACGGCACCCGGAGAGATAACAGTCTGGATGTCGGTGCCATCTAGATTGGCAGAGTACACAGCTCCGTCTGGTTTTCCGGGAACACCCATGGTTGTCCAGAACATGCGCTTGCTGACGGGATCCACGGTGATTCCATCAGGGTAAGCCTGACCAGCGAGAACAACTTTCTCCAATTGCCCACTAGGCGAGACTCGGAGAATTTCACCTGCTGTGGCACTGGGGTTCCTCGCAGACAAGCCAATATCTAGGACATATATCTTTGACTCTGCAGCGGCAGTGCTATTGCCATTTGTTTGAGCGGGGGGATAAAGACCACCCTTGGCAGACTTATTGCCCAATTTGCCTTGATCAAGGTAATTCTTTTGCAGATAGTCGACTGTTTTCTCGGAAGACAGACCGCGCTCAGCGATGTAGTGATTTTCGATGAAAGCAACAGTGTCAAGACCGACACCTAGAACACGGTAACAGTTAGCAATTCCTATCCAGCCGAATTGTCGAGAAGAATGTGGCCACGTACTATCCATGCCCTTGCAAGGTTGAAACTTTCCCTTAATGAACATCTCATACCATATCGAGTCAATTTCTTCGGGAACTGAAACCTCTTCAGAGAGAATGGTTAAAACTTCTCGCTTCACTGCTGCCCAGAGCCGGTTGAAGATAAATCCGGTAGACTCCTTTCGGGCAACGTAGGGGTTGGTGCCGGCTTCCTTAGAACGATCAACCATGAATTGGAAGATGGGCTTCTCAGTGAACCCACTGGTCATCAATTCAACAACCATGATTTGAGGGGGCATGTAGTAATGCATGTTCAAAACACGGGCTTTTGTTGCGTCAGACACCTTGGTCAACATTTCAGATGATTTGTACGATGAAGAATTAGAAGCGAGGATGCAGTCGGCGGGTGCGAGGCTCTCTAATGATTCAAAGGTGTCGATTTTGATCTGGATTCTTTCGGGAACGGCCTCGATGACGAGCCACGCATTAATAACGGCCTCCTTCAAATCTTCAAAGGTTTCAATTCCTCCATAAGTGCTATTGACCTTATTGGCAATGTTGTCTCCGTACAAGGCTACGTTTTCGTGCACGTAGGCAGCGCATGCTTCACGTTGTTCGGCGCTAGGATCTCGGACTCGGACGTTATATCCTGCTGATGCCCAGATGCAGGCTGGATAGCAATGTTTTAGCAATGCATACCACGAAGGAGTTCTGGTTAGGGAGGGATTGCTTACCAATACGACGTCCGAGAACACCTGCTCCCAGAACAACAACAGGGCGGTTTCGATAATCTTTGGGTGGTTGCCAAAGACTCGTCATGTTGGTAGAAGGTATCAGGTAGCGATGAAGAAGTTCTTAGTTCAACCAAATTTGATAATAGCAAGTACCGGAAAACAGTTGTGGAGGGAAATGGAGAGTATAACGAGTGTGGAATGCAGCAGATCCGTACTGCCACAGTTATTATATACAGGTATACTCATAGAATCTGACCCGCATTGGCATATGGAACCAACACAGGATTGATAATCCAGCCATATCTATGAAACTTCTGGATACTTAGGAACTTCCGAACCCGACCGAGCCGATATACAGCGAGTGGCCGAGTGAGAGATTAAAGATCCCACAGCTGTGACAGCGTCGACGGTAGAGATAAGCATTCTCGGGATCTGGTTCCACACCTCGGAGGGATTATTTTATATTGCTCGAAGCGAACATACGTACCTGAGTATGATCGACAGACGTGTCTCAAATGAGGTTATTTTGTGGCTTTTCAGGATCTCAACGGTGGTAGTTAGGGCCGGAAAGCCAATCGGAAACAATGTTCTGAGTGAACCTCGGCAGCATCCCGAGGTATCTTTCTTCTCATATTCGGGAGGGCTAAAGTCGGTAGACCGTGCATTTTTCGGCTGCGCTAACTCGGCATTCGGCCTCAAGATCTACATAATAGCACTAACTAAGTGATGCATATACAAGCATTCTATTACAGAGTAATGGGAGAAAACGGAAGGAGATATCTGACTGGGATCTCCTTTGGGTAATCCGGGATGAATTGCCTGTCACGGTTTAGCCACTGATTTGGCCACTGACATCAGACCCCGTCGGACTTTGAGATTTCAAGGATCGAGACGCTTGGTTGTAGGTAAGATTAGAAGTTTCAAGCTTTCGAGGCTACCCGACTTAGAGCTAATGAATGAATCATTTAAGTGAGATTGCGTCTGGGGAAGTTGGTAGTCAGTTTAGGTAAAACTTTAAGACTTTACTTTATAGCTTTGAGTCTACACATAAACGACGCGTCAAGTTGCCTGGGTCTACAGATTCTATCATGCTAAATTGAGCATCTAGACCGCGATAAGTATCTGATTTGATTGATCCCGGCATAAAATGACATCTATTTTGTTCCAGACTCCAACTAGTCTATGCTCAAGCGGTCTATAAACAGTATACATAAACGAAAAACAAGGAGAATAATAGTAAAATAAGAAAGGAAAAGTAAAAGAGCGAAAGAAACAGAAGCATATTAGTCACAGTGTGAGGGAACAAAGGATTTGATAAAAGAAATGTCTAAAAGCAGAAAATTTGATCCGTCATTTTGGAGATGGCACCTGGGGCCTGGAAGCCCAAAGACACCAACGCCTTCTTAGATGCGTTAATCATTCCCGGAGGACCGCAAAGCATAATCTTGGTGTCGGGAGAGGGTTCAGGCAGCCGTTTCTGCATAACCGCAGGGGTCACGTAACCCTTTCCATAGGCCCATTTGGGGGGAGGGTTGTCCAACATGTACCAGATCTTCAAGTTCTTAGGGTAAGCAGATGCGAAACGCTCCAGTTCTTTTCTAAGAAGAATGTCCTCTTCGGTGCGGTTGGCGTATATAAGGCTGATCTCGGTAGTGTCGGTGTCATCCTCACAGATGGCTCGAATCAATTGGTACATAGGTGTGATGCCTGTGCCACCCGCAATCATTCCAATCTTCTTGCATAGTCCCTTCTTGTAGCGCATAGCACCCTTGGGTCCTCGGAATAGTACCTTATCACCGACCTTGAGATTGGCTAGGTACTGACCAGTGAGCAATCCATCGGGATAGCATTTGATCACCAGTTCCAATACGCCCAAATCAAGGTTGTTTGAAGTTGGCGTGTAGGATCGTGAAACCAATTGATCATTGATAGTAGCTTTAATGGCAACATGCTGACCGATCGGGAGACCAATTACACCCTTGGGATTAGGGAGTTGGAACACGAACCGAAAGACGTTAGGAGCCAATAGCTCCTTTTGGACCAAGGGGAGAGCCTTGTATTCCTTGGGGTGTAGAAATCCCGGGGTAAGGTGGGGATTCAGCTTCACAATTTTGACGCTTTTGATGTGAGGAGGGTATTTTGTGAAACCGGACTCAAGCTGGGTGAGCTTGGAGAGGCGGGAACCGATGAAACTGCCAGCTACGACAGAAATCAAGGTTGCGGCGGCGAATCCGTTGACGAAACCACCCTTAGGCAATTCGTACGGAAAAAGGTTGGTGGGTAACCGTGATGGTATCGCCTTCAGCAGGTGGGTATGGTTCCGTAGCGAAGAAGAGTTAAAGTAGAGTGCCAGCAATCCAGCCAGAGAGCCGGTAGCCAAGACAAGCTTGCCATAACCTCCTTTCTTCTCTTTCTTGGCCGGTGGTGTTTCAATCTGCTTGACAACACGGACTTCATTAGGACGCTTGAATTCAACGGCATCCTTAAGGTCGCCAATAAGGTACGTCTCTAAGATCTCGGCCGCATCTTCGGAGTGTCCAACGTCTTCATATGCAGCCGTCGCGTCCTGGCCTGCAACATCAACCAAGAGATCTACGCCACCGGGGTGATCTTTCACGTATTTCGTCACATCGTATACTAAAAGACTTTGTGTTAGATCGCAATTCTGAACAACAAGATAGGAAAACAACATTCTAACCTTTCCCGTGGATGGCAACCCACAGATCAGCTCTATTGTTATGGGCTGCCACATCCTCCAAAGTAAAGGTAGACATGATTGCTGCGGTTGTCAAAAGCAAGATAAAGAAGGATACAAAGTAAGGAGAGAGTACAAAAAAGAATGAGAATGAAAAGATATGACTTCCTGCAACGATGGTGAGAACGTTATTAATAAGGGTCAAGTTAAGTGGCCAAGACTTGAGAAGAAAAAAAGGATAACAAAAACCCGCATTGATATACCCTTATCGAAGGCGTTAAAAGACTCATATTTACATATCTTAAAGCTGTCCTATATCCAATCTCCGAGAGGAGAGAGAGATCAAAGTGGTCGATGCTGGCCGAGTTTCCGAGGTAGGCTCTTTGGACCAATCGGAAAGCCGGAAATTGGAGATATACTAATTCCGAGGATGATCGGGAGGAATTGCGTACATCCCCGATTTGGAAGGCGAGTGATAAAAATAATAAATGCACTCTATTATTAAGGAACAAAGTGACAGCAATATAAGACACACTCTTCAAGCCTGGAAGTCTTCCCACTCAGTCTGAATCTTCCGTAAAAAAAAAAAAAGGCGAAAGAAAGTTACAAGTCATCAAGCAATACAAGATGCCGTCACAAACATTCTATCTCTTAGGAGAGGATGTCTCCACCGCCAAAACAATCGAAGTTAACCCTTCGCAGAGTTTGGAGGACTTGAAGCTCTTGATCGCTGCTCACTTTGCTATTACCGACCCAAATGGTGAGTGGCCGTTCGTTCTACATCTTTATTCTCATTCAGATTGTGAATGAGTTCTTATGGTCGGCATACTAACCATCATACCAGGTATTGGTTTCTTGGGTAAGGATGCTGTTCTCACAGAAACTTCCGAAGTCACCACTGCACCTGGTCCCGTCCCCATCACGATTGATGGTCACGCTGTTCGTGACCCTCCAAGCCCCAGGAAATTACCATTCGTTGGTAACTTCTTCGAAGTCTATCCCGACCACTTGGGAAATCACCAGCGTCTCTTTGACCAGTATGGTCCTGTAATCAAGACAGACAACATGGGCCGCATCACCTACCAAACCAATGACCCTGCTATTGCGGCCATTGCCCTCGCCGAATCCGACTTCTTCACAAAGAAGATTAACGAAGCTCATCCCCTCTATGCTCTCAAGAACGCTTCTGCTGGAGTCTTCTTGGGTGACACAGATACCGAAGAGTGGAGGGTAGCCCATAAGTTCCTCCCGCCTGCCCTAGGACCCAAGGCGGTGCGTCACTATGCTCCAACCATGCAGAAGACTGTCGAGGATGCGTTCAAGGTGCTTGACCACCTGGATGAGCAGGGTGAAGCTTGGAATGTCTATTATTATATGTTGAAACTGGGTTCTCAGGCCGTCGGCAAGCTTACTCTTGGTTTGGACTTCCAGCATTTCACTTCCCCTAGCGCTCCTGTCCACGAAATGGTTCACAGCATTGCTGAAATGCTCTCTTTGAATAAGAAAGTCACGTCCAAGGGTGACTGGTACAACAAGCTGCCATTCGGAGACCCCAAGCGCCTGAGGGACTTAAAAGCTCGTATTGAAGAGATGGTTGGTGAATCTATCGAAGTGGCAAGTCGAGGTGGCGTTGAGGATCTTCCTCTTCAAGACGCCGCTCTCAAAGCAGATAACATGGTTGGTAAGTAACAATATTCCGTCAAGCAAAAAGTCGCGCGTAATCTAGGCTAACTCTTACGAATAGACTATGCAATTCGTGCAACCGATAACAAAGGCCAGAAGCTGCCCCAATCAAGCTTGGTCTGGGCACTTGTTGTTGCCACTGGAGCCGGGTTCACTACAACAAGTTCCCTCCTCTCGTGGCTCATCTACGGTCTTTGCACTTACGAAGGAATGCAGGACAGACTCCTCCAAGAGTTGATCGACCATGGGTTTGATGAGAACACACAGATAACTGCCGAGCTCACAGACAAGCTGGACTTCCTCGACAAGTACATTAAAGAGACCCAGCGCCGCCACAATCCTTCCTTCCAACCAGGACGTACTGCCAAGTGTGACCTTATCCTCCCAGGAGGTTACAAATTGCCCAAAGATGCAGTTATCATTCCTGCCCTTCACCATATTCACAACAACCCAGAAATCTGGGACAACCCATTCCGCTTCAACCCAGATAGATGGGATACCGAGGAGGTCAAGAATAGACACAAGGCCGCTTATATCCCATTCGCAACAGGGCAGCGAATGTGCATTGGATTCAACTTTGCTCTTCAGGAAATTAAGGTCTTCTTGCCTAAGCTTGTCTACCGTTACAAGTTCACTCGTGAAGGAGATGGTCCCATCGAATACGACCCTATGTTCCAATTGATCAGGCCCAACAACTTGTATGTTCGTGCAGAGAGACGAGTTAAGTGGCCTCCTCGATCAGACCAGAGCACGACTGCTTAAGCATCATGCACTCACACCAAGGATGTCCATAATTTTCTTCTAGATTAGACTTTATAGAATTTTTGTTATTGCCTATTGTTACCATCATCAATGTATGTACCTACTTACTACTTAGGTATATTCACAACAGGATTTTTATATGAAATATTCTTTTCTACCAGACGAAAAATAGTAGTGCATTTATTATAACAAGGCCTGATGTGGCAAGCGTGTACTCACATATCTTCTTAAATCCTCGCACCTACTCCGAAATGCTCTCTACCTAGGCATAGATGGCTTGGAACGGTCTGATTTACCTCTGCCAACGCTTGATACTACCTGTCTGTGATCTACTGTTAGATTTTCTTCCGTTGGTAGCATTTTAGTGGCCGTTCGCCTTTCACTTTCCCTTAAGTCCGGCTGCCTGTGCCGGGAATGTTCCAGGAATGGGAGCCTCATCTTCCACCGGCATTCTTCCAGGTATTCTGTGGCCTGCACAGGAATCACACCTCGTACAAGCTTTCGGTGAATTTAATCAATATAAGAGGTTAGTAGGGAGATGGCGCTGGATATGGCGTGATAGCATCGGGAAAGTGATTACCTGTGTGAAAGATTCCTTGGAAGAGTATTATGATTCAATACGTACCATTTATGGAGTTCCTTGGATCATATCAGATCTACGACTTCAACTTTGGGTGGATCAAATAGACCGTGTCTGTGGTAGGCGCGGAGGAGATTAGAGCTCTGAGATGCCTACCCACAACTGTATCAGGACTTCCGCGTGGATAGGTTTGTGAGGGACACGGGTTTTGATCTCTAACGTCGATTCAATCCCTGCGGTTTTTCCTATATTCTTTATCTTCAACTTTGAGCCAGTAGGATCAGGAAAGGCGGAGCTGAGGCCATGAAGGACAAAGATTATATCATACCCGGCTAAGTCATCATTCCCCAATTCCGTGTTTTTTGTATGTGTATCAACGTATCCATCTGTTTCGTACCGCACAATTATTTCCAGGCCACTGAATTGAAAGGAAATAATCCTTTGATGTCCGGTAGTGTCATCGATCTGGTCAGTAGAAAACGCTTTCTCGAACTGTTGACCGAAACCCATGAAATCCTTTGGGTGCATGGACCTCATAGTCTCAGTGTCTGTACGAGAGAATATCACGATCTTTTTGAAGGCTTCAACACTGATAGTGAAAGGTTCACATCATCCTTGCTGAGTTTAGAATTGATGAGCGACAGCAGTTTGCGGATATCGTTTTGGTCAGTCAAAAGATCAATAGATTGGAGTTCAAATGAAGGGTGCTTGATGTATAAGGATCGGAAAAGTGGTTCAAGGGGATATTCGGGATGCAGAGTGGCGTTCTGCGCTATGCAGATTAGGCCGGAGTCCTTATCCACTTTCAGTGGAGATTTTGGGGAAGACCAGACCAAAGTGGAGGACGGCCTGGAACGGCAATTGTGGGCTCAGGAGCCTCTATCCAGTTGTATGAAGATAGATGGTGGGCGTCAGTGACTCATGTTACAGCCGTTGCTCCAGTCTCAGGATCCCGGCGTAAGATTTCCGTCAACTGGTTAGAACTCATCATGGATAATTGAGTCAGTCTTCTCGTATGGTAAAAATGAAACGTTATCATACTTGAAGATGAGTATGATCACTCGGAGGACGAAGAGGAAATCTAGGATGGTATTGTAAAGCCGCATATTTAAATTAAAGATATATTAACTGGCAGCATACCTGCTGAATAAAGGAAACAAGGTTGCTCAGCCGCTCGCTTTACAACTACTGACCCGTTGGGATCTGGGATTGAACGGTGATCTGTACGAATATCATGAACAGGTCAATTTACATAGTAAATAGGAATGTAGTGGAGTTAATTATTTTACTGAATATGACTATACAGGACCAAGCATGCACAGGCAATACACTTCTAGAAAGGAATAGGTTGGTCATATGTGTATGCTGCTAATCCTTGTTTTGCTCACTCTAGCACCCTAATAATGTCGTAGGTTCTAATCATTTAAGCAGCTGAATTAATTTCATTGTTTATGTGCGTCTAACATGTCAAATAGCTTGTAGAGCAACTCATACTTGCATTTTCCCTCTTTCTGCAACCTACAGATGTATGTGTCTTTATGAAGGCAAAGAAAACAACTAGCGACTGAAAGTTTTTCAAAATACTGACCGTACGCCTAGGCGATTCGAAATTGCCCTTATTCTTTTAGACACTCTCTGTTTAAGCCTAACTTACCCCCCTGCTGCGTTTCTGCTTTGGGCTAGTCCAGTTGGTGTTGTGTCCATAGTCACCTTGTAATTCCACTATCAATTACAAGACCCCTTAAGAACATATTCATAGTGAGAGCTGCTTCGATCCAGATTTTAAGAAGATATTTCTCCTATATGCTGAAGGTCAATCTCAAATACTTAGGAAAACGTGCCACACTGTGTGAAAAATAACCTCCACTTTCTATAAACCTTAACGGGAATGGACGTATTCGACCTTTTACCGGACGGAATCCCACCTATCCTTTACAGAGTTCAGTATTCCGAATCGGTGACTACTTATGACGTCCATAGGGGCCTTGAAGCGCAAGGTATCGATACATTTTATCATGAAGAAGACTATCTTCAGGGCTTCAGATGCAATACAACAACACATCAACTGGGATGGCCGATATGAGAGTATTTTCATTTCACTCTTTTCCAACTGAAGACAGGCCGAAAACTGGATGCTTGAAAGGTACTCGCGCTTCGGTAGCAGAAACTGTACCCTTCTTGAGATAAATACGATGGCGGTTCAACAGCACTGCATTTTTCGTGTCGAGAAACTTGTTAATCCTTTAGCCTTATCAGCTCCAGAAAGAGCCCAGGCTAGCATCTCCGGTGAGTACCTTGTTGTCTATTGCATTCCCATCATCGCTATTACGAGTAGCTATACGATCCATGATATTGAAAGAGGTAGGAGCTCACTCTTTCTTTGGTGGAGGTCTGAGTGCAAAAACATGCTGTGAGACACAGAAAATTAGAGCCTCCTAACTGCAGTCCAGCGCGACGGCTTCCTTCCCTTCTACCTGCTATGCCGGAGGATGAAGCCTCCCCCGAACTTATCGCAATGCTGAAGGCCTTAGGCCTTTAGTTATAGGGGTCTTAAATGGGATTTACTACTTTTTCGTTCCGATTGCAAGCACAGTACATGAAAGTGTTAAAGTTTCGAGTATCTTCAGAAGTAGGATGAGCAAGAAACCACTCTCGGTATTTGATGCTCTTGCTCGCGCAGAGTTCCATAAGAATGACTGGTGAAATCCTCTGCAATGTGTGCCTATACTTGCTTTATAGGAATCGACTAAAGTGGAGAATTAATTTGTTCTTAAGTCTCATAAGGGAATAGTAATCCTCAAAATACTAATAATTAGCTGACGTAGCTTGCGCGTCCATATATGCAGATTAGAGACCTCCCTAATCTCTTTACACGTAATTTGATTTCGCTCCTCTGTCAAAACTATACAATTTAGTCCTTTCATAAACATTACATGACAAAATCACTGCTACAAATGTGAAAATGGAGCTCTGTCGTGCTCCCTCCTGGGGAAGACTAACCCAGTGATCATCCTCATCAAAAACTATGCCTGCTTCCATTATTACCTCGTTGTTCCAATCCTCTATAGACTGTTCAATGCAGATGGAGCCCCAAGGACCGCAGATCTTGCTCTTTGCTTTCCCGTCATAATTCTTGCATTGTGAGAATTTAATCAGTTCCTGTGTTGCTTGTCTCACCATCTGTCTCCAGCAGCCCTTGTCAGGAAGGTGAAGCTTAGAGCTTTAGACTTCCCATAAAAACAGCAAAAGCTCCACACCTTGTTTACAATATTGCAGGACTTCTGGCCTGAGAGGGCGTTCATTGGAAACATCAGAGCTACCTCCTTCGTGCGTATTGTAAAGCCGACTGACATTCTCTTTGTGCTTTGCCATGATGCTTTCAAGGCAGCAGATGCGGTAACGTCCTTCTGGATACGTCTAGCGAGCCCTGCGACGAATTCCAATGATTGAATATTGATGATTGCGTTAACAGAAATGTTGTAGTTATTGTAGAAGGCATCCGAGTCATTGGATACGTCAAAAACACTTTTGGGATAGTAGGGATTTCGAGGACAGCCATGAGTGAATTACTGTTGCTATTTTCGGTGGAAATAGTGTCGGCAGCCATGCTGCGACTATGTAGGTCGTCAATTGAGGTACCACGTAGAGGAGTAATAGAGATAAAGAACTAAACCGACTAAGTCTTGGACCCTCAAGGTCAAAGTATAGTGAAGGAGGATCGACTGGAAGGTTCACCAAAGTATCTAGCAGGATAATTAGGCTAAAAGTGGAGGAGATGACATTCACGCTGGTTTGCGAAGTTTCTGTCGACATGACAGAATCTTCAAATGAAAATTTCTGTTTTATAACTTTGGAAAGCAAATCAGGGAATACTTGGAGATGAAAAGGTGCCAAACTGTCTATCCTAGCATGAGCCTCCCATTTGCCTTAACTGCACTTATACGTATAACCTGAAAGTCTCCTCGCAGTGGGGCTAATTTAAATAGACAAAGGAGGGGTCTCCGCCAGCCAAATATATACGTCGGTTGGACAACAGCCCTGGAGGATATAGATAAAATGATAGCCCTACTTTCCTATTTAGGAAGATAGATTATCGTAGTATCTAGGTAGATTCACACCTTGGATCATAGTTCAATATCGTCATACCCATTTTAATGTTGGCCTGCGCCAAGTGTACTCTCTCTTGGTTTACATGGATATGTTTAAAGGGACGTTGAAATCTAGCCTAGTAATCACGCTTTAATTCAAGACGGGATGCAAGATATTTGACAATGAATGTGAACGATTATGAATATAGAAAAGGCTAAGTAAATGATTATTGTATGGAAGTATGTAAATACTGTAAACTGGTATAAAACGAGAAACGCTCGTCTATACTGGATGGTGCAGAACCCCAAAACACCCAAAAGAGAAATGTCCATTTGTTAATATCACACAAAGTATCCTCCTGTTTCCTACTTTAATGATATTTATATCACACATCGCTCGAGGTAGGCTTCCTCTTATCCCGCAACCCTTGGTCTGTAGTCAAAGCTTGATCAATATCATATTCCTTCGTCCATAAGGAGAACAGGAACCCGACAGCAGAGATAGCACAGCATACAGCCCAGATAATCCTGAGCGAGTCAGCATAAGCTGTTCTCAAATCCTGTTTTGTGACCCCATCGGCCATGGCATTTATAACCTGCACGAGGCCCGCAGCATCTTGACTGTACTCCCGTGCAAATGGTGCAAGCTCAGAATACTGAAGCAGATTGGTATACATTCTATTTTGAAAGACCACACCACCAATAGCAACGCCAATTGCTTGACCGAAAGCTCGGAAAAAACTTGTCATTGCTACTGCCATGGCAAGAGTTTCATGTTTGGCGGATGCCTGAACGGCGAAGGTCACCGCTGGGAAGATCACACCTAGACCAAATCCAACGGCGAACTCGAGGAAGATCCAACCGGGGATGCTGGTACCAACTTTCAGAATGCACAACAAACCAAAGCCCAAAGTGGTGAGAAGCCAGCCAACCCACACTGCCCAACGGTATTTGCCAGTTTTAGTGATTGTAAGTCCGGCTATCATAGCACTAGGAGCGACGGTGAATGAATCAGGGAAGATAGCCACGCCGCTAATGATAGGGGAATAGCCCTTGACTGCTTCGAAATAGAGTGGCATAAAGTAAAGAGCACACCATAGCACAAGGCCTTGGAGGACGGTACCGATGAATGAAACTGTGGCTGTCTTGGATGTGAAGATTTCTAGGGGAATGATGGGATGTTCCGCGAAGCGATATTCATAATAACAGAATACCAATAGCCCAACGACACCAATAATGAGTGGTACAAGAGTGCGCCAAGAGGACCATGCATACATTACACCCCCCCAGGATAAAGGAATCATGAATGATGCTGTGCTACCCATGAAGATGGTGGCACCAATGTAATCAATTCGTCGCAGTTTGGAGAGTAGTGAGGTTGGGACGAAGTTGAGTCTGAGGAAAAGCGCTGTCATAACTAAACCAACTCCAGCAAAGGGAAAGTTGATATAAAAAATCCACCTCTGGAACAATATTAGTAAGCGTACAGAAGAAGAAGATCTTATCAAATGTGTGGAAGGGCTAGTACATACCCAGGAAACACTTTCAGAAAATCCACCACCTAGAACGGGCCCTGTCACTGATCCTATTGTCCACATCCCGTTCAAGATACCAAGGTATTTACCTCTCAATCTGAGAGGCACAATATCAGTAACAATGATCTCAGTGAGGGCCAGAATACCACCGCCGCCTACCCCCTGAATTGAGCGGCCCACCAGCATAGCGGTGAAGTCCTTCGAAAGACCAGAGACAAGACAGCCAACAAAGAAGAGCAGAATACTGATAATCATAATTGGTCTTCGGCCAAAGATGTTTGATAAGGAGGCAAACAGAGGCTGTAGCACGGTAGAGGTAAGTAGAAAACTTGTACCAGACCAAAAAGCTTCGATGGCAGTTCCATGAAGAGCATTGGATATGATCTAATTGTTTCCGGTGACTAAGTATTAGCGAGTGTTTGCGAGGAATCTGATTGCGAGATACAAAGGGACATACAGGAAGAGCAACGGATATGGAAGTACCATCCAAAGCGACCATCAACGATAACGTCGATAGTGTAGCAAAGACGAGTTGTGCGCGTCTTGTAAATCTCCACTCCTCCGTTGACTTTTCGGAAGCATTTTCATCTCTGGAACCCGAATAATCGGCATTCGATGTTTCAATAGTCGGATCGTTCAATGGAGCCGAGTTGCCATCAAACTTCAATTCAGGCTCCTTGTTGGACACTATTTCTGAAGGGGGCTCGGGCGAGGTGAGAGTTGAAGTTGAAGCACCTGCACTGATATCATGTTTTAATGGACCGTTGCCCAACTGACCGGCTTGTGTAGTCATGTTACAGCCTATTGCTGATCTCGAAAAATTTGCAGCCGGTGAGTAAGGAGGTGAAGCGTAACCGATCTGTAAGATAGCGAAAGATGGTATTCGTCAACGAGGTCCACTAGGTCTAGACAGAACGCCTCAAAATGTCATATGTTTCTAAATTGTAGCTGCTGCAGTTTTAAAAGTATGGACATACTTGAAAGCCATCAGGATGATCTGAACTTCTATATAACAAGAATCAGGTCTCTCATGATTGATAGTAGCTGATCATGATTCATGACACATACGTCTCAGTTACCAACTTCTGTCATCACGAATGATCCAATTGCACCGGAGTCCGGTCACTAAAAGGAAGTGCTAGGCACCCAAATTTAACAGCCACGGAGAATAATGACATTGATTGGCTCGATCGATCATTTGCTCGTATATTCAAGATCAAATTCTCGGGTCTCGGGTGTCGATATTTTCGTATCATATCAGAGCGGGACTTCTTGTACGTACATGGTTATGCATATGTAATTATATGCGATGACTGTGGCCATACAGAATCTAGAGTATAATTAGATACTGTAAGGTCAAAATATTAGAAATAACACTACCGTACATACTCCTGATTGATATTTGATAGTGTTGGAGCTGTATGTGCGATTTCCAGCAAGCTCACTCTCACATTCCAGTCTAAACCGGTAATTACAGCCTTTGGACCCTTATTTAAACATTGGGGAGCTAGGCGAAATCAGGCTTAGTACTACGCAAATATCTTGCTTCTCAGGACTTATCTGTTCATCCGAAGGAGACATCGGCGTCTAGTGAAATACCGATGAGTAGAGACAGCAAGCATTATGATTGGCCGACTCGGCTGGATAGGTTGGCTTTTTAGGTGCTTTCGGAACAATATCAAGCCGGGCGAAGTTTCCAGACGTCTAGCTTGGCCAATCGTGTCGCTCCAACCGCATTTTTCGCACCGGATCTAACCTTAATTCTGCAAAACCTTATTTTATTTATTTGAATTCCGGACGAACCACATCCGCAACGTAGCGGAGTTACACATGTACATACATACTCTCTGTACGAGGTAATCCAAAGGCTTCGTTATAAGGCTGAATATTAACCTGAACAGACTAGCGTAGCCCATTGCTTCTACACTGCCACCCAAGGCTACCGTGAGGCTACACCCAGTCTCTCGAGACAGCGTTATATTCCTCATTCCCAGATTGGTCTCATTCTCATAGCATGTTGAACCATTCCATCAGGCTCGTATCAGATCTAAGTACTCTTTCCAAAATTTGAAATGGCTCAGCCCAACCACGCTCCTGCATCGCTCGAGCCGCACTTGTCAACTTGCTCACAAACCATATTCTCGTACTCGAGCCACTCTCTGCGGCTACCGCCCCGATAATCAGCTGACAAGATGTGAGATCCATGTATGGACAAGGAATTTTTGGCAGCCGAGACGATGTTTCTTGCAGTTCTTCAACCAGGCTTTTTGTGTAATCAGATTGCAGTCCCTGAGGCCAGAGAATGTCTAGGATTAACTCGAGTGTAAGCACTGTGGCTTGAACGTATTCGTTGTTCTTCCTTCTTCCAAGTTTTTGAGACTTTTCTCTCAACCGTGTCAGTCCTTCTTCGATATCTTCGAGGACAGATTCATTATCTGAGTGGCCCATATGATACATATTGATTGACTTCCGCATTGCGATGACACCCTCGCAGATTTCTGCAATCTGGCGAATTCTCAAGCCTCCAGAATCCCCGATCGCATCAATAATCTTCCTGTGGTAAAATCTCGGAAAGTTGAAAATATAATTAATTGAATCCCTGTCACAACAATGAGCCTCAAACTCCCAGGAAAAGTTCAAGCACACCGCACCCAACTTACATAATGAGAAGATCATAAAACCACGCTGGCTCCTTTACACCCTGTGATCGCCTCTCTCTGATGATTTGCACCAAGCCATCTGCATGAACTTCCCAAGCAGAGTCTGAATGCATCAACCGCGCCCCAAATGCCATCGTAAGAACAGCTGCAAGAAATCCGTCCGTATGCGTTTGTCTCCAACTGATTTGTTGTATGATAGATTGGAGAGCGTTGGATGAGCACATATCTGCCTGCCACTGCCACGACGGCTGCGGAGACCAGTGTCGCGTACCTATCGCCATGGTTGCTTCGACTAGTGCTGGATTAGAGCCGAAGAGCTCAACCCATGCAGCCTCGCTGGGGTTGCTACCTGGTGGATTTAGACAGGTCAAGTGGATAAGGACTTGAAGATCCTGATTGGCAGACACTAGTTCTGCGCTGTGTTCTAGTTTCTTTTTGCAACTGATCCTCTTTTTTTTACGAATTTTTGCTTTCTCTGTAGTATTGGCTATCTGTTGTCTCCTTTTGTCGAAATTTGATTGCGTGATATGGCCCCTCATCAGCCTCGTTGCCTCTGGTGACAAAACAGGTGCATTGGTCGTGTTCAGGAAAACGAATTTGTGTTGATCCATTTTAACTATTCTGGTTGAAAAAATCAGATATGCATAATTGAGATATTGGGAGTTGAAATAAGTAGCGAGATCAAAGGATGCAACTAATGGATCAGCTGGGAGAAGTGGGTCAAATCCGAGTCGTTGATTGGCCACTAACCAATCTTAAACTGATTTTCCTATTTCGGAAAGATGCTGCCTCTACGAGTACCTAGGTAGGTATAAATACGTGAGCATAATCCTCTGAATACGCTATACTCGAGGCAATTCTCGATTTCTCAACATCTACTCCATTTTCTCCTTTGCTTCAGGAAGAATCGACTACCACAACAAAGGCAATATGGCAAGACAATGGATTTTAAACAGCCAAGATGGCTTTGAAGCTTCTCTTGAATATCAACAAAATGTCATTGTGCCATCGGCGGCCAAATTAGGCCCAACTGAAGTCCTAGTCAAGCTTCACGCTGCCAGCCTCAACTATCGTGAACTCGTGATTGCTGGACCAATCGTATGACTCATCTCCCTTGCTCTTCTGAATCCACAGATCCGTACTTATTCTTTACCCGAAATAGGGTGTCAACGGACCCATAACTGCACCGATTGTACCAGGATGCGATGGCGCCGGCATCGTCGAAGCAGTCGGTTCCTCTGTCCATGAATTTCGCCCTGGAGATCGCGTTGTCACTTATGCCGTCCCAAAACTCGCCGAATCCGACGGTGACGACGCTTTTTCCTCCGTTACTGATGTTCCCTACATGATGGGCCAAGGTATTGATGGAACCCTAAGATCTATGGGCGTCTTCCCTGAAAAGGGGCTGGTGCATGCCCCTAAATCGCTGGATTGGTTACCTGCAGCGACATTGACGTGCAACTGGACAACTGCATGGAATGCGTTGTTTGGCTTAAAAGGTAGAGAAGCAGGACCGGGAACATGGGTGCTTGTACAGGGTACAGGTGGTGTGAGTATCGCAACGTTGCAGGTCGCAGTCGCAGCTGGCGCTACTGTTGTTGCTACTACATCCACGGAAGAGAAAGCTGCTCGTCTCCGGAAACTCGGTGCTGCCCATACTATCAATTACCGCTCCAACCCCGACGACTGGGCCTTGCAAGCCAAGCGTCTCACCCCTGGAGGACGTGGATTTGACATCGTCGTCGATGTTGGAGGAAATGAGACTTTGCGTCAATCCCTAGCAGCAATTCGCGTGGACGGCCAGGTCTTGGTGTTAGGTGCCGTCGGAGGGACTGCTGAGAATGTACCCCTGTTTGCAGTTTTGTTGAGTACTTGTATTGTCAGGGGCTTCCTTTGCGGGAGCAGGAGGCAACTGAAAGAGGTGATACAGTTCATTGACGAGAAAAATATAACTCCTGCTATGGACGATGTGGTGTTTGAGTTGGCGGAGGCCAAGGATGCATACAGGAGACTTAAGGAGAAGAAGCACTTTGCCAAGGTACTGATCAGGATTGATCATTTTTAGATTAATTTAGCATCTAAATGGATCTCTCGTTCCAAGGACCTATAGAATGTTGTCTATCGTACCCTGCTCTTTGTACTTAGAAGACGTGCGATTCCATTTCCAAAATCATCTGTGTCTTTGCTCCCAAGTCCTCTTCAAGACCATTGAAGTTGCCCTCGTTGAAAAGTTGTTGGGCACCTAAGGTTCAAGAGATTCTGGTGTATGGTATTATAATAATAGATGATCTCTCGTGTCATCACTCAACCCGTTCAAAAATCGAAAATCCCTTTCACGTTGGCTGAGAACCGACCGCAAATCAGTCTCTATGTTAGCCTCGCTGATCCATTCATGTGGCAGATTAGAGTACCAGCCAGGCGCGAATCTCGTCGTTTCATCTTGTTCGTATCTACCGATGTCACGGTTTTTTGAAGACGCACCAGACGACGAGTACTTTTGAGCGTGCTGCATACGGTCAAATCTCATAAAGCCACCAAAACTCTCATCTGTGTTAGCAACCCAGACCGATTCGCCGTCTGATGTATAATCCGCACCTCCAATTTCGCCAAAAAAGTCGTGCACTTGTCGCGTCTCGTACGTTGTAGCATTTACAATAGAGATACGGTCTGCTGGTTCGCACATCAAAAGTGTGCGTGGTCCACCGCCAACGGGAGAAAATCGTAGCGAGCGGTAACAAGCACGGTCGGAGTTCATGCTCTGAAGGAGCCGCCACATACGTACATCCCAGATGTTCACTGTTCTGTCTTGATTGCTAGTGGCTATATGAAGCATATCTGGAGACCAGGCGCACGCAAAGCCAAAGTCATGATGGCCGGGGAGTTGCCGAAGTGTACGACCACTGTCGGCTTCAAGAACAAGAGATTCCGTTGAGTCGCCAACAACAATGCGCAGGCGGCCATCGGCTGACGTTTCCGAACAGTTAACGGGTATGGGCAACTCATGATCTGAAATGAATTGGTTTCTGAAACAGTTCAGAATTCGAATGTGCTGGTCATTAGAAGCAAAAACAATCATGGGCGAGGTGCCGGTACGGTTTCGGATTATATCGATGTGGTTGGTGATTCCGTTGGCATCATGAGTAACAAATCCACACGTATTCTCACCCTGGCCTCCACTAACATGCATGCAATATTCTCCAGAGAAGCCGCCCGCAACAGAAATTCCATGTTTTGCTTGCATCGTTGAGATCTTGACTGAGCCTTGGAATCCGCTTTCAACTGGGGGTCGCGAAAGATCCATGATACATCTCACGTCCTTGTAATCAGGTGTCCATGTCAGCAATTGTGATTCATGTGCAAATTGTACGGTATTGAACGAGGTGACAGCCATGAGATTCCGTAACTGAAAGTGCTCGATTGTAGCCTTGAAGTCCGTGTATAAGGCCCTTGCGCTAAAATACCGTTCCAACTTTGGTAGTGTATAAGCGTGCTAGAGTTTTGACTTTTGTTAATCAGGGTAGTCCGTTTCAAGGGTAGATCCACGTAAAGTAACGCACATCATATTTAGAGAAGTCGAGATTGGTATATGGATGATACCACGCATCACGCAGTATACGAGCATCTTCCCGGCGTACACCAAGCTTTGATCGCCACGGAATCTGTTGGATGTCATAGAAGTCATCACAACCTAGGGTTGAAGGCCGAGCTATTTTCTCGGGTCTTATCCACTCCGAGACATTCGCAGCCTCCAGTGACGGGCCAGGAAAGTGAGGTGGAATATGAGGGCTATTTGAGAGTGACGCATGTAGCCAGCGTTGAATGAACTCGTCGACTGTGAAATTCCGTTCTTGTGCTTCAAATGATGGTTTAGCAAGGCGTAAAACTTCATGTGCAAGCTATCTGACTTACTAGTTTGCATATGTGCATCAAAATGATCGTCAGCGAACTCGGACTGTTCCGCAGTCCAGTAGCGATGAAAGCGATGATCATAGCGGCTGATAGATGTCAACATCTGTCCCGTACTGGAAGATTCATATTCATCATCTGTATCGTAGTATTCCGAGTCGTCGGTATCATATTCGTCATCTCCAATTGCAAAATACGACTCTACTTCCGTATAGAATTTCCGGGTGTCATCTGGATCGCTTTCGTAACCATCGGAGTCACTATGGGGCGACGGAATCTCTGGATATAGCACGTCATGCCATACAGTAGCATGTAGCCCGTGTTCGAAGTCCTTGTTGGTTTCTATTTGCCCAGCCAGATGTTGAGTAGAATCAGTTACGGATGCGGAAGACACGTCGGAACCGGCCAGAGACTGCGAAAAAAGTGCCTCATGCGAGTTGACGTATGTCTCTTGGCTAAAGGATGTACTATGATTGAAATAGCTGCTTTCACTGGGATTCGCAGGAGCAAGATTACTAGGCCGAGAGCGCACATTGGACGTATTGTAGATGGACGCTAACTCTCCCGAATCCATCGTAGCCTCGGTTTCCGCCATCTGTATAAAAGATGGTCTCGCCACGTCTGTGACGGCATGAATTGATACCGGCGAGATGGTCATTCGGGGCGACAAACTTGTCGGTGACATGGCAGCGACGCGAATATTGTCGAACCCGGAACCCAGAGTTTCCTCCATGATTCCTTATAGGCAAGCCTTAGTCTGAGAGTGATGTTATCGCTTCCCCTTTGTCTTCAGATATCCGTGTTGACTGTTTGAAGAGCTATCCATCGCGCTGTTGCAATGATAATGTCAAAGGGTAATATGTGGACGACTAATTCCGGACTTTGTGACTCTGTAGATATAATCTCGACAAGTGATTCCTCCTGTATCGGAATCGTACGTTGCAGTACTGACTCGAATCCCGGTGATGAAGTCGCAAATCAAGTTCGGCCCTTTCACATTAACAATGCGAACCCTTAAATTATCCTTGATTGAGAGATAGATGCTCAAGGAAAAATACTGGAACAACGAAAATAAAGAAGATAAGAACAGAAATATAAAAACAGATAGCCTCCCGATAAGTGATTCAGGACGCTTCTCTTGGAATGCCTGTCAACGAACAGACAGACGGGTATTGAATCCGGCCACCGATAGGCTACTTGTTCATGCAATTTAGGAAGAGGCCGAATGATGATGAGTCAGCTAAATCAACAGAAAGTCAGCTCTTCTCAGTACGGCCCAACAAAGAACAGAATGGCGTGTAAGGTCAGATGGTTGCAATCAGAAAATCGGTCAAGCAGGCAATGGTACTATGTAATGACGGTGTAGGTGGGGTGAATAATGGTGAATAATGATGGCGAGTAGCAAGGTCGATGTACATTGAACAGTTATGGAGAAACATCTCAGCTTGAGCAAAGATGCATGGTAAACAATGTAATATTGTTGTCAAAGAAACAAGAAGAGTTCATTCTGTAAGCGTGTAAAGCTTGCAGAGTATTCGAAATGGAGCTGAATGACTGCGTAGATAGCAACGGAGCATATTCAAAGATCTTGTACAACCAAGGATGCATAAAATGCGAACATATGAAAAAAAAGAATACATACCAGCTGAATATTTGAATATTTCGCAATTCCTGATTCCTAGAATTGTCGAGGCCCTCCCTCTTTGGTTAAATACGCTCAAGCTACTGGGATACGCATATGCAGCCTTCCAGACAGACGCACGGTTAGCAAGCCGACCGGGTACTATGCGACGTCAGGCAGCATGTGAGAGACAGAATCAGTAACACGAGACCCGGTGAGCAGGGGATGTACTCAGTATCCTTGGTATGATCGTGCTAACAAACTGTATTCCTGTACTGTCTCTTTGTGATAAATAGAGCCGATAGAATTCCAGATTCCAAGTTGGAGAAAGTAAAGTGTTTGAAGTTGAAAGAAAGTTGAATTCGAGTCATAAATTACGGCTTAGTCATGATAACGTGTAATGTGTACTGTCACGGTAAGTCAACATTGTACCAATACCCAATACCCGTACATATCATTACCAAACATAAAGCGCTCATGTCTACTGAAAACGAAACAACTGTGATCAAAAATTAATACCATAAAATTAACATATAGAATGAGCATTGATCTAATGTATATGTTCTACAGGGGTTACCCCCCAAATAGAATCTGATGTTGTTCGCTTCCCCAAAGACCTTAAGCAACCACCACGGTTAACTTCTCCTTCCCCGGTCTGCTCCTGAAGCTCTTCTGCGGAATCAGGCAGCATGATGCAACAATATAGAGTGCACCAGCTGCAATTACCATTATGTAGATTGAATCAATGCTATGCACGATCACCTCAAGGGCTCGTGTACGAAGATCCGAAGGAAGCGTTTGAAGGAAACCGCTCTGAGCTCCGGCAATCGCACTAAGAATATCAGATTCAGCATAACCGTGTGGTTCTAATAGACTCAGGAGTCCATTAGATGTGAGACTCTGAAAGATAGCGCTTGCAATTGCCAGTCCTAGCAATTGGCTCTGGCCCTGGCCATAGTTGAGGAATTGTATACACTCAGCGACACGGTCAGGGGAGACAAGTGTAGGGCCAACAGCATATCCGGCTTGCGTCGTGGCCATCCCGAGTCCCAAAACAATGGAGAAGCCATATATATTTGCTGTCTCTGTCTCAAAATGGACAGTGTACATGAGCACGGCTCCCACTAGGATAAATATACCACTGACCAGGTACCATACCATCCAGTATCCAGTCTTAGGCATGAAGAACCCGCAGGACAGAATGGTTGCAACGTAGAAACATATAAATGATAAGAGACGAACCGCAGACATAACTCCGTTCTCACCATGCACAAATTGGAAATACAGCGGGATATAATAGACGGCCACAAACAGTGACGCGCCACCGCAGGCTATGAGTACGTAGAGAATTATCATGGTATGGTCATGAAGAAATTCTGCTGGGAAGAGACGATTGTTCCGAGGTGTGAAAGGATGGTAGTACTGCGAAAGTATGAACGCGACTAACATGAACCCAAAGACGACGTATAGCGCAACATTGCCGCCATCTCCCCAAGACCATTGCGTACCTCCAAAGGTCAGGAATAGGATAAACGAGACTTGCATCCCGGCTGAGAAGAATATACCAACCCAGTCTAATTCGAGCAGTTTCGTCAGCGGTTTCCTCTCTGACTGGCGTGGTACCGACGGCAAGAGGAACAGGTAGATTGGACTCATCACGCCGAAAATTACCAAATTCAGATAGAAGCTCTGATAAAGAAGATGATTAGTGTCCATTTGATGATCAAGACCAACATTGTAGCTTTCTTACCCATCTCCATGTTGCACCACTATCGGCAAAAGCTCCCCCAATCATGGGTCCGAGAATACATCCCGTAGATCACACCGACCAAACTGTTGTATCTGGGTTGCTCTTGGGGTGTCGTTAGGGTCGTAATGAGGTTAAGATTTCTGAAATAAAAGTTCGATTATCAGCCTTCTGACATAACAGACCAGAAAATCATGAACAACAAAGATCTCACCCAAGATACATTCCAGCACCACCCGCACCTGCCCAAACTCGACCAAATATCATGGCTATCATATTTGGAGAGGCACCACACAATGTACTGCCCGCCGCAAACATTGTCAAACAGCCGATGAACGTCCATTTCGTATCAAAAATTGCATACGCCTTTCCGAGTGGTAGAATGAAAACAACAGACCCCAAAGTGAAACCAACTCCCAGCCAACCGAGCTGAGTATAGTCGTCGAAGGTGTCTGCTATTGCACCCTGAATATCGCCAACGACCGTATTGTCCAGACCATAAAGCAGATTTGCCGAGAAGATGGCAATGCAGACGAGTAGCCAGCGGAATCCTGTCACTGACCGCTTTACCTCTTCAGGAGTCTTGCTTGCAGAAGTACTATTCTCCGAGGGAGTGTCGATAGCATGGTGATCGAGTTCCATTGCGCTTTCCTGAGTGTGGTTGCCGCCTGAAATTGAAGTGCTGGCAGAACTGTAGAGATCAATCATCAACCGACGCCGTACAAATCTTTTATATTTCTTCATTTCATTTCTTTTCTTCTCAAAGGGGAAATTCGGAGTTTTGAAGCATAGTTTCCTATCACGGAAATTAGGGTTCAAAAAGTGGTGGAGAAATACTTATATATCTCTGCCGTCATTGGCTAATTTAACTCCGCAAACTAGGGTTAGCTCATCTCCTGAAGGAGTAACCGGAGTTATTAGCATAATAGAAGCTTGATCCCCACTACTACTTTCATAATTATGTCCCTATTTCTAAATAACGTAATCAGTAAGCGAGTTGGCCATGTGCTTGCGAGCTGGCCACCCGTGTATTCCATACAAATAATCATTGTTCATCACCTCTATATCTCGACAAAGTCATATACATACACTACTTTAAGCATTCAGAGAGCTGAATATTCGTGTTCAGTAATTAATCAGTAAGTTTGAAAATATATAGAAGTCAGTATAAACCGAGTAATTCCAAAAGAATATATATATATTACAATAAGTTACAATCGAAATTTGGTAATTTTTACGAATATCTATCAGAATGAGTTCAAACTTATAATACTCAATATACTTTGTATTCTCATCTCTATGAGTTAATTTGGTACATACTAATTATATAACTTTGTCGAGATGTAGAGGTGATGAACAATGATCATTTGTATGGAATACACGGGTGGCTCGCAAGCACATGGCCAACTCGCTTACCGATTACGTTAATTTTTTCTCCAAGAAGAGGCTGAAAAGTAGAATAATCATTCCGAGTTAATTCCGGGTGTGAAAGTCTCTACCAATAGCGCAAGCGTGGGTAAATTGGTATGGCTGGTATGGCTGAATTATGGCCAGAAATTCGCGAAAATCACATTCTAGCCACCAGTATCTCGTTGATCTTGTTGAAATACAACGGCGAGCAGCTTGAGGTTAAAGAAACTCGATGTAATTATTTACTTTATAATCATTTGAGTATCTACTGTAGATATGCGTCTCGTGTTGAACTGAAGTTATTGATTTTACCGTCGGCGTAGGATCCGGCTTTGATGTATAAGATCCCGGCTGTTGATTCCTCTCTAGCTTTTGCAACGGCCCAATTTCTGACAGATCCGATTCTCACCTAGGTAGGTTATCAATGGAAACCTGAAACCGCGGGCCCGACAAGGCTGACTACCTTTTTGCCTGTTTAGATCTAGGGATAGGTTACCGAGACCCATGGATCACCCACTACCTATATCTTCTGCTAAAAATGGTCAACAAACAGTATATATAATGACAAGCTTGACTTGACATGCCATAGACACATCTTCATGTATGCATATGAGTCCATTGCAAATGTTATACCGAAAAGGAAATTATTTCTGTACAATGGGATAAGCCGACAAGCTGATCTACAGTTCATGCACACAAGGTGCATACTCACATATAGTATATGCAAGCACAAAATACCAAAACTCTGAAGCAGTACATTACAGTATCCTGACATTACAGAACATGACATTAGCGTAAATACACTTACCCAAAAGAATTGCTCCATTTTCCAGAACATGAAGGCGAAAAAGTTGATAGGTACGAAAAAGTGCCACTACAACAGAAGTGGGGGTGATTGGCACCACGAGGTCAGTTTTGAGTTGAATTTGGCACATATGACAGCTAAACTCTCACTAGAATGAATACTAGCTAACTAGTTTCTGACGTGGTCCACCTACTATTGAGATGCGTCTCGCTAAATCAGTCGATATGTACGATTTTTTTTTGTTAGGGAATAAGTTGACCCGCAGATATCTATTGCTTTGCCCAGATATTAGGCTTCACGCAGGCGGCTGAATGGGGCATATCTACGACCCGACTATAAGCGTTGATGTACGAATACGGCGAGGTACAGGAGCTTTACAATAACAGACACAAGGCTCCTCTATCGAAGCCAATCATGTCTGGAATTAAGATATGTTTAGCACTGCAAAGAATCCATAAATTGACTATTTATGCTTATACTCCAGTAGGTTAGTGATAAAATGTTCTTCATTGTCATTAAAATATTTTTTCGGTGTATTGATTGGTGTAGCTAGCTGGCTGAAGTGAGTACAATCCGTCGACAGAGATGTTGGAGGTAACTGTAACTTTTCCAGGTATCATTTACGACCAACTTATTGTGGCGGCATGCATCCATGTCTTCATACGGAAGTACCTGCCGTGATTTGTCAAAAACATAGACTGATTTGCTATTTTAATCAAGGCATGGGCGGCATGGTGGCATTATTTCCGTGACCCCCGGTCTCAGTCTAAAGTCCAAACTTTTCTGACCGGCAACATGATAATATACGAATTTCAATACGGGGAACAGACTGTAATCTTATGACGATATGAGGGACAGACATCAAGTCTCCTGTCCTATACCGAGAACAGAACGCAGCCAGGTAATGTTAGCGTACTATCAAATTATATTCTATGAGCTAAAATCGTTTGTCGATTATTCGCAAGGAAGAAGCTCTTGAATCATAGCATCATCTCCATGATATCGTCGGAGGTAGACGCATATCGCCTGGCGTTCTACTCTTGCTCTCATCTCAATCCACCATACAGATCGACCAGCTTTGCTATACCATAGTACTAGCAGCAGCAGTGCCCGTGCATCCTTACTCAAGATCAGAGACTTAAAGGGCTGCGACATGCAGCTTATAAAAGCAAGGACTTTCGTGAGATTCGTGCGGCTCTCCCCTGGACCGTCCAGCTGGGAAATTGCGTGTACGGCGTCAAAGTATGGATTGGACTTGGCGCTAGACTGCTCATGAAGACTACACAGTTTGACTAGGGAGGGAGAGATGTCATAAACACCGTTCGGTGGGACATGGATACGCAAGTCAGCGTATACGTCGGCCAGACATCGAAATATGCTATCCGGCCGCAGCGGGTCGGTAAGATTCCATAATGTCCATTTCGCATCCATCATCCAGAGCCAGTCCAGGTCACAGGTACTGGTATCCTTGAGCGGCCAGGTTTCTTCGAGGCTCGGTGCATCCACCGCGAGGAACAGAAGGACATTATAGAGTGCTGCGGTGGCCCAGAGCGCATCCTTGTCATGTGGTTGGATCAACTTGCACAGCTGTCTTCGCATAAGAGTGGTGGATTGAGAGAAGTGGGATAGCTCGGACAGTGTCCGATGTGGGAGCATCTTGCGCGGTGACATAAGATAGCGCTCGTGAGCACTGGCAACTGCCAGCACGGCGTGCATGAGGAAGGGATACTTGCAGCGTATAATTAGCGCGAGTTCTAAGTTGATTTGGAATAGTCCCGAGCTGTATGGCCTAGCGATAGTGAACACATACTTGATGAGCCAGTTGCAATGATCCATCCATAGCGCCTCCCCAACCGGGGGCCATACAGTGGCGAAATTCGTGAAGAAGCTTGATACGTTTCGAATCTAGTTCAAAAGAGGCGGTAGACGTTTGAGTGGCAATGGCGCTAACGATAGTCACCCTTGGAGTCGGGCACGGCGTTCTTAATGCCATTCGCGTACCCAAGATACTGCTAGCTGGCACTTTTTGAGGCTGTGCTTCAGCTGACAGCTGCAGGTCGGGTATATTTATATTGAAGTTGCATAACACTCCATAATTGCGGCAGCTTTGACAGTGTGGTCTCGTCTCGTCACACTGGACAAGGTTCAATAAATATCGACCAAAGCAACGAAAAGGCGACAAGGGGAAGGAAACTCACTTTTACTTTCCGAAGCTTACAGTTCCGACAGCCCCGCCTCGATCTACGATGCTTGGTGTTTTGCGTTCTTGTGTGGGATGCCACAATTGCCATTTCACAGTCCTCAGTATCACCTAAGAGTAAAAGATATGTTATGGACCACACAAGAAGCTAATTCTTTCAGACGGAGCCCAAGCTTGACTATTCTAACTACCTGCCAAGTGCTACTTCGTAGCAATGCTGGGATTAGAGCGTCACCGGTACAATATGAAGGAATATCTCGCTTAGTTGTTCTTCATCTTGAAACTGGCGAGCGGAGGTTAGTGTGAAGAAATCGGTATGACATCCGGATAATGATCCGATCCGTCGGGTGGATCCATCCCGTCCCAGGCTAACCTTGTTTTCGCATAACGGCGTTCCTGATTGGCAGTACTGGAGAATTTATGGGGCGCCGAACCTAACCCTCACGTTACTCTCCTAACCCTAATTCATAGCGATACTTCATACTCCGCTCACGGGTGAGCAAGAACGGAGCTGGAATGATCATCTAATTTAAGAAATGTACCATACCAATACTGGACCATCCTTCCCTCATTCGCGTATTATTCAGGTTGATAGGCTACTCGAGCTACTGGCGAGGACGACAAACCAATTCGTCCGCTTGCTGCGGCTAAAAAGACACTTTTCATCGATGGTCAACTGAGAAAGATCTTCGATAAGTGCCGTGGCATCTCCGCCATCGAATCTTTTCCAGAGCAATCTCGCCCGTCTACAACTTCTGGTCAGGTTTTAGCATCAATACGTCTCACATTTCTCGTTCCTATACAATCCTTCTCAATATGAAAGTCTTTGTCACCGGCGCATCGGGCTATATCGGCTTACCAGTGGTCCGAGAACTACTCGAGCACCGCCACGAGGTACTCGCTCTCGCAAGGAATGAGAAGAGCGCAAAGCTCCTGGAAGCAGTTGGCGTACAGGTTCATCGCGGGACTCTAGACGATCATAACTCTCTAGCACAGGCTGCTGCGGCCTCTGATGGCGTTATCCATCTTGCCTTCAAGCATGACAATGTGGCTGATTATGCCGGTATTTGTGCCGATGATCGTGTTGCTGTCACTGCAATGTTGAAGGCGCTGGAAGGATCGAACAAACCCTTTGTGTTTACTTCGGGCACACTCATGATGGAGCGTGGTAAGCTTGCACATGAAGACGATGCACCTGATATGACACATCAAGTGAGTCGCATTCGTGGTGCAAACGAAGCCGTCGTGCTAGCCTTTGCGGAGAAAGGGGTGCGCGTTTCGATAATGCGGGTGCCACCCATCAACCACGGAAAAGACGATAAATATTCCATTGGTATGCTGTTTGCGAAAGCGCAAGAATCTGGTGTCTCGACGTATGTTGGTAAAGGCGACAATAGGTGGCCGGCTATCCATCTGCTCGACATTGCTTCTCTGTTCCGGCTGGCATTAGAGAAAGGAAAAGCCGGGTCAGTTTTTCATGCCGTTGCGGAGGAAGGCGTTCGGTTGAAGGATATTGCCGCTGCAATCGGCAAGCAACTGAATATCCCTGTGATCAGCAAGCCGCTAGAAGAAGCTCAGGAGTACTTCGGGTTCATGGCCTTTGCGCTCCATGAGGACAACCCGACATCCAGTGAGAAGACGAGAGCCACGCTTGGGTGGACGCCGAACCATCCAACGCTATTTGATGACATTGAAGCCGGTACCTTCACAAGCAATTGAAGCTGTACGACTGCAGACAAACTACATATAGAGCAACTTGACTGAAAAGCATAAGAAAGAGAAAAGAGGAAAGATGAGAAGGTCGACAGTCCCATATAACTATGAACGGCTCTTTAATGATATGACGCACCAACGTCTGGCTAATCCTATAGGTAGCTGCCTAATGTAAATCGTAACATGATTTGTCTCCCTCCAGGACTGCCTTGATAGAAAAGAAACTTGTATGAATACCTAGGTACTGTTTGCTAACAAAATCGCCTGCTCGTTGGTTGAATCACTAAATTTCATAGCGATCAGCGACGTCTTGCACCGGCCTATATGTAAAATAGTCGAAATCTGCCCGTTTTGCTGTACCATTGAGATCGGAACATGCCACGCCAACAAATGCACCCGTAAAACTTCCATGTGCCTGGTGTCCTCCACACTCATCGGACAACATGGAAGCATCAAATACCTTGCCAATTTTCTGCAATTCCCCCCCTTCCACAGCGTACGAAAACTGTAGGGTTTGACCACCGCGAATAGCCAAGGCAAGTTTAACCTTGCCAGTTCTGGGAATTTTAATCGGTTGTACTGGGAATGCCAGATCACCATCAGGCCAAGAAGCCTCCGAACTCATAACGTATATCTCACGTTCCCCGTCCGAGTGTGCCGTGACAGCCAAGTAGAAGAAATTGTATCTGGAGTAGTAGGCTACTAGACCTGCGAATTGTCGCTCATCTTCTGGTAAGAAATCAATCACGGTCTCTGCGTCGTAAGAGAAATGGGTCTGTCGCCGTGCTACTAAGGATTGTTCGAACCAGGATCCTATAGACTCTCTCCCAATAAGAGTGAGCTTCCTATTTTCGGTAGAGAAGATTCGATCTGGTTCCGGGGTTCTCAGCCATTGAAAATCCTTATGAAGCTCCTTGTTGTCAAACTTGTAATTTTTCTCTTCCCAGTAAACCTTATCATCACGTACACCTGGGACTTCCGTGTACAATGAGGGAACTGGTCCGTTCTTTACATAGAACCAATCGTCCTTCCAGTATCCTTCTTGGATAGCAGTCTCTCGTCCAAGCACACAGCGTCGGTCCTGACCTACAGGACGCCCTGTCAAATGAACGATATATGATTTACCATCCGAAGTCTCAACTATACTTCCATGCCCAGATCGCTGCAAGGCTGCAAATGGAGCATTCTTGGACGTCACAACATGTTTTTGAGGATGTACTTCATATGGACCCCAAATACTTCGTGACCGGGCGAAAGTACAAGCGTGTTCGTAAGCAGTCCCTCCCTCCGCAGTGAGTAGGTAGTACCACCCATTGCGTTTATACAAATGCGGGCCTTCCACAAGGTCCAATTCAGTGCCTTGGAAGATATTGGCCCGTTTCCCAACCAGCTTACCCTCCACTGGGTCGAATTCCTGAAGTGCGATTCCAGCAAACAACCGAGGCCGACGTCGATGATCCCACATCATATTGACAAACCATTTCTTGCCATCTTCATCATGAAACAGCGATGGATCGAATCCGGACGAATTGATGTAAACAGGATCCGACCATGGTCCTTCAATTTTCGGGGCGTTCACGATATAATTATGCGCATCTTTAAACGAGCCGTCTTTGCGTTTGACATCTGTGTAAACGAGCCAGAATTTATCGCCGTCATGAGAAAGACACGGTGCCCAGATACCGCAACTATCTGGATCTCCTCGCATATCCAACTGACTCTTTCGCGTCAATGGTCGCACGACTAGTTCCCAGTTTGCTAGGTCTTTGGAGTGGTGTATCTGTACTCCAGGATACCATTCGAAAGTTGATGTGGCGATATAGTAATCCTCCCCGACCCGGAGGATGGAGGGGTCGGGGTTGAAGCCGGGCAGGATGGGATTGCGTACTTGCGGCATTGTGCTTAGGTGTGTTGGACAGCTTAGAGCCTTGAAAGACGGAAAAATTGTAATAGAACTGAAATCACTAGAGCTAGCTTGCATTTAATTTAAATTTAATCCGGATAAAGCTTCGTAAACCAGAAATTGTCCGGATAAATTGTGTAGATAGATTGAGCTCTCTTCTCCTCACTTCATTCAGCCGATTTAGCCGGCATGAAGGACGTTAGGAGGACTATTTTCTTGGTACTGCAGCTTTAGGCTCTCTACTTAATATACTGGTTTTCCGGTTAGGCTAGCCCAGCAACTTTACGAAGACCAGAAAGGAGAAGATGGAAGCCATTATCAAATCACCTCACCAGCACTGGGTTCACACATGGGCTGCAATGCCGCAGCAAGCAGACCCGAGTGAGCTACCTCAATATCCGTTTGTACAAACGCCTCCTGAATTTCAATATGGCAACAATTCGTCATGTAGATTGATATAGCTAATATTCTCTTGTTTACGGAAGACGCTCCGACAAACAGTGCGCGTTACTCTCGGCACAGCATCGCACATTCGCCTGCGATTATCCAATGCATTCGGCCATGAACCCCTGACCATCGCGGAGGTGACAATTGCACAATCTGCGGGGAATGTTTCGGGGACCAACGAGATTCAACCGGGGACGATGTGCCACGTTACTTTTTGTGGAGATCGCGGGGCTCAGATTCCTGCTGGGGCACAGATTGTCTCTGATCCCGTCGACATTGGACCTCTTCCCCCGTCTACCGCTTTGAGTATCAGCTTGTTTCTACCGAACGAACCGTCACTAGAGGCAGTTACTACGCATCCTGGTAGCAGGACTACATCATGGTTCACTGCTGGAAATAAAATTTCTGAACTTAGTTTTTCAGGACGCGATGTAGGACAGGTAGATCACTGGTACGTACTCTAAAAGGCTGCGTTGACGTAGTCAGGCCATGCGTAATCAGGTCAGCGTTGGTAAGAAATGGAAGAGGTGCTGACAGTCCGCAGGTACTATATCAGTGGAATTGAAGCTTTTCTACCTCGCGAGTCAGGTGCCTTTGCGTTGATTGGAGACAGTATTACCGATGGACGGTGCAGTACGACAAATGGTGATACACGATGGCCAGATTTTCTCCTCAGCCGCCTACGGAACAGCTCTTCAAAGGCACCACTGGCCATCGTGAACCAAGCGGCTGGTGCGAACTGCGTTCTCGTTGACGGTTCAGGCGGTCCCAGCGTCCTTGCTCGCCTAGACCGGGATATCCTCTCTCTATCGGGAGTACGATATGCAATGATATTCGAAGGAATAAACGACATTGGTATTACTCTACCGGACCCAGACAGCCTGGCAATTCTGGAGAAACAACTCATAGCAGGCTATGTGCAAGTTGCTACACGGCTAGCATCCGCCGGCATTGTCGTATTCATCGCTACACTGACACCTTTTGGACCACGAAATGGCGAAGAGGACAATCAGGACACGACGCCGTATTCACATCCCCTGCGCGAGGAGACGAGACAGCGGGTCAATGCATGGATCCGCAATAGCTGCCCAGCAGTGTTTGATTCCGTTATCGATTTCGATGCTGTTGTGCGGGACGAGAAGGAGTACTCAGCGTTAGCAAAGCAGTACGATTCTGGAGATCATCTGCATCCGAATGAGGCAGCTTTTCAAGCGCTAGCGAACTCGTTCCCTCTAGACATATTCGACATTTGAGAATTAGAAGTCACGGATTCCTGTCCCTGGATATCTCGAATCCATGAAGATCATGAGTATAAAAGCGACTATACTATGTATGTGTTATCCTACAAAACTAGTATAGAACTAGGTAGTAAGTCAAGACATGAGAATCGGAGATCTGGCATTATATCACTTCTATAACAAGGACATGAAAAAATACCCATGTCTAATCCACTAGGCCCGGTGGCAAGAAAGAAACATAATCTATGGGCGCGAGCTCAGTTCCATCCGGCGTTCCTATAAGTTCAATCACATCACCTTTGTTCACATGAACTGTATCAAATGTAATCCGAGTTGCAGAATGCCCATCGCGTAGATCCGAAAAATCATGTAGCAGCACCTTACTCAAATCGCCTGCCCATTCTCCAATCAACTGACCTCCCACAAACAACTTATATTGAGATGTACCACCGAGATGGTCATAGTAGTTCACGGCGATATTGTAGACCCCTGATTCAAATGGTACGGTATATTTAGCCGTTCCTGGTTTATCGTTGGATGTTGTAATAATGGCCTTGCCGCCCGATGCTGCTTCGAAGGGCGTGATTGGGACAACGGCGTAGCCGGTCAAATCCATTGATTCAGCTTCAATACGCCATGGGTAGTTTCCAACTCGGCCTTGTTCATCGGGGATGCTGCACTTTGCTTTGTAGAATTCATTGATTGAGTCACGCCACACAATTGCATGACCAGCCTGATATACGAGGCGAAATAAGACATGCTGAAAGCGAGAGTCATCAATCAGCCCTTGGATGGCCTTCCATCTTGGTGCGAACGTCTGTGCATTTGCGGCTCCTTCGTAGTGCGCATCGTAAAAGTGTTGGATGACAGTCTTTCCTGATTTCAGCTTATGGGTGTATGGAACATGGTGGAACCAGAGAAGTAGGTCGTCAGGGGTAGTTTTGACTTTCTCAAACTTTTCGGCTACCTCTACTGGATATTGCCCTGCGTATCCGGTTCCCGTGGCCACTGTGCGATCCATACCAATTGCATGTGCGTCAGCTCGTGTCCATTGACCCCAACCATTCCTGTTACGCGATCTGTCAGTTACCTACACACCATGGAAGAAGAGTATGATATTGATCACTTACCCATCTGCTGCGTCTGGCCTAGGACCATAATGACAAGTTTTAGTTATCTCGCACAGAGTCTGAATTCCAAGGTTGCCGGTATAATTCTCATAAGTCGGCCAGGACTCCATAGAAATGCTAGTCACAGTGTCGACTACAGTTGAGTGGGAGCTGAAGGTTAATCGTGTCCAGTCTTGAATAACGTCCACTTCATTACTCGTTGGATCCCATGTATAACGACCATACGCGTAGAGATTAGACATGGCCAGATGACTTCCTAACCACGTTGAATCGCTACCCACATTGACAACGGCAGCATAACCACTTTGATTCCAACCGAACCGTTCGCCAGAGACAATATCTCGGACCAGGGAGGGCTTCCCATCAACCCGGAGGTCAAAATCCAGTATTGTTTTCCAGAGAGGAGGAAGGTAGCAGACATGACTTTGCTGGCCGAGATATTCCTGGGCTACCTGAAATTCTATGATTGTCGGTGTTTTTCGAAGGTGAGCAAACAATGGGGAAGTTGGTTCTCGCACTTGGAAATCAATAGGCCCGTATTTGATCTGAACCAAAACATTATCCTCAAATAGGGAATCCATATCTTTAAAATATTCAACTGCTGCATTTGCCCGGTCATTTTTCCAGTTTGATTCGTCCAGATGGTGATTATACACAAAAGCTCGATAGACAACGACGCCAGCTCCGTGACGTTTAAGAGCGTCTGCGAACATATTTGCTCCATCAGCTAATGTACGGCCGTAGGTCAGCGGACCGGGCTGGCCTTCTGAGTTAGCTTTAATAAGGTATCCAATCAAGTCGGGTACGTGCTGGTATAGCTGAGCAGTGATCTTATCCCAAAATGCAATCACACCAGGGTCTAGAGGATCAGATGTAGACAGGCCACCTAGAATTTTAGGAGTATCAAAAAAGAGGGCAACTCCAATACGCACGCCCCATGGACGCATTGCGTTTGCGATTCGACCGAGGCCGGCGAGGTTTCTGGGACTGAGAAGGTCGTGATGTGAGTTGACATTATTGACAATGATCCCGTTTAACCCAACGGATGCCATGAGCCGAGCATACTGAGACACGCGAGTCAAATCATCTTGCACAACCATGTCCCTGAAGAAGATTGACGGGCCTGCGTATCCACGTTCGATACTTCCATCTAAGTTGTCCCACTGATTCACCCATCGGATTGGCGCGCTAGGGTTCGAGACGTGAGCAGAGGGGCACTGCTTACCCTGAGCAAGCAGCATCAGGAATGCGAAAGCACCATAGAGCGCACCACGCTCGTTTTGACCCAGAATCTGTACGTTATCGTAATCGTCTCCATGGAGCCAGAAGCCATCTTCTTTTAATTGTGCAATGTGGGAAACATCTCCGCCGGCGTGGGAGAAACTATTGACTGTCCCAATAACGATCGTAGCAGGACCTTCTACCTGACTCCCAGTGATGAGGTCGTGGCCGATGTTTGCCTCTTGGTTGAGGATTCTTTTCAATCCATGTTGGATTTCCTTCGCCGCAGTGCGAACAGGGCTCGATTCATCATTTCTCAATGCAATGATATTCCCGTACCGCTTAAACTGCGACGCCAATTCAGACGACAACGGGGCATACCGTAGCCAGCCGTCGATGCCGTTCTCGTCAGGAAACATGTTGGCGAAACGAGCGGAAGTTGAACTTGGAAAAATAATTTCTCCTAATGTCTATGTCGGGTTGTTGACGGCCAAGATTCCGCATATAGTAGCTATTTATAGACGATAGCATTGTTGCATTATGTTTCTGATATCAATTAGTTTCTGTTTCCATTGACTCAGCAAAATAATTGCTATTAGCCTAAATACAACTTGGAGAAGGTCAGTTGGTACACTCCATTCCCCCGCAATTCACATGCGAGGGTTCCAAAATTATTTGGCATAGCTGTTTGTAAAACGATTCATTAGCGTATCCCGCGTACTAGAGGGCGTGGGGGTTTCGAGCAGGCATTCGTCTCTCAATTGAGGCATTACTTATGCTACTTGCTACAGCTAATTTTCACCGCTCTTCTATATTTCAACTTTTGCATAAGCATAATCTCTGTTTGACACTATTGAGTTAAAGTAGATTAAGTCACAAATCGAAATTCTCAACGCATGTTTCTCTTGAGAATGAAGAATACGTAGTTCAGAAACGAGCCCCTTTCTCTGCTCCCTGTTCAATCAAGCTTCGTGTTCAGTAGCAGGTATTTTCCTCTCACTGAGCTCCGTAAAGTCCACTACATAGGACTTGAAATCCTTAGTTCCCAGTTCCTTCTTCTCAAAGAGAATATCCAGCTCTACAAAAGTGCGACCCTGAGTTTCCGGGAGCCGGAAGTACGTCCAAATGAAGAGGATGATATTGATACCACCGGTGAGGAAGCCCGTCTTGCCCTTCCAGTTACCCTCTGTTGGGTTGAGTATATACGGACCAGCAAAATAGTTGACCAAAAGAGATAGATTGTATGCGTTCCGAGACAGCGCGACGGTCTTGCTCCGCAGACGTGTAGAGGAGACTTCACTGACAAGAATGTACGCCACTGGTCCGACGGTCAACTGATAACCGCAGAACCAGAGCAGATATAGTGTGGATTGCGCGTAGCCCACGGCGGTATGTGGTGGACTCAGTGCAACAAAGCCAATCAATAATAATATGAGGCCCATCCATAAGAATCCCGCGAGATAAAGTCGGCGGCGGCCTACTTTCGCCACGATAGGAATCGCGATGATGTTGAAGAGGATATGAAGACCGCCTTGGCCCACACTCATCTTGTATGCGTTCGTAGCTGCGAGGCCAGCCAACTCGAAGAAGTAGGTAGAATAGGCAGAAATGACGAATCCACACCACAATTGAGCTGCCCAAGCGACGCAAGAAATCTCGGTTCTCCATAGATTACGACCTTGGAAACAATCCAGATAGCCTGCACCTTCGTGCACACTCTTTTCAAGGTTATTTGTCTCAACCATCGTTGCCACGGTACGATGGACCATTTCATCAGTGATATCTGCACTTCCCAGACGTTTGACCACCTTCTCGGCGGCTTCAATTTTGCCCTTACGAACAAGCCACCAAGGCGATTCAGGTGCAAATATAACGAGAGGGAAGATAATCACAGGCCAAACCCATTGTACAGCGAAAGGGATGCGCCATGCCCAGTTCGAGGTGTCCGTGTTGAGCGTGAGGAGGACGGAATAGGAGAGCAGTTGTCCGATACCCCAGCAGATGACGATCCAGATTTCAAGCAAACCGCGCAATACGACGGGACAGACCTCGGCGGCATACGGAGGGGCCATGGTAGCAAATGCACCCCAAGACATACCACAGAGCAGTTCACCAGTAAAGACGACAGAGATATGTGTAGCGAAGAAAGAGATAAAGATGCAACCCGTTAGCCAAGTCAACCACACCAACAACGATCGCTTATATCCCAAGCGATCGGTCGTAATAGCCCCGAGATAGATGCCGACAATATTTCCGACAGAACTAGAACAGCCCAGTGCGAGTTGCCAGTGAGCAGCAATCTGATACCCGGATTTTGCGTTCACGAAGTGGCCAAAATGACTCTTGAAGGATGGGAACGCCACGAGGGAGCCCAACAATGCTCCATCATAGCCATCCATGACAATAGTCAATGAGATTACCATCGACCAAAGACAGGCCTTGTAGTGCTTGCGGATAGCGTCGAGGGCTGTCAAGCGATGCTCCTCTTCCGTGGTTAGACGAGCATTCTCCCATCCAGTGGCTGCGGCTTTCGAGACTTCGACATGATCGATCGCTGCTGAGTTGGTCTTCTCGGTATCCATGCTGCAATCGTTATTATCATACCGCTAATAGCTTTGCGTGAATGGAAGGGGACATGGTTTAGAATTGGGTTTCTGGATCATGGCCAGATATAAGTCAAACGTCCAACAGCGTAGCCAAGTGTTGATTGGACATCAATCTCGGCTGAATTGATCGAGATAGGAAATGAACCACAATTCTTGTCCCATTCAATCTCCATTCTCCTGTGGAGAGTCTATCTCGAATCCGGGGAATGCGGGGAAGCGAAGGAGCCCGGTGGCTTTCCTGGATAATTACCAGCTCCAATGACTGTTTGTTCTTTCACCACGAATATAGCCTAAAGCTCAGATTATATATTGCATCTGATTACGGCAATTGAACGGCGTTTGAGAACGGCAATTGATCTGGCAATAGCTCGGATTTCTTTGTTCTGTCTAACGGCTGATCTCCCCTATTCCCAAGCTAGGTGGCTAAAGCCAACAGCACAAAGTTCCCACGTACTAACAATGAAGCGCGGATAAAAGGCACAGACAAGCTTTCTCGGACACCAACCGAAGGTTGCGAGAACGCCATCTAAGCTTATTTTGGTCATAGGCACGTGGTGGGAAGTATCAGTCCTATGTACCCCCACGCTTGTATACTCTCTTTGTACAATGTCTATTCTTCTCGGAAACATCCTATCTCCAGATATTAAAAATGCGGCAGAAGTTATCCAGATCTAATAAACTGATATGAACGTGGTATCGGCGAGATCCCATTGGCGAGGTCTTCGAGAACCTCGCTTAATATTTCCCGGTCTCAAGACAGTAGAGTTGTTTGTGGTCACGGAGAAAAGCAAAATTGTGTTGCGAATAAAGTTTCTGACCACATTAAAGTATCATTTCCGAGGCGAATAATTTCACATTCTGCCTGAAAGGAGTGAGAAAAGGCTGAACTTGCTCCTTCTCGAGTTTGGAAATGGCAAGCCCTAAACTGACCCTACAACGACCTCGAGGGGGGATCTTCCGCCTTACACCACAGTACTTAATACCCAGGGATCATAAAATTGCTGTGTTCCTTTTATGAAAATGACATCTTGAGAGAAGACTACGGGAGTCGACACATCTATCGTGGCCATTGAGAACATGTTGGCATATCCCATTCGATGTATCCCGCAATCGGACTGTTCTATCTTCGGAATCGGTAGCAACAATACATCCATTTGGCGAGAAATTGGTAGCTGTAATTGGAGCCTCATGCCGCAAAATATGCTGACATTCACCTCTTGCTGCATTTCAGAGTCGCACTGTTGCATCCATTGAACCAGAAGCAAGGAGTTTGCCATAGACCGAGAAATTCACGGCCATGCAAGGCTCTTAATGACCCTCGAGGGTGCCTATGCATCTTCCTCGCTTTATATCCCATAATTCCGGGTCTCCCGTTGTAAGGGTAACCAGAATTGGTCTATTTGGCAAAAAGACAGCGGGGAAGGCGACCCCTTTGAGGCTTTCAAGTTCGCGTAGGCATCACTAAGTTGTGGTGTCCCGCAAACACACTTTCCTGGAGGCTGAAACTGTAGCTAGGGTATTGCTATCAGATGGAAATACTAACGAGCCTTTGAATGCCTCCAATTCCTGCTGCATGGCGCCAGTGGATATATCCCAGACTTGCACTGAGTTATAGTATATCAATGCAAAAATCTTACCATCCGGAAAGTAGTGTACTGCACATTCAGGTCCGTCGTCGGATTCGATCGTCTGCTTGCAAATTCCAGAAGAGGTATTCTAGATCTTGATGCCACGCTCGGAGCTCGTCGCAAATTCAAATTCAAACCCATCAGGTGAGAAATCAAATGGCATGACTCTTGCTTCTGTATCCTTCATTACTCGAACACAAGGATCCCTTGTATGGTTGATGCATTCGGCGCACTTGATAAAGGATAATCTTTCGTCCCAAAGTTCTTTTTGATCTGACTGCTAGTCAGACATCATACAAGTGCACTGCCGTATATCTGTAAAGGAGCCTGCTCTATAATGGACGCGAAACGAAGTGTAAATGTAATGCTCTCCCCTAGAAGTCGGGTAAGGCGAGAGCTATTGGTCGACCAGGACTGTTTTCGAGTAAGCCTACAAGGTCATCCGGTCGTTATTTGATTCCACATACCTGGAATTTATTTCGAAGCCTCTTCATTGTCCTAGCACCATCCAATATCCTCCGTAAGAGGCAAAGACTCTCTAACCAGTGTAGTAAATGAGCTTCCAAGAAATCGAACACCGCATCATTCTGTGAATAATCTTCCACTTCACACAGATGGTCGGCCCAGAATAAGCATGAGTACCGAACAGAGGCCAACGGATCTGGATCTGGCACAGGATCCTCGACCAGCGTTCCGTACTCATTCAAATTATATATATCCGTTTGTGTGTATCTGTGAGAACGTTTAATGATCGTCGGCAGATGGCTGCATGCATAGGCTCAGGTCCAACAGCAAAAATTGTGTTTTTTGCTTCAGTTGCAAGGTAATCCTTTGCGGATTGATGAAGTAAATATGATTCTCTCGGACTGTCAGAAAGTATCCGCACAATCGAATAATGCTCTCCAAGTCTGTCGGGTATAATATTTCGTCTTGAAGACCGACAGCAATAGGTATCTCGCCTCTGTGAAGAGGACAGTATGCGAGGACACCTCCTGGACGAAGGAGACACCGTCTGTAATTCTCCTGCCGCCGGCTCCGGACTTACTCATCATTCGCTCATAAAATTGTGTTAAACCGCTTGGAATCGTCTGCAGCACGTCTAGAATATCGGCTTTAAGGACATCTTACAGCTCTTCGACAACCAGCGCAACCCATAGAAATGTGCTACGACTTTTGGGGCAATAAGTCGTAGACCTGTTGTTGAAGCGCTTGATCACCATGAATGATAACAAGATCTGCGACCTTGTATGAGGTGTACAAGTTGATAGCATGAGAAATGTTAGCGGTATTCTCTTCAAAGCTGAGACTTGCATTGGGATCCTGAAACCGAGCCTCTGCGCTATGTCGGATCTATTGCGACTTGATATAATCCATTTGACACGGGTTGATTGCGTGGTCATTGACTTGGTAATGAGATCTACAACCTCCCGTAGACCTTTCTGACACTCATCCAAAGCGTCGAGAGCCAAGCACACTACCATCAAACTTGGGTCCTGGAGCATTTTTTAAAAGATCCCAGACAAGATATAGAACGCTCCACCATCTTCAAAAAGTTTCGGACCCACCTGATCGTATTCCTTCTGTAAGTGAGAGATCAAGGGTGGGTGTTGGGAAATAACAGGAAGATCAGAACTCTTACAATCTCAGTTTTGTTGTTGAGATAGGAATCGGTGCCTTGACATAAGAAGTACGACAAAATCTCTCTGCGTGGTTGCCGCCGTTCCAACTCCTTGGATATTTCATCAATGATTCCAATCATAAGCATTGTTTTCCCTTTACAGACATCCCCTCTGATCCACAGCAGGCGACTCTACTCCTCATTGCGCCATGCTTGAAAGTCGGAATTATTTCAGAGCGAAAGGAGCCCTCCAGTAGACCCCCCTTGGTCTGATCGATTCGACTCTTCCCAGCTCGAGGATCTACCAATCTAAGGTCTCCAGGCAACGCTGCTCAAGTGACACTGATTTCTGATTTATTTTATATAAAGGGTTAAATGGTAAGCTTTTGAAAGTGGTTACTTTGAACGAATGATCTGTTTTACTGACAATTGTTGGTTACTAAGCTATGTCCAATATGGGCTTTAGCGCGTCCACCAACTATAATTTCCTAGAAATTATAACCACTATTCCGCATGAGGGCCATTGCAGATTGATTTGGCTAGTTATATTGGCAAGCTGGAATGTGCTCGACACGGCCATAGAGATAGAGTCAGGTACCTAGGTACGTGACGAGAACTTGGTTCAGTGGGGAGAGGTAGCGTCGGATTTCCATTAGGTATATATAATCATGAGACCTTGCTGCTTCGCAAGCTGTGCGCATCTAAAGGCACTTGCATTTGAGTCATGGATTCAAGTTACTTAAATCCTCTTTAACCTTTCGCTTCCGTGTTTGAGCAGTAGAAGTATGTGGATTACGTGGCCCAATTAATTGTCTTTCTTATATGTGTAGTGTATCATGGTGTAGCGCAGTTCTAAGATGAAAAGATGGACTCAATTGGACAGATGTATTCAGTTAGCTGCAATGGGCACCCGGATTCTCAATCTGGTATGTCTGAACAGCATCCAGGGCTCTGATCCGGGAATTCCGGACGCTCTAACTATGTAGTTTTCATTCTGCATAGTACCTAGTATTTGCAGGGGTTCGTCTATAGCGCATACAACTGCAATGTTCTTTCGCACAAGCAATATTTCCTCCAACAATGATTAGAAAGACTCGACGAGGATGCCGATGGACCCTGGCCGTGGTAGTTCTCTTACATGCATTTGTTGATGACTTGCTAGTTGCTAGGCCTCTCAACAGTAACGACTAGACAGCATAGAAACCATGATCCACGCTTAAGAGGTAGAAAGTAGTAGTAGATTGTGTATCATCAAAGATAGGACCCCGAAGTGAAGTATCGTTGGTTCATGGGTATATTACAAGTAACCCTAACTCAAGTAACTAGGTGAACACAATTACTACCTAGGTAGACTCAGGAAACATGGATTGGTATCTCTTCCAAGATCTTATCCATTTAACGAATCAACAAATATACAGCAGCAGATACAAAAAACCTATCATGGATGAAACTATACAGGAAAGAGCACAGAGTTCCTCGACCAGAGTTAACAATCAAGGTAGACACATAATTACACGTGGACACAAAAAACAAACAGAAATTAAATATAAACTAGGTACCATCCATCAAGTCATCAAACCAACGCCAATCCCATGGTACACACTTATTTTAAATACTCAACATATTCAACAAAGATATTGAAATAGACTATATATATAAATCGTTTTTCAACAAATAACAATCGGAAAAAAAGAGGAAAATGAAAGCGCAAAGGTACAATATAGATCCTTCCGACTCAATAGTCGGAATAGGTATCATAACCACCGGGATATGTATATGCCGCATTTGGCATGGAGTTTGGTGGCGGCAGGTTTTGCGCGGCACTCATGTTGAGGCGCCGTTCTAATAAAATTCAATTAGTACTCATCCTCGGTCAAGTAGAGGGGAAGGAAAGAAGAGGATAGAGGTGGTACCTTTTTCAAAATCCCGCCAGCGCTTCATCGTAATCTTACTGCTATCAAATTCACCTTCTGCATCTCCATGACCGCCCTTACCCGTATCTCCAGCCGTCTTTCGTGTATCTCCCCAACTAAAGTCATCGAATTTCCAGAATGCGTATGCCGGCAAGACAAAGTTCCATATGGGGAGGGAGACCAAATAAATCAGCATCCAGAGGACATATACCCATCTGTTTGCAGTGACAATGATCAAAACACCGGGTAGACCCAGGATCAACGCCAGAAGAACCAAGGGGATGACTTGCACGGGTTTGGAAACGATGGATTTGATGACGACGTAGAATGTGAATGAGATGGCGGCGGGGAGGACGAGGGAACCGATCATGTCGATGAAGACGACGAATTGCATGCTGAAACAGAATGTGCCGCAGAGATCGCGCACGAAGCAGAGTTCGAAGAGGTTGTGGACGGTACTGTTGATCCAGCGACGACGTTGAGATAAAAGAACCATGAAACTGTCCGGTACTGTCGTCTTGCATACTGCCTGAGGCACAAAGATTTGCTTTCGTTTGGGGAATGTCTTCAGCATCAGTGTTGTCAAGTAACGATCTTCACCAAGCAGGAGCAAGTTCTTCTTGTGAAGGGTGTCGACCACATTCTCCGAATAATGCTCCACGATATCCGGGTTAGCCAAAATAGGAACCCAATAGTTCTGGCCACCCTTGGGCGATTTGATACGGTACATGGAGAAACAACCAGGGAGACAAGTGACACCACCAAAGACAGACTCAAAGGCCTTGGCTTGGTGGTGGGAAATGTAATATTCAAACACTTGGATCATGGTTACCCAGCTCTGGGTCTTGTTGGCAATCTTGGTCTCACCACATAGGCCCATAATCTCTGGATCTTTCACCATCGCAGACACCATGTGCGTAAGACTGTCCGGGAACACTTTCGTATCGGCGTCAACCATGAGGATGATTTCGTAGTAATCAGGCGATATGCCGGTGATATTCCAAAATCCGTTGAACATTTCGAATTCGAGTTCCGTCATGCGCTCGTCAAACATAACCTTTTGCAAAAAGGACATGAGAATAATCTGACTATCACGCTTACCACGGTTTCCGGGTTTGGATACCTTTGCCTCAGCCGGTGTGCCGCATTTGACCACGACAAGCATTGGAACACGTTGCTGTTTCTCAGGTGGAATAATGGACGTCTGACCGTAATCGTAGAAACCAGCGTAAATCTTGGCCATGTTGTGTCTCTTGGAGCCGGAAGCAACTGCAACATAGGAATACGGTTGAACCTCATCGGGTGGAATAACAAAGTCGCGCATCATACCTAGTACGTAATCGGGGGTGGACTGCTCCTCACCCTTACCCTTGATAATACCGTCACAAATAACCAAGATAGTTTTGTGACTGTTGGGGTAATCCGTCAATGCAATCGAGTCCAGGGTAGAACGAATACCTTCTTCACCTTCAGAGTAACAAGTAACCAAGCATAGAGTATGCGCCAGAGGGAATCCAAACGGCTGCCATTCCGGTGGTGGCTGTGGAACAACGTTCTCATGAATGAACCCAGCGGGGCCTTCGGTAGAGCCCATAACAGTAGAATGCCTCTGGTCGTATTGCGAAATCATCAAGCTTGTTCGGCTATCAGCGGCAGCAGCATTGTGACGGGAAATTGCATCCACGCTCAACGATCCATTGCTACTGTTTCCACTCAGTTTGTACATAGAAGTCGAAGCGTTGGTCGTCGGCACAAGACGAGACGAAGAGTTCTGACTTGCCATAGTCGTAGGCTGTGCTTTGGTTCTACCACCACCCACAGCATATGGACTAGAGAAACGTGAAGTTGTGGGAAGAAAGCTTGCTCGCTTCCTAGCCATCTTCTCAGGAACAGGGGGGTCAGCAAGACGCGGAGCAGGGCGATAGATATCTTCAGACCAGTCCTCAATCTGTTGGGCACGAGCTCGACGATCCAGTGTCATTGTTGAACGATTGGCAGCATACTTCTTTGACAAGAACCAATGGAAGAACAGAGCCATGAAGAATCTCGCAGCGACAATGGAAAGAATAAACACCAACGAGACATAAAGAACGACCTGAGAAGCAATGCAACCGATCGTTTTGGTATCAATCGACCCAACTCTAATAATCTGAGACAGGCATTTTGCGATTTGCCTGTCCTCTGATGTTTGAAACGCATACGTGACATCGGTTCCTCGTATATCGGGGTTGCTTTGCATCTCCGTGAACAAAGATGGGTAAGACACTTGGCTAGAGTTCAGATAGGTGAGCAAGTTAAGATCAAGAACGTCGCCCGAATACACAATGAGATTGCGAGACTTGTTCTTCAAGTCGTCCCATGTAAAGTAAACGTCACCGGAGCTGCGCAGACTGTAGAACTTATCACGCGCATCGGCGGAAAGATGGCACATATAACCCAGGTAAGGATCAGCAGTTTTGTTAGTCTTGTAATCTGAGCCGTCCTGATTGAAGGTCTGACAAGGGAAATACCAGGCGAGCTCGCCTTTGCTGTTGGTAGGGATGTCGGAGCCTTCAGCGAGCGTAATAATATCCTTGCACGCACCGTTGACTTTCTGGAACAGAAAACTGCCATCCTGGCCATGGTATTTTACTGGCAGGTCATATAAGACATTGGAGCCTACGGGAATTCCGTATGCAGCCGGGTGGTGGGATTCGGAAAGGTCAAATGCCTGACCATGGAAGATCATATAGCCAGAATCAACGTGACCAGCAGCTATACGGACAGTGGTTGTACCGCAGACGACTGCTGTGAATCCAAAAGTCAAGAAACCGACAAAGGCACAGACCAACAAAATCAGACTAATCAAACCCATCTTCTCACGCCATGCCCGACGTTGATCCGGTGTTTTCATACCTAGGCAGGCCATGACAACGTCTGGAGCCCAGAAAGTGACCAAAACACAGTATGCGTACCACGGACTAGGAGCGGGGACATGTTCGCGGGCCTTTTGTTGGCGTTTCTCCTCTGACTCGATGTGTTTTTTAGAGCCTTTTCGATAGAGCTTCTTTTTCTTGTGACGCGAGCTGGGGGCACGCTCAATTCGTTCCATAGGTTTGTTGAGATTTCCTTCCAGGGCATATGCTTGGGCCTTGGTGCCTGTCTTCAGAGAACTTTCTGTGCTTCCTGTAGTTTCGGCGTCGCCAGAGCCATCCAAAACGGGCTCATGGCCGGTAGCAGATGGGTATGTGGCTATGTTAGGGTTCTGTGCGTATTGCTGGTAATGATAGTTGGGATGTTCGGGGCCAATTTGATTTCTTTCGGGGCGAACAAGCGACTTCTTTCTTCCCAGATCGACAGATCCTTGTTGCGCGGATGCTCCTCCTCCGCGGGAGGATGAATGAGAAACGTGCCTTCCATGTCCATGAGAGCGTCGGGGTGATGTAGGTGTGTACGGCGATTGCGGCACCTCAGTGAAAGTACCAGATTCGATATCACGACGGCGGCGTCGGGATGATTCTCTGAACCCGGGCTGACTATCTTCGCGACGCGAAGATGGAGCGTTGTTTGGTCTTTGCGGGAGTGACATGATGGGTAGAGTCTAATCGAAAGCAATGTCAATTTGCGTTCCACATTCCACGGAACTGCGATCGATCTCTTACCACGTTCCGACCGACTCCGTTGGAACAGCAATTATCCAGAAGCAGACAATACCCTACTTCTCCTCCTAGATAACGAGATTCACGATCTTCACGCTTTAGACATTAGTTCAAGTACCCGATGTTGGCCGGTAGAATAACAGGACCCTCAACAGCCGTCCCAGGTATAATGGCGCGGAAAAATCGAAAGATAAAGCGATTCGATATGATGGTATACGCTGATGAATACAGTCCAAAACAAACGTGGTTCAGAAGAAATCGTAATGGTAGCGTCTGAAACGACAATCGGCCGACCGACAACGTGATTAGAAGTATTAGCGAGAGAAAGGTCGCAAAACAATCGAAAATGCAGTCGATCCGAGAATAATACAAAAACGAGCGAACGGACGAACGGGCAAAGGGACAAACGACGACGGAGATCGTAACACAGTAACGGGCGCTGCACTGTTGTATCTATGTTATATAGTTGTAGGCTATGTACAACAGGCAAAAGGCCAACGAGCGGCGACAAACCGATGAGCGCTGCTCACTTGATCCTTATTTTTGAATGAGATAAATTGATACGACGGAGAAAGAAAGCGAGCGATGATTGCAGACTTGAGCTGCCAGTTGGAGGGGTGAGCGAGAGGAGGTGGAAGACGTGATCGAGTTGCTACGGTAGTGAACGAGGCCTGATTTTGCATATGCGGACATGGCGGCCTGAGGCTTCCAGACAATCAGACAAACATCAGGGGGCAGCGGTTTTGGTGTGGACGGGCTACCGTATAGACCACGGCATTTGGCAGCGTCAAAGCAAGGCACCGTTCTCCCCGCTTTTCTTCTTAGCTACACAACTGACTCAGTTGATGATGGCTAACTACAGATGTCAATCTGATCTGACTTGTGTCCACAGTCCAGTGTCCACTCAAGAGAAAGATTTTTTCTTTGGTGGATAGATCTCTTACTGTTAATCAAGGATTCACTTGAACAGAGACATGTTTATTTATTGTCTGACCTTGTCCAAGTTTTTCCAATTCATCAGCCAATCAGCATTTGCTAAAATGGGGTACCTCGGCACTAGCCGAACTCATCAATGGTACGTTTCTTTCATTGGCTGGTTCTATTGAGTTAGTGGAACCACTTACTCTGAATGGGTCAGTAATTTTTCGAAGCCAATCATGTCGTTCGATCTCGATCACGTTATTCAAGCCCAAAATAGATATTGACCAATATGGTTTAGCGGCATTGAAAGTCTCACATTATCCCATTCACTATCCATAAATTTTTGCAGTTTTCCGATTTTTACAATACGACAAATACGCACACATATTAGGATCAGGATCGATGGCAATAATGGGGCTTAAGCCGCTATGCCCACCGCAGATCAGTCAATGGTGGCAGAACCGGCTTGTGGAAAATTGGAAATACGTAAATCCTCCTGGCGTGAGGGCAGCATCATTACCGGTAAACATGGCCTGAGGGACTGACATAACTGGTCACTAATGAAGCGGTTGAGGATGAGGCCGAGAACTTTCAACTTTCTCTGACTTGACGACCAAGCCCCCAAGGCTTGGAGACTTGGGAGACCCCTGGAATGAAATCCTGCTAGGGCCAAGGGGACCCGGGGCTTAAATGTCCGATGCCAAGACAGTCAAGCCACTCTCGACACTTGGGACTCAAATTTGTTCGCTTTGAACATGTCGCGCAAAAAGTCACCTCATAATTGCCAAGACAAGTATCACAAAAAGCTAAGCTGAATTCCTGGTGAGGAGCTGAGTGAGTTGTCTTATGCGCTTATTCCAGCTAATCGAAAACTTCGAGACATGTCTTGATGGCAGATGCATGCAACCATGACTAAGCGATTACATGATAGTTAACCAAGTTACAGACTGAGCAGTCGTACATACTATGTTACAAAGTAGAGCCGCTGGATGTGAAGACTGACCAAAATCCGGAGACAGAAGGACCTATGAAGGAGCGTGCCTAAGATACCGCCTTAACTAGGCCGTACCAGATGTACTATGAGTCCGGTGGCTTGATACATTTTTCTGTGCTCAGGGGGTAAACATCAACAATAATCGACCAATAGATAGCCAAGGTTAACGAGGGGAAGATGGAATCAAAAATTCTTATACTTTAAGGTTTGGTCTTAGGCAGCGTGCTCAACTCCAGAGTACATTTGAGGCGCGACGCAGACGGCGAGCAAGTTCTGCCTTACACAGATGATGGCCTTTACGATGGGATACTCAAGTATCCACCATCACCCGAATCGCAAGATCAGTGCGCACGCAGACACGAGGTTCAAGGACGTATCAAAAACTTCAAGTCGACAGTGCAAAAGTTGAGCCCCCACCTCGACACGGCCAGCTTAGTCTTATGTACAACAACATATCAGCCCTTAAAAGGTTACACCTTCACCCTTCTATGCATCCTGAGAAGCAGCCATCATTGAAATTCTGATTTTGTACGTCCAGCTGTGTGACAATGCGTGCTCCTGTCGAATGCCGGTTACGTAGTTTGTTATTTATATTGTTGATGAGCTAGAAACAATAATTTGCCATAGATCTTGTTTGATCTTGGAGAAGCTGGAGCCCTGATCAACCACCGAAGATCCATATTTCCGGCTCTTGAAAAGTTTAGCGCCGCAAGACGAGCTCCTGAACCATTGCCTTTCTGTGTCGACTTGTCAAGTTTCAAAGCTGGCTGATCCCGTTTGAGGCTTTAAGGAATTGCATGATGCTCAATGATTTTGCTTGAAGTCATCGACGTAGTCCCCAGCGATAGTTATTTCTAGTCACCTTTGATGTCCCACGGAACCACGATTCAGCATTGACTCGGATCCAACTTTCAGTAGGCAGAGGTGGCTCGGAACACGGCTGTTTTAGAAGTTAGAGAACTTAGGCATACCGTAAGCCCCGCCAATTGCAAGTTTTGATAGAGTCAGCACCATTTTCACTTTGAATTGCGACTCTGACAGTTTCGACATGCACATGCACGTACAGAGGATTGCATTGGGTCTTATATTTCTTTATACCTCCGATTAATTCGAGTAATCTGTGACCGCCAATCCAGGCAGCAAACAATGCGCCTTCAGTGGCTGTAGCAGGAAAATAAAATCTGACTTTAGGGATTTGATATTATAGCTCAAGGCAAGGCAAACACTGCCGCCAACACAGCCCAGTCTTTAACATAACTACGCGTTTATCATTATTTATTGTCTCTAAGAGCTGCCGGGACGCTGTAAGACTGTCGTGGTTAGGTGTTTCCGCTTCCGTCAGCTAGCCCGCAGGCGCCAACAGCAACTTCTTATGATCTCTCTCGTCCATTACTCTCACCACTCAGTCTCTCTCCCCTCAACCACTGCGACAAGTCACCCTTCCCTCGTTTAGTGGTTGATTGTCATCAATATCAGAGCACGTACTTCCACTCGCTTCTGCAAGGCTCTGTTCGTTTGTTGGTCTACTTGGAACAGAGATCTGTACTGTACAAAAGTGAGACTTGCCGTTTTCCACGCTCCCCTCAGCAAGTACCTGCGCCGGACTCCAGGGTCGGTCGAGAAATCTACAGTTCTGCTTGCAGGCGACTCGGTTTTTCTTCCTGCTTCGTTTCTCGTTTGTATTATCCGCTTATTTTAAAGAGAATTTGACTGGGTCCCAACACTGATCAATGCACTGACTTCACTACGCCTGTCACAGGGGTCCACCGTGACATTCCAAGGAACCCGAGCGCCTTTTCTGCCTTTTACCAGATCAAATAATTCAATTGTACATTATTCAGTCAACGTTTCGTTCAATCGATCGCTTGTCTCGTGCTTTCAACTCGCCAATCAAACAACTAATAGTTAGCATCAACTACGATTGTTGTCATTCTTTGGCGCTGTTTGATCGTTGTCACTCCGAACGTCTCATCCACTTACCCTTCTGCATCAACTACTATACATTCATGATCTAGTCGCGGACGATATACACACGTAAAACTCCGCGAGCTACCGGTCACGATCCGCTTGATCTGACCTGCCATCCCAGTCAACTCCGCCAGGGAAAGAATTGGGACGTCATGGCCAGTCCGATCGCTGACACCCTGGTTCGCCCTTCTTCAATTTCCCCTCCGCCGCCGGTATACCTACGCGCATCTCCTCCGCCGGAGCCGCCAGCTTACGATCCTCCAGCTGTCCCGAATATTAATAAGTCAGAACAATCGGCCGCTCCCGAAACACGTAAAAAGGCGGTCCCAGTATCTGCCCTTACATTCAACCATGAAGCACAGATTCAGCGTTCTCCTCAGTCTCCCGTGCGTATTGATAACTCGGTGTTTGAGCACCAGGCCTACAGCGCAGTGGTTGAAGGCTCCAACGATACCCTAGACTTGCAATTGTCACATATGAACATTTCAGGAACTGTCGACCCCGCCACATCCTCCGCATCAAGAGCTGCTCTTCCACCCCGTGTCGATTCCATGCCCAGACAGGTGGTAGCCGATCGCCACACTTCCGCCAGCACCGGGTCTTGGTCGCTAGTAGGTAGCAACGAAAAAGACGAAGGTTCGAAGCAACCTTCGACGGATAGGCAAGGAGAGATGTCGAAGCCCTACAATAACTCAAACTCGTCAGAAGCTAGTTTATCCAGTTCACAGCAAATGGACTATCAGCCTCTCCAGTATCATCACCGACCACTCCGTGACTCTCCGCCGGGACGGCAATCTGGCTCATCCTCTACAGAGTATCTTCCCCAGAACCAGTTGTTATCTCCAAGGCAGGGAGCCTTTGGAACTCCGCGCCCGTTGTCCGTTTACTCCTCCACATCCGATCTTCGCGCTCGCTCGCCGCACGGCCGCAATGTCTCAGGTCACTCGCCAGATTCGCGACCAAAATCAACATATGTGGAAATGCTGAACACACCATATCCGCAACAGGTGCCATCACCATCGGCGAAGGATAATGAACACCTGAGAATGCTGCTAGGGAATAACGTCTCCCTGCTGAGTCACAAGCAAACGTTTGAGATGTACCTTGCGAATGTCAAAAAAACAAACGATCCGGCGGTTCAATACGAGTTTGCAGTGTTCATGATCAGTGCCATCCAAGAAATGTATCCAGATGAAGATAGTGTGACACAAGTTCCGTTGGACAAGCAGAAAGATGGTGCGCCGGACGTTACCAAGTCCCGCTTACTACTCGAGGCAAAGGCAATCTTACAGAGGCTTGCCGATCGCAGTTATCCCTTCGCGCAGTATTATCTTGGGGATGGTTTTTCGTCTGGTCTTTTCAGCAAAGGAAAGCAAGACTACGACCGGGCGCTGCCCCTTTTTGTGGCCGCCAGCAAGCATGGTCACGCTGAAGCGTCGTACAGGGCCGGGCTGTGTAACGAATTTGGCTGGGGTTGTAGAACGGACGGCCCCAAAGCAGCTAACTTCTACCGAACAGCTGCTACAAAAAATCACCCTGGTGCCATGCTTCGGCTTGCCCGAGCTTGCCTGGCCGGGGACCTGGGCTTGGGGAAACGGGAACGAGAAGGACTGAAATGGTTGAAGCGAGCTGCCGATGCCGCCGATATGCAGTACAACGCTGCTCCGTACGAACTGGGATTATTACATGAAACCGGATATGGGCAAGATATTTTCAAAGACGAGTCATATGCCGCTCAGTTGTTTACCAAATCAGCCGACCTCGGCAATAGAGATGCTAATTTTCGAATGGGAGAAGCATACGAGCACGGGCAATTAGGCTGTCCTCACGATCCCGCATTGAGTATTCATTTTTACACGGCGGCTGCTCAACTTGATCACCCCCAGGCTCAGATGGCGTTGTGTGCGTGGTATTTGCTTGGCGCGGAGCCAATACTTGAAAGAGATGAGATGGAAGCGTACGAGTGGGCTCGGCGTGCTGCAGAACAAGGTAAGAAACATTACTGAAGCTATAGGGCCATGCTAACGAGTTATCAGGACTCGCAAAAGCTCAATATACCGTAGGATTCTTTACGGAGAGTGGGATAGGATGCCGCCGTGACCCGCTTGAAGCCAATGTCTGGTACGTCAAGGCAGCGGATCAGGGAGAGGAAAGGGCGAAACATAGATTAGCAGCTATCCAGGCGGCTTCAGAGGGAGCCAATCCTATGTTGGCTGCCAAGTCAAAGAAGAAGGGTGATAGACGACCTTCAGATGGAAAAAGTAAGCCTTCTTTGCAGTATTTCCTGTCCTTGCTGACCTCGGTTTAGAAGACAAAAAGTTTCTCGGTATATTCTGAGCTACTGCAATAGCAACAGCAATTTCACGGAGTTGATCTCTGTCAGTTACGACAATGTCTCGAATATTACATGATCTAGTTCGTGTTATTTCGAATACATAAATGCCATATACCCCTTAGCCTCGAGCCGGGATAATGTCTCATTTCATGCTTTTTATACAAGCGTGTTGTGAATACGAAATTACCATACGACCACAACTTATCTGCTATCGGCTTTTTCTATCTATCAACCCGATGAGCCAAGAATTTTCAAGATTCGATTACAAAGCATATGGGAGTTTTCTTTCTCTGCTTCTTCTTTCATTCATTCGACTGCATTTCAAGTCCATTCAATCTATAACGCACAGCAACTTAATCATTCATCTTTTTTTTCCCCCTTCGATTTCCGGGCGTTCGATTTGCACAAAATCATGGTTTGGAGGGTTTGTGTTTTGTTATTTTTTGTCAATCTTTGCCTAATACTTGTCTCATGAGCATCTCTTGTTTGCTTCGTCTCATCTTGGAAAATTTTTCTTTGATAATACATAGTAGGTAATTGATTACCTGGGTACGATAGTACATACATACAAATGCATCCATTTCATCATCTCTCTAATACCAAAGTATCATCACGAAGCTGGGTCTGTGATGTATCTAATATCCCCTCCTCCTATGAAACAAATTAACCAACTCCTCTCCCCTTTCCAACTTCTCAAGATTGATCTTCAACACATCCAAAGCACGCACAAAATATTCTTGTCCGGACCAACTTATATGCGGACTTATCTGCACATTCTTCGCATCCCACAGAGGATGATCAGCAGGTAACGGTTCGGGGTCAGTGACATCCAGCGCAGCGCCACGGATTTGTTCCTTTTCGAGCGCTGTGAGTAATGCGTCTGTATTGACGATTTTGCCGCGAGATATGTTTGTTAGGAAGCCTTTTCTTGGTGGGAATTTCTCTCCTTCATTTGCGGATGATATTGTTGACGGGGAGAGAGCGTCAGACCAAACCTCAAACTCCTCACTATCGAACAAATGGTACGTAGCTGTCGTCAACGGTAATGAAATCACCACATGATCTGGTTTGGTTTCGCGTAGAAACCTGCGAAGATCATCTTTGCTGGTGCCGTGGTGCCATTCCACAGGGAAAATGCCGTCTGAATCCCCCGTTCCAGGGACGATGTACCCCCTATCTTCACGAGATTCGGGTGTCTCGTGTGCCGAGGCAGTATAAGCGTAGACTTTGGCACCTAGTGAGACCGCTATTCTCCCAACTATCACTCACCGTCAGCACACCTATCCATCATTTCAACATCTCGAATAAGAAAAAAACCAACTCTGCCGCCCAATACTGCCATACCCCAATATCGCAACCCGTTTACCCACATGATCACTCTGTGTCACCTGCACATACTGCCTACTTATCCATTCATGTCTCTTCTGACCTTCGTAGAGGCTATTGTAATGTTTAGAACTAACCAGCCAATTCAACAAGACCCATTCAGATATGGGGGGCCCGTGGATTCCGGAACTGGTTGTCAGAGGTAAATCTGTGTTTTTGATGTAGGGTTCATTTATGAGGCCGTCAGCGCCAGCGGAGAAGGTGTGGACTAGTTTTATGCTTGGGTCTCATATTAGTCGGGGAATTTTACAGGAAGGAGAGGGGGGTGTACTTTGGTACACTTTCTGGAAGTGGGAGATGGCGTTGGGTCATTAGAGCGATTACTGTTGCTCTTTCGAGGATATCTGTATATTTCATGTCAGTTATCTGCATTCTCATTTATTCAATGGTCTTGGAAATACCCTTTGGAACATTCTCTTCCAGCGGTTTACTAGTATCAATATCCAAACTAGTGATTTCTAAGCGTGGAAACCGGCGTCGAATATGGTCTAGCCATGAATCGGGCCAGTTCATTCTGCGTAGGATGAGGAGATGTTCGTTTTGGAAGATGCCTGCTTCGCCCATTATGAATCTCGATATAGCAAGTGACTACTGTATGATTTCTTTGCAATTGAGTGAGAATCGAAGAAGAGTTGAAAAAAGAAACAGGCGGGAGGGGTGGATTGATAAGACTGATTGATTGTTCGAGCTACTGCAGCTATATATGACCCCACGATCAATACGATTGGCTGCTGAAGCTGTCAGTTCGGCGTGACATAGCGCGATATTTTAGTAGATCCATTGCATGATTTGCATCCATCTAGTCTGGAAAGATGTCTTTAGTTAAAATGGAAGATAGGATATCGACCAAGATCATGTGATTTTTGCGCACCTTCCCGATTAGGCAATCAAGTGGTTGCGTCCTTGGCGTCAATTGAGCTGCTCAAGAAGTCTTCGGGTTTTTGAACTTCATTTCTTTCATGCTCCTCTTTATCAGCACTCGTTATATAGCATCTGTTTAATCTCGACATCTTAGTCTGTTATAATCTTACCTCTACACTTCAGGCCACCAAGACCGTATACGACTATGAACGTTGAACATGTGCATTTCGTTCATCCGCTGGATCTTCAAGCCATTGGCCCAGAACGTACATTCTTGCTAGGAGCCATCAGTCTTCTGGGTCCTGGAACTCACAATGTTATATATCCCTCTTTCATAAAAGTCCTTTCGAAACAGAATCGAAATGACATGAAACTGTGCCCTAACGGAACAGAGTGAGTCATTACCTCTTCTAATTCTCTATATTGGTTAACATGCCAAGAATCGAAATGTTCTACCCTGACCTCCTGAACGACTATGCATTGCAATTACTACTCGACGAACAACGATCCAAAGTCTATCGCCCAATGTTTAACCGGGCAAGCGTCCTGCAGGCACTGGCCTACGACCAAAAGATCAAGGTTTTGACAGCGACAGCGAAAGCTCTTCATCAAATAATCCCAGATCAGAACGGCGAGGATACCACGTACGACTATTTTGAAATCTACATCAGGCATTATGATTACGTTCTTGGTCTGGCGACAAACTATCGGACTTTTGAGAGAGACGAGTTATTGCAGATACGGATGCCGGTTGAATTTGGTATGATGTTACGGAACTTTGCAGGGTATGTGTTGTAGTTGTTGGTTGTGATTATGGCTTACAAATGAGTAGATTTCTGCGAGAAGTAGGTCATAATGAGAATGCAGTCTATCTTGCAGCGATCGGTTTGAAGATTATAAGGGACTATGAGTGCGATTCAACCAAGATGTCGACCGAAGCTTCTGAAGAGCAGCTTGACCAGCTGAAAGCCCATTTTCTGAGTATTAGGGGTTATGCTGCCATTCGAGCCTGTCAATATAATATGGCGAGAGAGTCACTTGAAGGGTGCATTGAAATTCGTCGCAACTTCGTCGGTCTTGTTGCAAAAGTAGACTTGCTACTTGCAAGAGGGCATCTTGCATATCTATTGGCTGCAGAGGGAAAATATTCAGAAGCTCTCGACGAGTACAAATCCATATTCAAGAAGTTTGACGACTCTGACCTCATGGACGACTACGCAAAAAATTCGGCTATACAGATAGCCACCATGATTGGCATACTACACACGATTAAGGGAAACCTAGACCAGGCGCAAAGCCCGCTGACGTGGGCAGGTCCTACCACCTTGAATCCTATACGTCGTACAGCTGTTGAGCATGCACTCGGAAACCTCCGCTTAGCAGAAGGAAAACTTTCAGAAGCGAGAAAACACTTCATGACTTGCAAGCATGCATGGCGAGATGAAGGTACTTGTATGCACCACAACAAAACAGGACTCGAGTACGCAATCAGTACACAGTACAAATTAGCTATCATTGATGTACGGGATACCCAACCAGGGGGTGGGCCAAGTGCTGCCAAGTAAGTACAACCTTTTGTATCCGAGTCAACTGTGAATTGCTCACATATGACGGAAGGTTTGAAATTGATCATGGAATTCAGCTGTGCGGAGATTCTCCGTGCTGGCTTGTATGGAAGAGTCGATTGCTATTTCTCTGGGAACATGTAAAACAGATATACCCCGGCTTTGCAACAGTTTCACCGAACGGTAGCACCGATGATGTGAGTGAGAACTCTTTAGGACCCCCAGCAATAGAAAGTACTGTCAACGTTATGGAGGGCCTTCCTGCGCGCGAATGTACCAGTGATGAGCAGGTGGCCAAGTATGTGCCGTGGGATATACGATGATCTGGCGAAAGGATGACTATTTGTTTATCCGCTTATCCGTTGTTTGCTCTGCTCATTTATCTATTCTTGAGATCTTATCCTTAGACCTATTTTTATAGACCACTAATCTATAATCCAGCTTTTATCCTCTCCTTAAGAATAGACAACGGCACATCTTCCTCATCGTAAAACTCCACGTCCTCATCAACCCCAAAATCATCCAATCTCTCCCCTTCCGCATTCCGCCACGCTTCCTCCCCCTCATCAAAATCGACACGATCATTGACCTCAGAACTAGATTGCTGTCCTTCTTCCTCAACTTCATCCCCTTCCGAATCCTGCACAATCTCTTCATCCGACTCATTTTCTTGTGCTGATTTGTTGGTCTTATTGTATCGTTCATGGAACTTTCTCCTCCGTCTGACGATACCATCGTTGATCCCCGCTCGTCGAGCAATATCTTCTTCTTGCCGGCGTCTGAACGCGGCCATTTCATCAGCGGCGGAATCATAATGTGGGATGGTGAATGGATCTGCTGATGTTAATATTGGCCGTGATTTCCGCGGTATGCGATCCGGGTCTGGTGGTGGCCAGGATAGATTTAGATCTGTTCGTAGAATTAGTATTGAGATAATCCTGTTGATGATACGTGGAATAGAGAAATACCCTCAAATTCATTGACTTCAAATTCAAGACCAGATGCTCGATCCGGTGTCCTTGCAAATGGCCAGAACCAGCTTAAAACCTTATCAATCTGTCAGTACCCTTTTCCACCAAGAACAACTACAGGTAAAAGGGGATAATACATTCCAACTCCCACCCATCCCAGCTCGAAAATTAGTCCAAATACCCACATCATACGGAAACTCCTGCTTCCGAATCCGGACTTTGATCCCATCAGGTCCATCCAAATACCCGCCAAAATACCTCGCGCGCCGAAGTAGAGTCTTGTGACGCTCGATTTCCCAGGATTCGATGGTGGTGACGTTGCCGCCTATTGACCAAAGTGTGCGGACTAGCAGCACGAAAAGAGCGAATAAGGTCAGACTGTTTACGACTAGTAAGATGAATAAGTGGCAGAGCGCTGGGATGCTGGGGCCGAGATACTGCACCCGGTCTTATGTTAATGGAAAATCAGGCGGAGTTATAGGAGGGGAGAAACTCACACTAGGCATATCTCTATTCGCCCAGATTATGCCGACTCGAGTGAAGATGAATGATTCAAGATAAGCCATTGATGCAACAGCATAGACTAAGAAGCGTACAAAATGCGGGAGTGTGAAGTGAGAGACGCAGTTGCGTGTCCAGGGACAGTGATGGTCCATTTTTGGTATGCATCTATAGTCAAATTAGCAAACTACCATTGAAAAAAAATTATTTCTATGCGTAGAGAGGATAGGGATGGGTTACCGTTGACATATCTTGCAATGATGCGCTCTCGGCGGCTTAAAAGCGGCACACTTCCTACACCACCTCTGTCGCGTCAAAACATACCCATCATTTCTATAATCTCCATTATCATCTAAAGAAATATTCTGACCCTTCGGAGTCCATTCATTTGGCACACGACCAGGATCAACAGTACAAGCACGATAATAACAAATCCATATACAAGCTACTAGAGCATTGAACTTGAATATTTCGGCTGGAGAAAGTGGGCTCGGTTCGAGAAATAGGAACAGGAACTGAGATGTATAGGAAAGGAAGATTATAAGCGCGGACACGGCGGGTATTGCCAGATAGCCTACATCGAGTGATTCGCCGGCCATGATGGATGCATTGTTGTTGGACAGTTGTTCAGGGGATGTGTTCTGTCTTTTTGAAGGAGGTCAGCTTGGCGGAGGATAAATCCATTTTGGATGTCTGGTTTGTTAGGCATAAATTTCTTACATAATCGGAAGGACGCAATCAGACAGATCTATGGGATGCTTATTTTGACGACAAAATTTCATTTCTCGTTGAAGTATATCGAAATTTCAAATAATATTGCTAAATAGATGAATCGGACGTTAGTAATGAATTGCTCAATGTCACATGACTTCGCGTGTCGTTCGTGACGCGGGTGTTTCCACAACTTCAGAACTCATCCTGGATCCATCCCATGCTCAACTGTCATCGATCGCAACAGAGAAGTCAACAATGTCCTAATCAAAATGCCAATCGCCGCTCTGCCTCCTTCTACGGCCCAGGCAATCGGCTCAACTTCCGTCCTCCCGAATCCCTGCGCCGTCGTCAAGGAATTGATAGACAACGGCTTAGATGCAGGCGCAACCTCCATCTCAGTAGAAATATCCCCAAATTCGGTGGATATAATCCAAGTCAAAGATAATGGCCACGGTGTTGCTTCAGAAGATTTTGAGAATCTCTGCAAACGAGCATATACTAGCAAAATTCGAACGCTAGATGACCTGAGGAATATTGGTGGTCAGTCTTTGGGTTTTCGGGGATTTGCACTGGCGAGTGCGACTGACATGGTTGACTCGTTGACTGTCACGACAAGAACAAAGAATGATGTTGTGGCGTCAGTGTTAGAGTACGATGCCCAAGGTCGGCTTGTCAGGTATGCGATGAACGTTCGTATAGTGACTTCGTATGGTCTGTGCTAATCGTGTAGCACGGAGAAAGCATCTCATACTGTTGGCACTAGCGTATGTCTGAATGGATTTCTAAAGAAGATACCTGTCAGGCGACAGGCTGCTGTAAAATCCGCGTCCAAAACGATTTCCAAGATAAAGAAGTTGCTTCAGGCTTATGCAATGGCGAGGCTTGGAATACGTCTGTCGTTGAAAGTCTTAAATGGTAGGAATGAGAAGGATAACTGGACTTATGCGCCATCCTCAACTGCGAGCATTGTCGATGCATCTCGGAAAGTAGTTGGTGTGGAGACTGCTGGCCAATGTGAAAGCAAAGCTTGGCCAGAGAATGTCGAGGATTCCATTCCTTCGGTCAACTTGCTTGCCTATCTTCCGAAAGCAGACTCTGGTAAGCCCTTTACATAATTTTCAACTTTGTGGTATATGCTAAGAATGCAGACTTTTCAAAAGTTAATAATTCCAGTCAATACATTTCGGTCGATGGTCGCCCATTATCCTCTGACAGAGGTACGGCAAAGGAAATTATCGAACTATACAAGTCTTATGTCCGCTCAGCAGCAAAGGCAACTGGAAATTCAACGCTCGGGGATCCGTTTCTGAGTTTACATATTTCATGTCCGCCTGGCGCATACGATGCAAACGTTGAGCCTGCAAAAGACGACGTTTTGTTCGCAGAACGGGAAGAGTTGTTTCAAACAGTCGAAGACATGTTTAAAGCAACTTATGGAGAGCCGCAGACAGCTGCGGACAGTACAAAAAAGCAGCCCAGCTCTGTCAATGGGTTTAGCGTTCTGTTACGACAACCTGCTATACAAAAGCCGGTTTCTCCACCAACAACCAACCAACTTCCTACTCTTACAAGGGAGTCGAGAAATGTTGAAGATCTAGCTGCGACGCTAGCAGCGCACTCCACGGACGATAGCTTGTCAGAGGCAGAACAGCCTGAGGTTGCATCGAAGGATAACGGTATCAATCCATGGTCGATTGCAAAAACGCACTTTTTCCACCATTCCTCCAAGTCAAGGCAAGAAAGTCAATTTGTTACGCCAACACGACCAAGTTTTAGGCCTACAGGTGGACGAAATGCAGGAGCTACGCAATCGAGCCCCTCTGAAATTTCAAGCCCTTATTCTCAGCAATCTTCGCCAGACGATGGCCCTTGTACATCCCGTAGATCCATTTCATCATCTTCAAGAGAGGCTGGAAGATCTAACAGTTATACCAGACCATCAAGGGAGCGGGATAGGGAACGATATGGAAATGGGTCCCTCGATACGTGGTTCATCAAAAATACTGGACCAAGACTCCCAAATCGGTCTCCAGGAGAGACATTGGATGATGATCTTGAAACTGAAAGCGTCATGCTTGATAATCTCCACAATCAGACTACCGAGAAGTCGCCACGAATTACCAATAAACCGTTCAAAGTCCCTCTTCCAAATCACTCAAACAAAAGCCAGTCGCGACAACCCTTACTTTCTCCAGGCGCTGAGCCCATCAGTGCTGAATCCGAGAGAAGGCAAGAGTTTCCAGTCATGGAAGAATGGTCAGCACGCCTTCACCAGAATTTCCCGGACGATCAAAGCGTATTCAGTAGCCAAGATACGGAGAGGGCGCTCGACTTTGAACGTAGGAAGAAAGCAGCCAATCTCGCCCGTCGACAGCAGCTGTTGAAATCTCGACAAACATATCTGGCCAGTCCAGCAAGCAGTCAGCCTGCAGCAAACTCGCCACATACCAATCGATACTTGGCAGCTAGGGTAACTCATTTGCAATATAGCCAGGAAAGTCAATCAAGTCAGCTTCAAAAAGTACAATCAACTTCGAGTGACGGTTTCATGAAGGAGAATGATCCGCGAAAATACCTAATGCAGCATCAGTCCGAGCTGAGAAGTTCTCGAGCGAATGATGCCACTAAGAAGCAGAAGCCGATACCTACCAGCCGCTTCCCGCTGGAAAATATCCCAAAAGGATTTGATATGCATAACCTCGGCATGAGGCTCAACATATCTTTGCCCCTGCTGACAAAACAATGTAGCTTTATGGCAGGGGTCGACTGTTTTGTATCTCACAAAGGTGAGTATAGCCCATTTGGTCCCGACGAACCCAATCTTCCTGAAATATGTAAGATTTGGGAAGTCACAATCGCCAAACTCATAAAAGAAAAATATCGTTTAAAAGAAGTTGATCTTTATGATGCTGCTGGTGGATCGGACGAGGCGTTTACTGAGGGGATTGATATCTATACTGCTATCCAATCGAATCTATCCAGATGATTTCCTTCTTTCACGTAAATGTGTCAAGATTTATATGCCGCTATAGGAGCCTGTGAGAATGCTGAAATAAAAGAATATATGAAATATATAGATTAGCAACGCTGAACCGAGATCATAGTCTAATATATACATCGAAAGAAGCCGTCAATCATAAAACCCCAAGGACATATGATGAAGTCAACTAGATTCAGCAATGATCACAATCGCCAATACCAGCAACACCACTCCTGCCTATGGCATGAATTAGCTCTGCACGTTAAATGTTTGGCCGCGGAAAGAAAAAGAGAGAGGTAAAATTGCATACAAGAAAAGTCATAATTCCAATCCCATGCAACTCCCACCCTCCCGCCAACACTTTTCCTCTCGCAATCGCATTCTGTTGTCTCCAAAACCGATAAGCGCCCAACAACGCAACGAGAATCGCACAGACTTGATACGCAACGCTTAATGGGACACCGACAGAATGGAAATTTACGCGTGACGGAGGACGTCCCGATGCTTGGGAATTGGATGTTTGCAGGCGGAAGAGTTGTGCCACGAGAACCCCTTGGATCGAGAAAGTGGTTGATGTGCGTAAGTAAGCTAGGAATGTTCTTTCCAACGCTTTCCCTTTAGTTAGTAAACTACACACCGTGAATTTCAAGGATGAAAGAAATACCGAAATAGTCCCTATTCCCCTTCTGTGGAACTTCCAACGTGATATTCCGTGCCCAAAACCGTCGAATTGCCTGAAATCTCTTGTTCTTATTTCTACTCCCCCTTGTAGTATTATTGCTTGTACTGGTGACGGTGGTAGTTGCGCCGCTATGTCTAGGGGTAACCCGATATTCGCCGGACGATAATGAGCCTTCAGATGTACTTTCGCTAGACATTCGGCGTATTTCGTCTAATTCGGTGGCTTCCCGGGCACGACTGCTAATACTTTCGAAGCTTTCTATGCTTTCTCTGCGGGGGAGATTTGTTCTTTCTGTTTGGGATTCGCGTTCCCTTGTGCATGGCTGCTCCTCTTCATTGACTTGGGTCTGTGGGTGTTCCTCCTCGTCAGGTGAATTATTCCATTGCTCGCCGTCGTTGCGTCTCGTCGCTCGAGGTGAGATTGTATCATCTTCATAGTCAGCAATTACCTCTGCCATTCCGATTTATCCTGACTGTTATTATGCGATACTCGTCTGGCTGATGATTTGCGCTCCGGGCAGATGTTGTCGTGTTGCATGGCACAATAATTATATCTGGACTCGGAAGTCGTATCCTCCTCGACAATTGATCTGTTCAACAATCTGAATCCCAACCCAGATTTGTTGTTGCGTGTCGAACACAATTCAGTTGTAAGAATAAATCATCATCGGTGAAGTCACCACCTAGAAGACTTTAGTCGTCCGGCGAAACCATCACCCAATCACTTCCCCATCTTCTCCTTCGCTCTGATTGCCGACAGAACCTTGTTTTCGTCTGCTTCCGGAGAGGATCCATAGTTGCCTGTCCTAAGCCAATCATATCGTCTCATTAACTCCTATATCACTGCAGTTTGCAGATAAAAGCAAGCCAGGTATAGGAACATCGAGAATTAACAATGGGGCTATTTAAACACCATATACAATATGCAATGCACAACCTCAGCCCTATGGATCCAAGTAATACAAGCTTAAATTGTTTATTTCGTTAAATGTGTAGCAATTGACCAATAAGAGAGAGAGGAAGGGGTTGATCCGCTATGGCGACATCGCGGACCAATTGTACTCTTGCTACGGGTATTTGCTTATTTTGTCTGCTCAACAGCTTAGAGGAGAGGATTTATTGACGTGAGATAACTCCTGTGAATTGCATTTCTTGCTTTCTCGCTATTTAGTTAGTTATAGGTACAATACACTTGGTGTTGGTATCCAGAATCCAAACGTTCAAACCCAGCCAAGTTCAGTCATTAGTCATGAAGCAAAGATTACAGACAAAACGACAACAAAAACAAGAGAAAGGAAGAAAAAACACCGCGATATCTTCAAAATCCCATTCATTAATTTAATCAATCAATTCCGATCCATGCCCCCTCGCATAGTCCCCGCCATCGCCCTGTCGGTTCGCTGGCCTGCGCCGTTTTGTAGTTGATAGCGTTGTTTCTGGGGCGATGATGTGGAAGACGCCAGACCAGCAGTACCCTGTTCACTTGCGGTAGTGGCAGGAGCATTAGGCGCCATGCAGATATATTCTCCATCACCACCTTGAGCTCCTACTGTCACCCAGACATATTTTCCTACTCCACTGGATGGACGTTCCTGTGGACCATCCCAGAAGATCTCTGTCGGTTGCGTATTTCCAGTGGTCGTGGAGGTGGTAGGTCGACCACCTAGACGGCCGTAATATACCCAAGTGCTGAGAACTTCTTTGACGAATTTCATCTTCCGCATAAAGCAATTGGCGTGAAGGACGTCGCGTAATCGGCCATCTCCACCAGTATCAGTCGATTCATTGGCTACAGCCAGGAATGTAGCTGCTTCATCTGAAGCAACAGCGCGAGTATCAAATCCAGACGGATGCATTTTGCCTTTAGCAGCTAAATATCGTGCCGCAGATGGCGATAGATGGTAAAAGTCGATCCATGGCGAGGATCCTCTGCTTTTGCTATGTGAAATAACGAGCTTGGTATGGTCGGGAAAATTGAACTATTCAACTTAGTATACACGACCATAGACATGACGGTATCGAACTCACCTGAAAAGCACCGTCTCCAAATCCCCAAACACCAACATTGCCCAACCGTTGATAGAATTTGATGCAAACATCTGATTCTTTCGTCATACTTGGCTCGTCGCTCGTAGCATCATCTGCGCCGTGCCTACCCAACGAGCCAATCATATATTTCCCGAATTGATCGACTAGTTTCACTCTCTTCACCTTTTCTGCCTCAGATTTTGCTTGCTCTGGGGGAATGTCAGTCCTCACTTTGATCCCCATAGCTCCGTTTCCACTAGTAGAGACCTTGACCTCGAACACCTCTGGCCGCACAAGAACACGCTTCATCCCACGAACTTCGGTAGACCCGTGTTCTGTATTTTCATAAAACTCTATAGGTTTTCCGTTTCGTGGCACGAGTTGATCAACTTCCGAGTATGCATACTGAGCTGAGTCTCGATTCTCTAAACATCGAGACTTGCGTCGGATGTGTTTCTCTCCGTCTCGTAAGATGACACCGCTTGCCGCTTGGCCGTGCTCGCCTTTGAACACGCATCCAACTGTGCCGTCGTCTAGTATATAGCCAATGCCATAGCGATTTGTGTAATCAACCCATTTGATGACGTATGGATGAGGACGACGTTTGAAGTGAGAACGGTATGTTCGCGATGCTGAAGGAGTCATATTTCGAAGCATAAGTTTGATGTCGACAACAACGTCTTCAGGAGAAGAGCGGGGAATCAAATCGAACTTCTCATTAGGATGTATAAGCGGGCTCGCCCCCAGTGTTGATCGTGGTTTATTGGAGGATGTACTGGATTTGCTGGAAGTTCGTGCATGATTTTGGACCGCATCTGCAGGTGGCTGCGACGATTTGTATATTTGCTGTGGTTCCACTGGGGTTTCCGATCTTTCGGGTCGGGTTTCATATCCAGAGGCTGGTGCTCGCATATTCCTTGTACGAGACGATCTGGCGACAATATTATCGTTTAACGGCGTAGCTGAACGTACTTCGTCTTGACTAGGAGGTAATGGCCTGTCCATAGCGGTCTCATACTGGCGACGTGATTGAGACCGAGTCTTACCCATCCCAAGACCATTAGGTACACTGTCAGATTTGGGCATAGGAGGTGCAACAAGCCTATCCAAATCTCGAATGGTAGCTGAGTACGATGCGGCAACTCCTCTAGGAATTCGAACAGGCCTTTGAGCCAAGCCCTTTGGAGGAGAGTCGGGGGTCATATCACGAGAGCCAGAAGGAGTTCTCCTTGACTGCGTAGTTGTAGCTGGTGGAGCCCGCATTGTGGAAGCCTGTCGACTTGATGTACGAAGAGGTAATGCTTGCTGGCGAAGTGTGGCTGCATGGCTTTTCGGTTTTGCTTCAAGCCGTCGCGATTGTGCTGCGGCCAGAGCAGCCTGCGTTCTCGCCACGGAAGCTGCATTCATCTTTTCCGTGGTATCTGACTGAGACAATTGATCATTGCTATCATCGGAGCTATTCGAATCGCTGAAATCGGTTGCTGATGGAACAGCATTATCAGGAACGCTCCAATCACCATCGGCCCAGACGGGATACTTATAAACAAAGTCTGCTGGTAGTGGGATGACAGGCGAAAGCCCCTTGTCCGTTTCTGCTGATGTTTCTGAGAAGACACTCTTGGAAGAATGTGTGCCGGCACATTTGCGAGGATTTCCATCCCGTTTGAAACCGACTCCACACTCGGCGTAAAACGCCTCTCTGCAAAATGCATATCTTTCTCGGGGATCTTTGATTTGTGCAGCTCTGCTTCGATATTTACTTTCATATTCCAGACTATAACCTTGTATCATTCGATCTCCGTGTGGTTCTTCCATCTTTAACCAGACTGGTTTCATCTGTTTGCACGCAGGGTCTAGCGATCGGGGAATACACCCGGGGTACATGTTGAAAAACTCATGGTCGACAATCTCATCTGCAGAAGGCCGCTTCTCTTCATCCAGGTTCAGGCAAGAGCTGACAAGGGTCTTTGCTTCGACTGGGATGTCGTTGGCACATTCGTTGTCTTTTGGCCAGACATAATTTAGGTTCTTGACCTTCTTGTATATCTCTTCTTGTGTTTTGGATTGAAAGGGTGGAAAACCTGCCAGCATGGCAAAACTATATTGCGTTAGCATTCCATAGTATATTTGTGTTCGGACATATTACCAAATAACGCCTAATGACCATATGTCCACTTTTTGATTGTGACCGCCTTTGCTTCTATCAATGACCTCCGGTGCAATATAGTTCGGAGTACCGCATAGTGTTTGTCGTCGCTTTGCCTCTTTTTCTGACAAGATCATAGCCGCCAGTCCGAAATCACCAACTTTGATGTCCATATTCCGGTCCAAAAACAGGTTGCCCATTTTGAGATCTCGATGGGCGACGTTTCGCTTATGTAGATATTTTACTGCGCCGCAAAGCTGAATCATGAATCGTCGGACTTCAGGTAAGGTCAGCGATTTTCGTTTTCGAACCATATCCATCACCGAACCATTAGGACATAAATCAAGGACCACGTATGTACAATCGAAATATGCGAAAGCGCGGTGAAAGCGGACAATATTTGGATGTCGTAATTTAGAATGAATCTCGAGCTCAGTTCGGAACTTTTGATGCTATGTCAGTTTTGTACCTTTTCCTCCATTACGGACATATCGCACCTTCTCAGCCATCTTTTTCTGGGTCATTTCAGATCGAACAACTTTCAGCGCAAAGACTCGGCCATTGCGCACAAGCTTTCCTTCGTAGCAGACAGCAAACCCTCCTTTTCCGAGGAACAGTCCTGTGGAATATTCCTCACCGTCTTCCCCAGGCTCCCTCACGATAGAAGGTGGCGGCGGCGCATGGATTTTGGAAGGCGCGGCCTTTGCGGCCACAGGAGCCGGAGGGGCGTGACGATCCACCTTTTTATATGCTGCAGACGGTTTGTTTTGCAGTGGAATATTCGTTGAGCGAGGGGACAGCGGTTCCATGTCCGTTTTAATAAAAGGATATGGTGGGTGTGTCGATTAGAAGGTGGCAGTCCATGGGTCGACAGGGCATGAAATGTACCGTGCGGCGGACTGCGAATAGTAAATAAAATCGTCTTCGTAAATCGCGGTAATGGATATAGGTTCAAGAACGCTGGTTCTCTAACAATGCTGTGGTGTTGTGTTGCAATTGCCTCCTGATGAGAATGGATATTGCCGATACAACGTTTCAGATGGCCCGCGGGTAAGCAGACGGACCCAAGGTAGGATCAGCGGTTCAGGAGAGAGCTGATGGGTAGGTAGGCAAAAGAACAATGGTCCGGTAGTTAATTGTTGGGATCACTGTGAAGGAATACTCCATAAATAATGCGCATCTATTGTTGAGGTCAAGGGTAGCTCTTTTGTAGAAAGATAGAAGAAATGTCTCGCATTAAGCGCGGTGGCTGGTACCGCCCGCTTTAGGAAATCCATAAACACATCGCGGAAGCGGAAGATTATTTATCCGCAAGGCCATCCCTAAGGCAACAACAACAGTCTTGGCATCTGAACCATCCCGCTCTGCTCCGTCATAGTCTGGACGACTACATTTAAATAGTGCAGATTGCATTATTCCTGATACTATACTGCCATGTCGCTTACTCTGAAACTCTCGTCTCTTGTTATCCGTACGCTCTCAAAACCAATTGCGGTATGCCAGTCTACAGGACCACTTTTGACTATGTTCTAATTATCTCCTAGAATAAGATCAAAGCTCAAGCCCGCGAACATGAAAGGTTCCGACGACTATGCGTCTCCATGGCACAGGCAATTCATCGCATTGACATGCGATTAAAGCTAGGCGTCCTACGAGATACAGCAGCAATCGAGGAAAAAGCTGCGAAAGAGGCGGCTGAAGCAGCAGCGCGGAAGCATAGGTCAAAAGTTCCCACTGCCAAAACTGAGGTCGAAGTACAAGCAGAGAAAGAGGCGACGGAGGAGGCCAAGAAAAAGGCAATTGAGGAAGTAAAAGCAAAGCCTTTACCGCGGATACGACCGTTGTCCGAGTCCAAGGCTATCGATTCCGGTGCGAACTTCATCAGCGAAACATTCCTTTTCCTGGTTGCTGGCGGCTTGATTGTTTTTGAGTCGTGGCGGTCCAGACGCAAGGAGACAAGTCGTCGATCAGATGTCCAAGATCGGTTGGTCGAGTTGGAAGAATCGGAGAAAGCGGCTCGAAGGGCGCTGGGAATACTTGAGAAAGAGCTTCTAGAAATCAAAGCTCAACAGGCGAAGATTCCTGTGAAGCAGATGAAGCGGATTCTTCCTCAAGAAGTCTGGGAGGATGAGGTCCAGGAAGTTGCTCCTATACAGGAGGACCAAACCTGGCTGTCTAAAATACGATCTTATTTCCCTTCTTCAACCAACACGACTCAGACTTCGCCAGCGATACCCACACCCACGGAAGAAGAAACAACTGCTACAGCTAGTGACTCGCCACATTCTATAATACCTAGTTTGCTGAAACCCGGTCATACAAGCCCTTCACCGAAAGATTCGTGATTCTCCTTTACTCTTTCTAACATGCATTGTCGAGACATCTACTTTATGATACCCGTGTATACATGAACATCTATTCTATCATTATTGTATACGTCGTTCTTGTCTATAGACTTGTTGAGTGCTGTTTATTTGGTGTGGCCTGGCGGAAGGCACGTGTATATACAGCATTTCGGGCCTCAGGCGTTCTTGCCTTTCTTGACATGTGGATAATTCTCCTCTCGGACACTCTCTCCATCCCCTCTCCATCTCCATCCTCTCTTCTATGTACAACTATACCTCATACTACGAACGCGGACATATCCATGAATGAGAATTCAACTGAGAACTTCATCAATGTCTAGCGACTTGCAAATCGTCATATCTGCCTCCCTCCGAAGCCGCTCCATCTGGAACGTGCTAACCCCTGTCTTGGAATCCGGAGACGTAGCCATCATGTTTGGAGGTGCCTTTCCCGTCGTTACTGAAAATGATTAATCGCCAGTCTAACGATCGCAGGATCAGTTGATGATACCTATGATTTGGCAATTTATGTACCTACATTTGACGCTGTGCTATACGCACTAGTCGTTACTCCATCTGGCATCGAGGAAGGCAATCGACAAGCTACCCTAGTTTGTGTGGAAAAGGTCGTCTCAGTGCATAGAAATGATTCAGATAATCGTCATGTGGCCATTGTCTTCTTAAACATAGAGACAGCATTTCAAAAGGCGAGCAGATGCTGCACCATCGATGCATACATGTATTTACAGGCGATGTATGTGCTATACATATCCCTCTACTTGCCAATAGGAGATCATTAACTGTTCAATAAGCCTTTTCGGCTCCCTTTCAGTCATGGACATACCAGTCATAATGCTGGGACAACCCGACGGCTTAATACCCGCGCTCAACAAGCACTACTATGCCGTCCATCGTCATATCAATCAACGACCCGACATTCCCCCTCACATCCAATCCAACATCACCAGTTTCTACTTTGTACCTCCTTGAGCAAATCGTAGCCCAGGGGTCTGACCAACCCACCTGTCAACAGAATTTCAATATTCTAAGTAACCTATTCTCCTCACTACGTGCGCTAAGTACTACAGTCAGGACTGTAGAGGAGCGTCGGCTCATTACAGACTGTCTCGGCGATCAACTTGCGAAATCTGTAGTAGAGTTCTGGAATGAGGAGGGAATATGTGGTTGAGGTAATGCTTATCTGGCATGATCCCAGAGTGAGTATGCACCTGGCATCTTGTTATATTTGCACGTGTTCATGGAGTGCATTCCAAGGTTTCTCAGCTCGAGTCTCTCTATCAGTTGCTCCGATCAAGTTCCCAATAAAAAATTGGTTATTTGACAACCTATATTTCATAGATATTGCATAGCTAGTTCGTGCCTAGCTAACCAATTATTCATTAGTACAGAACCAGGGTCATATACACCGATACCATTGGCTACATGCAACACAACCACGCCGCATGGCTGCCCCCCAAGGCTGAGGCTGACAAATTCGCAACTTCGACTCTTCCACTTCGTGTTCGACTACTTCTAGGATGCTTCCAAATATTATTTGAGACCGAGAAGAAAAATTACCGCCAATGGAATCGTCATCGATATCATCTTTTCAGCACGGAGACTACGCTGTTGGATGGATCTCTAGCCTCCAACTGGAGATGGCCGCCGCCAAAGCAATGCCGGAAGAAATCCACCCCAGACTGTCGCAACCGCAACACGGCCATAATAGATATGTCCTAGGGATAGTCGGCAGTCACAATGTCTTAGTCGCTTGTCTACCGTCTGGCATTTACGACGCCACTTCGGCCGCTGTCGTTGCAGAGCAAATGTTATCAATCTTCCCTTCCATGTGATTCAGCATCTTGGTAGGCATTGGAGGCGGTGTCCCATCTTTAAGGTGGATATACGACTAGGTGATGTGGTGGTTAGCAAGCCATCGGGTCTTCTACCGAACATTGTACAATATGATTCTGGCAAGACGATCACATTGGGACGGTTTGAATGTACCGGGACTCGGAACCGACCACCTCAGATAGTGTTCACAACACTTTCCAATCTACAATCCAATCACAGGAGGGGTAAGGCGCGGTTCCATGAGTATTTATGTGAGGTTCTCGAAAACGTGGGGGATACTCTTTTTCACTGCCCTGGACAAGAAAGCGATCAGCGTATAGTCACGGAAAGTCGTGACGATTGCAGAAACTGCGACTCGAAGGGAACTGGTATCACGAGATCCACGATCATCTACTGCGCCAGAGGCACACTATGGAACTATCGCGTCGGGCAACCAAGTCATGAAGCACGGTAAAACCCGAGATAATCTAGCGCAAGAACTTGGAGTAATCTGTTCCGAAGTGGAAGCAGCGGGTCTTATGGATCACTTCCCATGCTTGGTGATCCGAGGCATCAGTGATTATTCAAACCCTCACAAGAATAAAGTTGGCAGGGTATGCAGCACTGACCGCAGCTGCATACGCAAAAAAGTTACTGGGAGAGGCACCTGAGGCACAGTCTAAGCGACAATTTACTTGATATCTTTCAAATTTATGAACATACAAGCTGACGAATATGTCTTCTATTTAGAAGAATTCAAAATTTGCTTTAATACCATAACAATCCCATAACCCACGTATTTCACAGGGAGAGAGCAAGAGTTCAACGAAACCCACGAGAAGCTTCCAGCCGACAGCACCAGCGCCCAAAGAACAGTAACCTTGCAGGGCTCGGGTGGAATAGGCAAGACTCAAATCGCAGTGGCTGATGCTATTCGTCATTGCAACCAGTATTTGGCGATAAGGTGGCTAAATGCTACGAATATCAATACATTGGAATCTAGCTTCCTGGAAGGTTTAGTGCGCATACTGCTAGATCATCCTGGCTTGACAGATTTCAAGAAAGCTTCTGATGGGCGCTATACATCAAGCACCGTTCAATCTTTGAACAAATAGTAAAAAGGCCTAGGAACAATCGCTGGTTGCTTATATTTGATGGGTATGATGGGCCCGTCGTCCCAGGATGTGATGGGTTAACTTTTGATATCGTCCCTTTACTACCTAAGGTCAAGCAAGGATATATTATTATGACGCCAACAACCTCCCAAGTAAATCTTGGGCACACTATTCAAACGACAGACTTGATAGTGCAGTTGGTCTTGAAATTCTATCCCATATATCGGGTCGAGAAGGCCTTCATGACGGTACGTTTTCTAGTTATAACACATTGCTTATTATTAGCTGATTTGATTTCTAATAGACAAGTATGCAAGACAACTCCTTCAGAGAAATGGATGGAGTTCCACTTGCTCTTACAAGTGCAGGAATGTACCTGCAACATACCACGATGAGCGTCAAGGATTACCCTCAAATATATCAAGATTTATGGGAGTCTCTACACAAATGACTACCCAAGCTGTCTTCTTACAGGGATAGAATGCTTTATTCTACCTAGGAAATATCTCTACGTCAAATATGCCAGATGAACAAAGATTCGAAGCCCCCCACTAAGGTACTAGAGCGCACTGGATCATCGGGATTTCTGGTTTGAGCTAGTAGATTCAGGTGCTCAACACTTTCATCTCTTAGAAATAAGCGCTGATGCGATAAATTGCCTACGGTTTTATGAAGCAATGAGCGTGATTTGCGCTTACGGTCTGGCTGAAATCGGACCTCATAGAGAGAATATGGAAGAACCAAGGGGTTATACAACGCATAAACGCGTGCATACGTAGATGGGTTTCTACTTCGACGCCGACATTGATTCTGCAGAAATTGATCATGCAGTAGTAGCGATGGGTTGCATTTTCTTCCATGCCTTACAAATTTACTAGGACAATGAGAAAAATAGCCGAAAGACAATTCCACGCCTGCTTCCTCACGCCGATAGATGCCGTGAGCCTCTGCTCGACCGCAAAATACGTGGACTTAGGCCTGATTGCTGGCCTTGCAAAAGTTTACTATCAAGCAAGTGATGGTTTTTCGCCTTTGATAGCCTCTTATTTTGACAATTACGGAGGATATGAATTTGACAGGCATAATATGGACAATGCAGAAAGGCTCTACGCATTTCAACTTGAAACATTAGAGAGAGGAGACTCTAAAGATGCAACACACTACTTACTTCAAGTGACCACATACCAATGCCTGTCAAAAATCTATATGAGGACGGCGAGATTCCCTCAATCAAGACAAATGTATCGGTTAATACTCGAATTCTGAAGACAACATCGTGCCGGCGATCACGATATCTTCCACTATGACTATTACATCTATATCTGGGTCTCTTACCTAAAAGAGTGCAATGAATTGATGCAATCGATGGTTTTCGGTATAGCTGTTGCCTCATTGGTAAACATCATACCGATGAGGTCCGGCATTACAAACACCATGATCTCCCAGGATTTGACAAACGTTAGCAATGTGGTCGTGGAAAGACGTTGGATACTACGATGGATGGCATGGAGATATCCTAAACTTTCACTAGATGTAGTCTAGTTGGGCATTAGGTTCATGTGAGCCATAGCCTAGCAACATCTGTGATTTAGTATTTGGTTATTTCTACCCTTGGCTTTGGTGTACGACTGTCCATTGCGAGGCGCTTCGAAGGAATGAGAAATCGAGATTACGCTAATGGGTTGGGATGATCATTCTTCATGGCTTTCGAATAGACAAGTCTGTTCGAACGGGTTCTGCTGCTTCTTGTGTGAACTACACCTGATAATGACAGCCCCAATGGTTGTCAATGGCCAGCCCTAGGGTTGTCCACACCCCGCGCCCCAACCCTGTTATGGAGACTATGGGAAAAGCCAATATTAGCATGAGCCAATCAAAGTAGGCTTGACAAAACGCTACTTGACCCACCCAAAGGGGACCTTCCTGTTTTGGCGTACTGGTAAAATGCCTTACACTCACCAGAACATACCAAAGGCCATCAGTCTCTAGATATATACAGGCAATATTTGAAGGGCGGCACACCTGGATATGTCGGTTCAAGGTTATCACATGAGTTAAAGCGGGCGAACTCCTCCTCCTGTTGTCATCAGGAAAGCCGGCACCGATGTCAGCAAGTATGCCAATGGGCTTTGCCATAACACAGCCATGATTAACTCTTTTGAGTTGCACTATTGCAACACATAAAGGCTCATAAGACAGCTTAGCAGTGTCATCAGACTCACCACCATGTGGCCCGGGCCGTTCGCAATTTGTCCATCATCTCCAATAGAGACTGAACCGGCATTGGGAGCTCTCCATTGGCAGGCACCAATCCGCGTAGTGCAGCTTTGGTCAATGCGAAGGACTCTTATAAAACTTGCATGTCGGGACTAACGGGCCCTTACGGAATACCGTTTGAGCTCATTGGAAATGGTGTGGTGTCAAAGCTTAAACGGAATTTCTCAGCAGGGCGCCGTCAGTGACTTTGAGGAGAAATTCTACTAATAGACCTTAAAAATAGAGAAAAAGACTCAACATGGGCTGCATTCTAGAACAGTGCCCAATCGGGTAAAAAACTGACTGTCAGGGCTATGACGTCGAAGGTCTTGGCATCATACATGTAGATAATCTGCCTGATTCTTACATAACATTCTGCGATATTTGCATGAATACCTGGAGAAGAGAGAAATACACGAATCGCATAGACTCTGGCACATAAAATAGTAGATGTACTATCATATATGATACACATCATTCTTCAGACATCAAACAAAAGAAAGACGAGCTGCAGTCGGTAAGTCGGCAGATGTGGCGCTAAACCAAATGTGGCGCAGCATGCGTGTCGCCTGCCAAGACTGATCCCCGCTATCTGCTGTGATTGGCTGTTTCATTCTGAGTGTGGACACTGGCTAGATAGAAAGAGACACAAGGCAGCCCCGATATTTACTCGTCACTCGTCACTGCACACTACTGCTATTTTCATCTATCGTCAATTTTTCTATTTGTTTCTTTTTGCTTTCGAGCTAGGTTATGCTCGTTCTTGTTTAATTACAGATTACATATTCCATTGATCACAGCGGGTCACATCCATTTGTGCCGCCTAGGGGACAACAATTAACCTCTGCGTGTCTTACGACCCCCTCACTCCAGATAACCTACAGATACACAGAACTGGTTGCGGTTGGCACAACTCCGTCATTATAGAAAATGGTTAGTCCTGCTGCAATGGAAGGTAACGTAATAATTACTGACTGCCTCTTTCTAACCTAGGGTCAATCGCGACGTCCTGCCGGTGGTGAGAAGCGCAGTCGCGGCTTTGGCCGGTCCAAAGGCGAGGCCGATGTGGGCGATGGTCGGAAAGCCAGGTCAAAACCGCAGGTCAAGAAGGCTGCATTCGAGAGTACGAAAAAGAAGGAGATTGGTGTCTCAGATCTCACTTTGTTAAGCAAAGTGTCCAATGAGGCTATCAACGATAATCTCAAATTGCGGTTTGAGAACAGGGAGATTTATGTACGCATCTTCCTTGCGCCTGGATTTTAAAATTATATGCTAATGACAACTGCGACTGGATAGACATATATTGGCCACGTGCTGGTCTCTGTCAACCCGTTTCGAGACTGTACGTCCATCGCGCTTCCACTTACGGATCCGACTAACCTATCTTATTACAGTGGGAATATATACCGACCAAGTCCTCGACTCCTATCGCGGCAAGAACAGACTCGAAGTTCCCCCGCACGTCTTCGCTGTCGCCGAATCTGCATACTATAACATGAAAGCATACAAAGATAACCAATGTGTCATTATCTCAGGAGAGTCCGGAGCCGGAAAGACGGAAGCCGCCAAACGGCTAATGCAGTATATTGCGAGTGTGTCGGGCGGTTCTGATTCATCTATTCAGCAAACCAAGGAAATGGTATTGGCGACAAATCCGCTTTTAGAATCATTTGGTAATGCGAAGACATTGCGAAACAATAACTCGTCGCGGTTCGGTAAATATCTGGAGTTGGAGTTTAATGCACAGGGTGAACCGATTGGTGCTAGTATCACGAATTATCTTCTCGAAAAGACGAGAGTTGTCGGCCAGATCACAAACGAACGAAACTTTCATATTTTCTATCAGCTCACAAAGGCCGCGCCTCAAGAGTACAGAGGTGCGTTGGCAGTCTGGTAGTGGTCATATCTTAAGTATTGCTAATCAATTACATCGTGCAGATAACTTTGGAATTCAGCAACCTCAGTCGTATCTTTACACAAGTCGATCGAAATGTTTTGACGTGCAAGGCATTGACGATGCGTCCGATTTCGCAGAGACTCTTGAAGCAATGCGGATCATCGGTTTGACTCAGGGCGAAAAGGATAACATTTTCCGTATGCTCGCAGCGATCTTATGGCTGGGTAATATTCAATTCACGGAAGACGACCAAACTCATGCATCAATAACGGATCAATCTGTTGTTGATTTTGTGGCATATCTCCTCGAAGTCGATTCTGCGCAAGTTAATAAAGCTCTTACGATTCGCGTCGTCGAGACAGCACGAGGTGGTCGGCGAGGCTCTGTGTATGAGGTTCCCCTGAATACAGTGCAAGCTAACGCTGTGCGGGATGCGTTGGCAATGGCTATCTACTTCAACCTGTTCGACTGGATCGTTGATCGATTGAATCAGTCATTAAAGGCAAAACAAGCTGTGACAAATTCGATTGGTATTCTCGATATTTATGGATTTGAGATCTTCGAGAAGAACTCTTTCGAACAATTGTGCATCAACTACGTGAACGAAAAGCTACAACAGATCTTTATTCAATTGACACTGAAAGCTGAACAGGAGGAGTATGCTCGCGAACAGATTCAGTGGACTCCGATCAAGTACTTTGATAACAAGGTTGTCTGCTCATTGATCGAGGATAAGCGACCCCCTGGTGTCTTTGCAGCACTCAACGACGCCTGTGCAACCGCGCACGCAGATTCATCGGCAGCTGACCAGACTTTTGTCGGACGTCTGAATTTCCTGGGTCAGAACCCCAACTTTGAAAACCGACAAGGACAGTTCATCATCAAGCATTATGCTGGTGATGTCAGCTATTCCGTGGAAGGAATGACCGATAAGAACAAAGATCAACTGCTCAAGGATCTGCTCAATCTGGTCGGATCATCAAGTAACGACTTTGTGCATGTTTTGTTTCCCAACCAAGTGAACCAAGACGACAAGCGACGCCCACCTACCGCTGGTGATAAGATCAAAGCTTCTGCGAACGACCTGGTTACTACATTGATGCGATGCCAACCCTCATACATCCGAACCATCAAGCCCAACGAGAACAAGTCGCCTACGGAGTATAATACCGCGAATGTGCTTCACCAGATCAAATATCTAGGTTTGCAAGAGAACGTTCGTATTCGACGAGCGGGTTTCGCTTATCGTCAGACCTTTGATAAGTTCGTCGAGCGGTTCTATCTGTTATCCAAGCACACTTCCTACGCAGGTGATTATACGTGGACGGGGGATGCAGAATCTGGTGCCAGACAAATTCTGAAAGACACAGGCATTCCAGCTGAAGAATATCAAATGGGTGTGACAAAGGCGTTTATCAAGACCCCGGAAACACTGTTTGCACTTGAACACATGAGAGATCGCTACTGGCATAACATGGCAATTCGTATCCAGCGAGCATGGCGCAACTACCTACGTTATCGTATCGAATGCGCGATAAGGATTCAACGTTTCTGGCGTAGGGTCACAGGTGGTTTGGATCTCATCAAGTTCCGGGACCAAGGCCACAAGTTATTGCAGGGTAGGAAAGAGCGTCGCCGTATGAGTTTGCTTGGTTCTCGGCGGTTCCTGGGAGATTATATTGGGGTTGGAAATGATGGTGGTCCTGGAGAGATTATCCGTACTAGCGCTGGCATTAGTGGTAAGGCCTTCTCTCTTGTGGTCCGGTTTTTATCTAACAACTGGTGTAGGGTCTGAGAAAATTCTCTTTTCTTCACGTTGCGAGCTTTTGGTGGCCAAGTTTGGTCGTTCCAGTAAACCGATGCCTCGTATCCTTGTTTTGGTGAGTATTTCTATCACTTCCGAGTCTGATGAAGATACTAATTCTCTAGACGCCTCGCAATGTCTACATCATCGTTCAAGCGATTGTCAATAACCAGCTTTCCATCTCGGCAGAGCGAACCATTTCCCTCGGAGCTATCAAGTACATTAGCACGACAAACTTGAAGGACGACTGGTTCTCGATAGTCGTTGGCTCTCAAGAGCCGGATCCACTTCTGAACTGCGTCTTCAAGACCGAGTTTTTCACTCATGTGTCTGCTGCTCTTAGGGGACAGTTGACATTGAAGATTGGAGAAACGTGAGTTACTTTTCATTCCGCAGATGTTCATATGCTAATTGATGTAGTATTGAATATAATAAGAAGCCTGGAAAGTTGACCACCGTCAAAGCTGTCAAAGACCCCGCCGTTCCTCGCGACGATGTTTACAAGAGTGGTAGCATTCACACCGGATCTGGTGAACCTCCCAACTCAGTTTCGAAACCCACTCCACGACCCAAGCAAGTTGCTGCCAGACCAGTTACGAAGGGTAAACTTCTGCGACCTGGCGGTCCAAATGGCGGTCCTTCTAAACTCAGCGGAAATCGGCCGAACGGCACTACTCCGCGACCTGTGCCGACACCTCAAGCTCTTCCTGGAGCGACCCAACCAGTCACAGCGCATCCTCGCGTCGTGCCTCAACCGGTTGCAGCCGTTGCAGCTTCACATAATCGAACATCATCCCAGGCGTCTGTCCGTGCTCCACCACCACCACCTCCTCCAGCTCCACCCGCGGCTGCCGCAGCTCCTAAGAAACCGTCTGCCAAGGTGCTGTACGACTTCTCCAGTGACCGACCCAACGAACTCACAATCCACGCGGGAGAGATCATCCAGATTGTCTCCAAAGAAGGAAACGGTATCTCCTACTCTCTCCCCCAATCTTATTAATACTAATATGAATAGGCTGGTGGCTATGCATGAACACAACAACCTCCGCCCAAGGCTGGACACCCGAAGCCTACCTCGAGGAAATTCCCGTAACAGTCGCCAAACCCGCACCACCCCCAGTCGCACCAAAAGCTGCTGCTACCACTAATGGCCACTCCGTTGCAGCAGCAGCAAAAGCCAAACCCGCCCCTCCGGCACCACCAGCTAAAAGACCCAGCGCAGCTGGTCGTAAACCTCTTGCACCGCCTACTCGTGATAGTGCTGTTAGTATTAACTCCCAGGATTCGTCCGGTGGTGGTGCTAGTGGTCGTGCGACGCCTAATAGTAGCTCAAATGCTAGTTTGGCGGGTGGTTTGGCAGAGATTTTGAGACAGAGACAGAGTGCTATGCGTGGATCGAATGAGGATGAGGATGATTGGTGATTGACCTTTCGACTGTCGTTGTTGAGTATAAATTTTCTTCCTCCTGGATATTATGCGAGTGGTGTGTATTCGCATGTCAGTTCTTATCTTGTTTCTTTCTTATTTAGAGCATATGCATGAATGGCTTTTTGTAAGACGGATCCATCATTTCGGTGGGCATGCATATACCTTTATCTTTTTGTTGTTGCTTGTTCTGTGCGTTGAGAGTGTATGTTTCTTCTGATGTGAGTAATACAAAAGAGAGTGTTTACTATTCCAGTGTTTTCTAAGGGTTAGGGTAGATACATGCATGCTTACTCGTGTAGGAAATATCATTGGACAAAATACGATCAATGCCCCTCTATTCTCCTACAAATTACGTAGTGTATCTGCCTGACCCTTACCCTGACCCCTCTCCCCCTCTTTTGGTTCGTTTATCTCTTCATTCATCATAAACTCCCAACATCCCACTTCAAGACACAATCTACAAACTACATTCATCAAAATGTCCTACGGAGACTACCAAAACCAAGGCCGTGACCAATACGGCGACCAACAATACCGCGGCAACTACGGCGCCAGCGCCCCGGACTTCTCAGACGTAGTCAACCACGCCGAAAACCATGGCGGCAGCTCATCGTCGCTTTTCAGCCAAGCAGCTTCCTTTCTGCAACAACGACACGGTGACATTGTTAATGATTCGCCTATTGATGAAGACCATGTGGTGAATTCGCATCGGAGGTTTTATGGCGGAGCAGCAGCAGATAATGCTGGACCAGCGAGTTCGAATGAACTTGGTGCTGGGGCGGCGATGCAGGCTCTCAAGGCGTTTACTGGTGGTGGTGCGGGTGGTGGGGGACAAAATCAGTTAATTGGGTTGGCGATGGCGGAGGCTGAGAAGTTATTTGATCAGCAGAGTGCGAATGGA